>NC_045597.1:119887110-120487110 GCF_009762305.2 Zalophus californianus | reverse complement strand
TTTCACCAATGCAAATCTTACTTTATAAAAAGCAAAGATCTATTTAAAAATTATACTATAGGGGTACCTAGATAGCTCAGTCAGTTAAGTATCCTACTCTTGATTTTGGCTCAGATCATGATCTCAGGGTCCTAGAATTGAGCCCGGAGTTCTGGCTCTGTGCACAGCAGGAAGTCTGCTTGTCCCTCTCCCCCTCCTTCTGTTCATACTCTTTCTCTCTCTCTCAAATAAATAAATAAAATCTTTTAAATAAATAAATAAAATAGAATAAAAATTATATAATAGCTTCCTTTACATACAAGCCTGTAAATCAGAGTATCATATTTTATTTGTTTGTTGTTTCATTACTACAGTACTCAAACATTGTTATATATGCTAATTGAATTCATGAATACATTCAACACCAATTAATATGTCTGCATATTCAGGTAACACATTTTATAATATTTTACATTCTGATGAAATCAAGCTGTCTCAAAATGAATTCTTTTGTAATTTGATTACATTTTTCCAGCCTCAGGGATTTAATTATGATCAATCTTAAAATGCATGGTCTTCTTTAGAGATCAATACTAATATTCCTATTGTAAGATTCTAATCACTGAATAATTACATAATTATTGTTATATTGCAGTGTTTTTGTTGACGTTATCATTAGTTGTTGAGAAGGAAATTCTTACCAAGATGCTTTGTAATCTTAATGGTCGAGTCTTGATGATCTGAGGTAATGAAAAGAATCCTTCAGTCCATGATGAATTCAAAGTCCTCATTTTAATACATTTCATACTCTTATGATTTTAAAAAGGATCATATAGTACAAGCATTTGTTGATTTAAATCTCCCCCACAGTCTATTCCTTACAAGCCTTCTGGTGTTAATAAGCAGTAAAAGGACTATAAAGTGGGCAATGGAAAGATGAGAGATAAATAAAGAAAATGGATTATCCCAAAATTAGATAATTGAGAGTTGACAGATATTCCCAAAGCCATAACAACAATATCTTTCCTTTCAGAAAAAGAAACACTGCCTGCTTCTGCAAGCAATTTGAGATGCATTTTATTTGATTAGAAATACAAAAGGGATTTTATAAAATCGTATGTTTAAGTTCAAAGGGGTTTTGCAGATGATCTGCGCCCATAGCCTCAGCACAGAGATGAAAACATTGAGACCGCAGGTGACTTGGTGGCCCTATTATAATCCAGGCTATTCGTGGTCACTTAGTGGATGGCTCCTCCCCTGGGTTTAGGAACCTGTGTCACTACCCTTCTCTTACACATCTTTGTCAGGCTTCTTCCCTCACTCCTTGTGTTTTTTCTTTGCTATTTGAGGCTTTCTCTTCATTCTCTCCACCAAATATATTAATGTCACACATTGTATTAAATTTTATAGTTTTATAATCCTGTTTTTTATATAGTACTTGTCTTAATATTACATGTTGTAAATATGACAGAGTGGAAAAGAAAAGCCATTAAATATATAAAGTATTGAGCCCATGCATAGTTTTGTTATTGACGTTAAATATGCCCAATCTACACAAACAGACTTACTTGTACTTACAGAAAGAAAATTATATGTGAAGCCCAAGTAGACCTTCAGTTATGACTGATTAGACAATTTATGAATAATTTATGATTTGTTAATTTACACACACTAGGAAATTATTGCTTTACTTAAATATTGTCACTTATGTACTATTCTTTCTAGCTAAAGTGAAAACAATATAATCCTAAAATAAAGAAACAATGGAAATTGGAATATGGCTAGATATGTGAAGTATCTTAGGCTCATAACTTGAAAAGTAGACAGAAATAATCTATACAATGTTCAAGGATTTCTGTTTCAGCATTTATTGAGCTTCTGAGTCAATACTCCTGAACAATTCTTTCGTAGTAGGTGACTTCTACCACGTTTAAATCAAAATCTGACTCTATCTCTCAATTATATAATCTTCATTAATTCTAGATTTTCTGTTGGATGGGTACATACAATTTAATGATAATAATCATCTTCTTCCATTTTCTCTACCATGCTTGTTTTTCCACACATAAACATATTCCATTTCTCTAACTTTTCAACTCTTTTCCAATAACTTAATATCCCAAAGTGTCATCATTCTGTTTATGTCTTTGCATGCACTTCATTTTTATTTTTTAAGGTTTTAAAAATTTATTTTTTTAAAGTTAACATGTGCATAAAATGAAACTGAAAAACACAAGAAGCAAAGAACAAAGTCATCCATAATCACAAGCAGTTTACAGTTTGACTTCTAGGTCCCATGTGTGTATCTACACAAGTAAGCATTTTAATGTAATTAGGATCATACAATTATGTATCATGCTTTGCACTTCTTTTTTAAAATATAATTCTTAAATAGCCAAACCCTAAAGTAAACATAATGCATCAGATGCATTCTCATGAAGAAAGAGTAGTGTAAAAATATTGCTGTCTGTTTCTGAACATATTTTTTTTAAGATTTTATTTTATTTATTTGACAGAGAGAAAGAGTGAGCACAAGCAAGGGGAGTGGCAGCCAGAGAGAAAGGGAAAAGCAGGCTCCCCTCAGAGCAGGGAGCCCAACTCGGGACTCGATTCCAGGACCCTGAGCCGAAGGTAGACGCTTAACCAACTGAGCCACCCAGACACTCCTGTTTCTGAACATATTTTTAACAAGACGATATAACATAGGATTGGTTCTTTTAAGAGACACATGACTTCATTGTTTAATGTTCTTTTTACAATCAGAAAGTCATCTCCCAGAGCTGTACTTAAGTGATGTATTTATTTCCTAATCAGAAAACCGAATAATACATTTATCCCTCACAAAATACCTTTCTAGATATTAATGAAATAATAAAATTATGATTTTTTTCCTAAATGAATTTGTAAGCCAGTAGGGGGCACACAGGAAACATCTAGCACACACTAGATGGTAAAATATTTACTGAATAATTGAATAAACTAATTTTAATGCAAAAAAGAATTAAGTATCCTCATGGAGATATAAACAAAGTGTTATAGCAGAAAAAGGGAAAGAAAATTTTATTTAACCCAAGGCTTCAAAAAAGGTTTCATTGCATAAGAAATTTTAAGTTTTCAAAGATGAAAAAAAAATGTTGAAATACTTACTGTATTACATTATAATTTTTGGTTTACTTGTCTATGTCTCTCATGTGACCGTGTTTCTTTTATGGTAGTGACCCATCTTAATACTTAATGTCCTTAATACCAATTATAGACCCTGGTATAGTTTAGACACTCACCACATTCTTGAATGGATGAGTAAACTACAGAGAGTATTGGAAAATAATATAAGATTGAAAAATATTATAAGTAAAGTGACACAGTGGGTTCCCTTTCCATGGTAACTGTAATAGAGTTTTCATGGAGAGATTTGTTAAAAAAGATAGTAGAAAGGGCACTTAATGTCACATAATAGCTGTTGTGGTTGCCATGGTAAGGATGTTAATGTGTGGAGCCGTGACACTATCTGAAAGACAGGTGGTATAAGATTGGCATGGTTTTCTAGGAAAGAGACACTAATCATTAATAGGAAGGCACTGAAAAGGTTTTGTCTGAGTAGGTTGTCAGGATCAGCAATTTTAGAATAACCCAAGACAGAGTGAGAGGTGTCAAAATTAAGGCACTGTCAGAAGGAAGTTTTTTGAAGTTGGTTACATACAATTCACATCATAGAGATACATATTACAGACTCCCTTGCTAACTTTTTAGTTGAGGTGTTAAGAAAAAAAGAATCCAGAAACCTAGCTGTGCATCTAAGAAGATTGAGATGACTTGTAGGAAATGGTTCTCTAACCTGTTCTGTTTACCCACTACTCATTCTCCATCTTTCTTGCCATTGTTTACTCTTATTTATCCTTCAGATTTTTCTAGGTTCCTACTCTCTCTGTGCATCCAAACTAGCCTTCATTTATGCTAGTATTTAGCTTATTTTTTAAATTATTTTTAAGTTTCAGTCTTTCTTAAGATGATTCCGTCTTGAAGGCAGAGGTGATTTCTGGTTTATTCAATGTTGTGTCCCAATGTTTAGTACCCTATATAGTGTATGAAATGTAATAAATCTTTTCTAAATAATTCTTTCATTGCACATATATGGAATCGAAGTTAAGCTATTTTATCTCCTGGATTCATGGTCATCAATTTATTTATGAATTCATTTAGGCAAACATTTATTTATTCATTTATTTAAACACATTTTACATTTCTGTGAAATGTCCTAGATGATAAGCACAGATAAAATATAAGACAGCCATATTCTTGATAGAGTTGTTTGCTTGATGTTTCTTGATATTAATTTTTGTCTTGCAAAAATAACCAGAGGAAAAAGCTATTGAACCTTTATACTGTTATCAAGTTTTCAAATCCAGGGCTCATGTATTGTTCTCTTTCCTCTGAACTATTCATCTTTATCCAAAACCCATAAATGGCACAAGAATTTAAATAAATAAAATACATTATATAGAATATATTTTTAAAATATAATAGTATCAAATAGACCGATTTCTTTCTTTAATGGTTATAAAATATATTTTTGAAATTATCTAATATATATATATGATATAAAAGGAAATATTTTCTGTAGAGTTTTATTCTCAAGAAAATGTGTCTTTCAATAGACTGGAAGAAGAGTAATAAGCAAATTTGTTGCTTGTGCTTTAGGTATCCTATCCAAAAAGACATAAACAAGACTCATAACAAGGAGCTTTGTTCCTATCTTTTCATCTGTGAGTTTCATTGTTTCAGGTCATATGTTTAAGTGTTTAATCCATTTCAAGTTAATTTTTCTGAGTGATGTAGATGGGATCCAGTTTTATTCTTTTACAAATCAATATCCAATTATCCAAGCACCATTTATTGAAGAGACCAACTCTTAAAAGCCCTGAGGATGGGTATGGGGGGGGCTGTGCCATGGGCTGTGAAGAGTTGTATAGGACTGCTGGCTTGGTTCTATACCTAATTGAGGATGTAGGGTGGGTTCCGCATTTCCCTGAATTGCCTGGTTAGGCTTAATAGATAGTTGAGACTGGGTTTTATATTTAATAGTTAATGAGGTTATGAATTAGCTTCCCTGCCCTGGCAGGGAAAAATTTAAGAAAAATTTTCATCATTTATTTGTTTTCTCTTTTGTATTAGAAAATAGTCAAAATATCTGGCTGCTACTTTAACAGTTTACTGAGTGATCTTGAGACAGTGATGTCACCAAGATGGTGACAGAAATTCTTAACTTCACTCCCCCTTACAAGAAAAACAACGAAGATCTATTCAAGAACAAGACACGCCTGAGAGAATCAGGGGTGAGGCAGAAGCAAATTTCTGCACCTCAGAGACCAAGACAGACTACATTAGAAGGATAAGTGAAGGGGCTACATGGGGATGACATTGCCCCTTCCCCAGGAGAGTGCACCATCATGTGGAAAGGTCTCTCCTGAGCCTCCAGTTCCTCAAGTGGGAAAAAAGAGCCCACAGGGCAACAGTAGCTCCCGGGATCCCTGACGCTGTGGGTCATTTTGCAGGAGCCACTCCTCGACCTCATAGCACAGAGATTGCAGAGGAATCTGAGGGGCTCAACCACTGGGAATCTGACTGTGATGGTGAAAGGGAAGGGTGCTTACAACAACCAAAACACAGATCTTGGCAGCATGAGTTCACACCTGCAGTGCCCTAGCAGTAAGCCCAACCAGTGGTTTTACTCATCTGCAGAACTGAGGGGCACACTCTGAGCAGGGAACTTAGTTGGGCACAAACCTGAATGCTTTGGGGTTTTACAAATGAAGAGTTTTGCTGGACCTAGAACCCAGTTTGCTCAGGTCCAGGTAAGGTGCTGAGTCACAGTCCCACCTGCTGTGGAGAGTGCCTTCCAGCCACATCTGACCTGTAGGGCCTGTGACAACTCCTGGAAGCTGTGAATCCAGTGGTGCTAGAGCCAACAGAAGTGCAGACAAAGCCGATTGCCCCCAGAGCATGCAGGCTTCCCAGGCTACGTACAGGCAGGGGGATGCATTCATACACTAGTCTGAGGATAGCTCCTGGACCTTTCCAACTAGAGAGACCAAGGAAGTGAGTGTAGCCTGGAGTAGTCCCTCTCCCTCCCATCCAGGAAAGATAACTGAGACTTTGCCACCCCCCCCACCCCCAATGTGAGAGTATCTTTCAGCCTCATTTGACCAAGGGGTGGTGAAAACAACTTGAAATGGATTAAAGACTTAAATGAGTGACATGAAACAATGAAACTTACAGATGAAAACATTGGAACAAAGTCCCTTGATATAAATCTTACTAATGATTTTTTTAATAGGATACCTAAAGCACAAACAACAAAATAAAAAATAAGCAAGTGGGACTACATCAAACTAAAAAGCTTCTGCATAGCAAAAACAAAACAAAACAAAACAAAACAAAACTATCTACAAAGCAAAAAGACAACTTACAGAATGAGAAAACATATTTGTAAGCCATATATCTGATAAGGAGTTAATATCCAAAATATAAATTACTCATACAACTCAATAGCAAAAACACAAATAACCCAATTTACAAATGTGCAAATGACCTGAGTAGACATTTCTCCAAAGAAGATATATGGAAGTCCAACAGGTACATGAAAAGATGCTCAACATCACTAGTCATTAAGACAACACAAATTAAAACCACAATGAAATAACACCTTGTACATTTGAGAATAGTCATCATCAGAAAGGCAAGAGATAACAAATGCTGGCCTGGACACGGAGTAAAAGGAGTCCTGGTGCACCGTTGGTGGGACTATAAATTGGTGCAGCCACTATGGAAAACAGTATAGAGGATCCTCAAAATGTTAAAAATAGAACTACCATAATGATCCAGTAATTCCACTTCTGGGAATATATCCAAAGGAAATGAAAACACTAACTTGAAAAGATATGTGCACCCCCTTGTTCATTAGCAACATTATTTACAATAGCCAAGACATTGAAATTGTGTAAGTGGCCATCAGTGGATGAATGAATAAAGAAGTTGTAGTATATATACTCAATAAAGAACTATTCAACCACAAAAAAAAAGAAGAAATTCTGCCATTTTCAGCAACACGGATGAATCTTGTAGGCATACTGCCAAGTGAACTAAGTCAGAAAGAGGAAGATAAATATTGTATGGTATCAATTATATGAGGAATATCAAAAAATGTTGTCTTAATTTTTATAAATTAAGAGATCAAATTGTGGTTACCAGAGATAGAGGATGAGGAAGGGTAATTGATGGAAGATTGTCAAAAGATACACATTTCCAGTTTTGAAATAAATAAGTACTAGGAATGTAATGTAAAATATGATGACTATAGCTAACACTGCTGTATAATATATGGGAAAGTTATAAAAAGAGTAAATCCTGAGTTCTCATCACGAGGAGGATTTATTTCTTTTCTTCTTTTTCTTCTTTTTCTTCTTTTTGTGTTTAGAAAATGTCTGAGGGAGATTCAGAGTGAAGACTACTACCCATGTTGCCAACTTCTCAGAATAAAGATCTTCAAAATGGTGAAGAATGTCCGTGGAGATCCCCTCTTGCTTTTGATTACTCACTGTCATTTGAGATTGTCTCAGAATCTTCCACGACGTGGCTTCGATTGCCATTTCCTCTGCTCTTTCTTGTTGATGAATTGTACCCCATCTAACTCCTATTTTCCAAGAATTTCTTTTTTTTTTAAGATTTTATTTTATTTATTTGACACAGAGAGAGGAAGAGGAAGAGAGCGAAAGCCCACAAGCAGGGGGAGCAGCAGAGGAAGAGAGAGAAGTGTACTCTGCTGAGCAGGGAGCCCAATGTGGGGCTCGAACTCAGGACCCTGGCATCATGACCTGAGCCAAAGGCAGACGCTCAACCACCTGAACCACCCAGGCGGCCCAAGAATTTCTTGATATATAGGATCTATTGCTTGCCTATTGTCTGATTTTCCATCATGATTATGAGTTTACTCTTTAAAAATGTGTAGAATCTGTTATATCATTTCAAGGATTTTGGGGTAAAAATCAGGAGAGAGGGGGCAATTATGCTGTTGGCTTCTATGCATCCCCAGTCAATAATACATGTTGTCTTCAGTATCTTTGTGTTTATTTTGATATATTTGTTTATATTTATTTATATAAATTAATTTATACAAAATGAGGCCAGATTTAGTGCCAGATTTTTACTATATACTGTGGTAGAGACTTTGCATGAAGAACTTTGATATACAATAATAGCACAATGTAATATAATAACTTTAGGTCCAAATGGAACTGAATTTGAGTTCTAGTATTGACAGCTACTAGTTGTGTGTCCTTGAAATATTTGTTTGTTGTTCCTACACTTCTGTGACTATCAATGCCCAATCATCATCAACATCATCCACTGTGAATATTAAATGGGATAATGCATGCAAAGCATTTAGAACACTGATACCAGTAAACACTCAATAAATTCTGGTACATTATTATTAATATAGCAATATTAATATAGTAACTTAAATACTTTTTTATATTCTCAGTTTAAAAGTATTTTAAGTACATGGGTTGATGACTATAAGTTTTTCCAAACCATAACAAGAATATGATTGAAATGAAATATTATGAGTTTTTAATGGGCTAGGTCTAAATTCTCCTTTGTTTCTTGACAACAACTCCATGCAACATGAGAAATTACCAAATGACTTTTGGTAATTGTATTTAATTTATTTATGTTTTAATTTTAAGAAGGCTCCAGGCCCAAAGTGGGGTTCAAACTCACAACCCTGAGATTGAGTCGCATGCTCTGCTGATTAAACCAGCCAGGTGCCTCTACTTTTGGTAATTTTAGTAATTAATGCTGCAAATAGGACATGTAGAATGTTTGTCAGGACATTTCAGAAGTTTCTGAACACAGGTGTCCAGACGGAGCAAGGTGTCATAAAGACCTCATAGAAACTGAATTGGAAAAATAAGAAATCAGAAGTCCCACTGTGAATATATTGTATATAAAAATAATAAAACTGTTACTTTGAAGAAATTCTTCTCAAAATTTAAGACCATAATTTCTCCTACTCTTGAGGATTATGCTGAAGAAAGATGATGGCTGAATATTATAGATACAAATATAGATGTGGATGTAGATAGATACAGGCCTACCTCAGAGATATTGCAAGTTTAGTTCCAGACCACTGCAATAAAGTGAATGTCACAATAAAACTAGTCAAATGAATATTTGGTTTTCCAGTGCCTTTACAAGTTATGTTTATGCTATACGATAGTCTATTAAGTTTGCAGTATCATTATGTCTAAAAATATAATGCAAATACCTTAATGAAAAAATACGTTATTGCTAAAAAATGTTAATCATCATCTGAGCTTATAGCAAGTCATAATCACTGATCACAGATCACTATAACAAATATGATAAAAATGCAAAAGTTTGAAATATTGAGAAAATTACCAAAATGGGAGAGGGAGACAGGAAGTGAGCAAATGCTGTTGGAAAAATGGTGCTGATAGAGTTGTTTGATGTGGAGTTGCCATAACCTTCAATTTGTAAAAAAAGAAAAAGAAAAACAATATTGTGAAGCACAATAAGGCAAAGTGTAATAAAATGAGGTATGCTTATATAGATTTATAGATGTCAATGTGGAAATAGATAAAGACCTAGATATAGATACAGATAAATTTTCAAATGGAGTATTAGTATGTCCTAGAATTTTTCATGGTTGTATATAAACTTAAGTTCTTCTCTGAAAAATATATGAGAATGATAGGATAGATAATGTTTCTAGATTTGAATCTTTTTTGTACTAGACCAACTACCTGATGCCAGGGCTTCTGTTGTTTTATCGACAAGTCAGGCATGGTGCTATTTTATAGAGATGTAAAATGAAATGAATGAAAGTTCTCAAAGCATCACACACTTTTAAAGTTGAATTTTCCTGTCTCCTTAAATTTTCCCATGAAGTTGAACACCTTGATGTTGACTTTACCTCCATACCTCTCCAGGTCTTCCTCTGCCCCCCATTCGCCTCCAAGCTACTTGCTCAGTCTCTGTCTTCATCTCTCACTTAGCTTCCTGCAGTAGACTGAGAAATGATTCTTGGTCTTTGTTCCCATCCTCCACCCAACACTTAATTACCACAAGAGTTATTTTTCTAAAACGCAGATGGTAATTTAAATTAGGTATAATATATCTCTAATCCAACTTTTAGTTTGATCTCTCACCTCTCATGCCATGGCCTCTCCATGTTAGCTGCACTGGATTACGATCCATTATGTGAATGTCCCATGTCGTTTCGCCACTTCTGCTTCTTTTATGCCATTTCCTCTGCCTGATATTATCTTTTTTTGTCCTTCCTAGTTTGACAAAATCCTATCAATCTGTAAATTTTTGTCCATATAGCCCCTCATCTCGTATTCTTTTACTCTTAGTTTGTGTCATGTATTTGTACACAGGCTTACATTCCATTGCATTGACTCTGTCTCATCTGTTAGGTGGCACATTTGCACTTTGAGGGCAGAGGTTTCACATTTTCAATTTTGAATTCCAAGTACTTAGTACAATATGTAGTTTAACATGTGATTATTTAAATTATTTGAATTGCACAGTCCTATAGGTCAGAGAATTCCTTATTTCATTAATTGTATTAGTAAGCATATTCTGTTTGGTTGCAGGATTCATGATTTATTTTCTTCATATTATGCTTGAGGTTCATCTGGTTGCATTGGTCTTAGATTTGCATTAATATATTTAGCATTATTGCAAATTTAGGAAAAATATAAACCGCATTCACATTTAACATTAGCATTCTTCATATCTCACTGCCACCTTTGTCCTTTTCTTATATGGTGCTTTTGTTATAAAACAAAGTGCG
Source organism: Zalophus californianus (assembly GCF_009762305.2). NCBI lineage: Eukaryota > Metazoa > Chordata > Mammalia > Carnivora > Otariidae > Zalophus > Zalophus californianus. The sequence goes on along the minus strand of NC_045597.1, from coordinate 120,476,252 downwards.
AATAATAACATTCGAGAAGTAACATTCTGGTGCTTTATTAAGAAAGAATGCTAAGCTGGTCAATAGCCAAACTGTGGAAAGAGCCAAGATGTCCACTGACAGAGGAATGGATAAAGAAGATGTGGTATATATACCCAATGGAATATTATGCAGCCATCAAAAGGAATGAGATTTTGCCATTTGCAATGACATGGATGGAACTGGAGGGTGTTATGTTGAGTGAAATAAGTCAATCAGAGAAAGACATGTATCATCTGACCTCACTGATATGAGGAATTCTTAATATCAGGAAACAAACTGAGGGTTGCTGGAGTGGCGGGGGGGTGGGAGGGATGGGGTGGCTGGGTGATAGACATTGGGGAGGGTATGTGCTATGGTGAGTGCTGTGAATTGTGCAAGGCTGTTGAATCACAGATCTGTACTTCTGAAACAAGGCAATATATGTTAAGGGAAATAAAAAGAAGAAGATAGCAGGAGGGGAAGAATGAAGGGGAGTAAGTCAGAGGGGGAGATGAACCATGAGAGACGATGGACTCTGAAAAACAAACTGAGGGTTCTAGAGGGGAGGGGGGGGGAGGGATGGGTTAGCCTGGTGATGGGTATTAAAAAGGGCACATTCTGCGTGGAGCACTGGGTGTTATGCGCGAACAATGAATCATGGAACACTACATCAAAAACTAATGATGTAATGTATGGTGATTAACATAACAATAAAAAATTATAAAAAAAAGAAAGTGCTAAGCTGGTGAAAATAGGAAGGCTCTTATTTGTAGCTGCTTTCGTTCACAATGCAATTATCTAACATCAATCACTTGGCTAATAGGAAGGTAACTTTCAGTCATTAACTTTCTTTCAAAGGATATGACTTTATAAGAACTGCAAAGACAGAAATAAGAAGCCTACTTTGCTGTTGTAGAGCAAGGACAGACAAAACTATACTGCAGAAATTCAGAAAGTATGTTAATTTCTTCCTCAGATTCACTCAGCTTATCATTCTTAGCAAGAGTTCTTTTGAAGGACAGCAAGATACTGCTATAAAGTTACATAATAATCTTCCGAGGTGATTGTGATATGCTCCTTTATTTATTTCTACATTTTTACCTCCAAAGTGGAAAAAATAGAGGTTCTAAAACAAGATTTCTTTTATGGCAGAAGGAAATGATGATAGACAAAACATATGTTTGCGTAGCTCTGTGAATAGCAAGCAGCAGAATTTCACTACCAATCATGGGGTTATCATAAATTGAATCTGCTAAATTCAGGCATTAAACTTGACACATGTGAAGATGTACACAGTAAGCTTATGCTTCTTCACCATGCTGTAAGAAGACTAAATTCACATAGCCTGTTTTGTGCCTGTCTCAGCCTTATGGGTAACCAATGTTGTGGCTTGACTAGTTCTTATTTTGACTGCAAGACCTCCTCAGCAATAGCCATCAGCTTGGGGGGGAGAAAAGATAGTTTTATTACTTACAAGTAAGTCCTGGAAATTACATGGCATGCCTGGAGCCACAAGCCAGGTTACATGGAGAGAGTGCATGGGATTTTGGCTTTATTGGGATTGAGGGTGGGGCTTAAGGTTTCTAAAGATTCATGATTGGTGAATTTAAAATAAAAGATTGGGGCACCTGGGTGGCTCAGTTGTTAAGTGTCTGCCTTCAGCTCAGGTCATGATCCCAGGATCCTGGGATTGAGCCCCGCATAGGGCTCCCTGCTCCGCGGGAAGCCTGCTTCTCCCTCTTGCACTCCCCCTGCTTTTGTTCCCTCTCTTGCTGTGTCTCTCTCTGTCAAATAAATAAATAAAATCTTTAAAAATAAAATAAAATATAAGATTGGGAATTTAAAGTTTGGAAAGAGAGAAAAGCAGCCCACATGGTCAGTTATTGAAAGCAACTATGATCTCTAAAACAAAGGAGACTCAGGGTGACCTGCTCTTTACTTAGTCATACGTCTAATGATGTGTTTATTGAGATAGCCATCTTCGAAGTGAATGCCTGGCAATCAAAACTTAAGTCAGGCACTTTCATTACAAAAAGAGAAGTTAGGCATCTGGTTGGCTTAGCGGGTGGAGCATACAACTCTTGATCTTGGGGTTTTGAGTTTGAGCCCCACATTGGGCATAAGGATTACTTAAAATTTTTTTTTTTTAAATCTTAAAAAAGAAGAAAAGAAAAGTCAACTGTCAGGGCTTATGCTACACCAATCACAAAGCCTGAAATTGAAATCATAAGATAATCAGCATTGAAAATGCTGTAAGGAACTTAGTATGCTTATATTTTTTGTAGGATGAAAGGACAATCTTTTGGAGATAAGTTTGAACTTAAATAAAATAATAGTTAAATAAAAAGGTGTAGTATTTAAAACATACAATGCGTAAAGTACTTAGCTCTTCTGGGCTATAGTTTCCTATTGTGTAAAGGGATGCTAGGTTTCAGATCAAGGGTATCGGGTTGTGGTGAGGACTGATTAAAGGAATTCATGTAAGGTACTTAGCACTGTGTCTTTCACATTAAAACTTTTCAATAAATCATGCCATTTGCCAAAAATAAATAATGGCATTTTTACATGTCTAGAATTGTATTTGACTGATTCTTTTCATTTCCATTACAACTTAAGAAGGAATACTATATTAATTGTATCCTTTATAAATACATGAAATATAACACACATATAAGGAAACAGATATATATGCACACATATATATGTAAATATATATATAATCAGATAAGTCAGAATTGAGAAGAAATAGTGTATTATAGATTAAGGAAATTTGTAAGTATATAACAAATACCTAAATTATTACACTTAAAAAAATGGAAATAATTTTATTTACTGCTTTACAAATTAGGCAGTATATAAAGAAACAAGTTAGTAGCTTTTATCCATATAGTTCAGAAACATTCATTGTTTACATTTGCTGAATGACCTCCTAGGTGTTTTTTTATGAATATGCAATACACATATGATTTTAATGATAGAAAATTGTCATTCATACTGTTTTGTAACATTTTTCATTTAAAGATATGTCATGAACTTCAAAATATTCATTTATTTAATTGATAGAAATGTTTCTATTTTGTCATCATTTGTATCTATTACACTACCAAGTATATAGTAGGTGTTCAATAAATATTTGTTAAGGAAATGAATGCCTGCATATTGGCATCATCACATCTGAAGATGAACACAGATCTGCATTATTTTAATCAGTGAATTTAAATAAATTTTGATGTGCAATTATTTATCTAAGTAACCCATTCTTGTGGAACATTTAGGTTGTTTCCATATTTTGTCTATTTACCTAAACCCATGATAACACATTAGTACATTAATAGTACATTAATGCACATAGTACATTAATCTTCATACACTTCACTTGGCCAACACCAGAAATTGAGATGTGAAAGCTGTCGCACCAAATGGCAACCGCAGTTTCCCATCACATTAACTGTGCTTTGCAATCTAAATATCAAGAACTAACCACCAGAACTCTTGGCTCTAAAGCCCCTATGCACTTGCTTGCCAGGGGGATGGCTTGCCTCTTGTATCCTCTTCTTTATCTATATCTCTGTCTGTCTCTGTTTTTCTCTGGTCTTTCTTCTCTCTTCCTTATTTTAATTCAGTTTTCAATTCAGATCTCATACGACTACATCTGCTGATAGAAATCTAAATCCCACGTAGCTGCAGGAGAATTCAGCTGCTGTGAATTCACAGGATATAGTTCTCCACTTTCTAATCTCTGCAGTACAGGAAATTACATGGGAAGGAGGTTGGGTTGGATGATGGATAAACGAGAATACTGAATACGCACACCCTCTGGCTCTGGCTCTCCAGCCTTAACCTACAATAGGAAATATTGTTATGATTTCCTTGATTTTCGACAAGATATGTCCACTACCTCTCTTCTGGTCTCTGGAAAGGCACATTCTATTAACATCTGATATCTTACTTCAATTTGGTTCAGTGTGTACTGTATGCCTCAGACACTCCAAGTTGTTGAGGTGCTATTGCCTGGTACAATGATGGAATTATGGAAATTTATTTCTCTTCAGCTATGCTTTCTCAGAGAGCATAGAAAGCATGTTCTTTTCATTTCTCTTCTTTGCTATCCCTTATGCACTATTTCAGGAAAAGAGTTACTCAGATATTTTAAGAGAAGCCACCGTTTTAATTTACCAATTTGGTGACATCGAATAATTTCTTGATTCTGAGTGTGAGTTTTGCCAAGTATAAAAACAAATATACAGCTTTTCTCTATAAAGTTCCTAATTTTGAAGCTGATCTGAATGTCTTGAACTAAAGCCATTTAGTTCATTTAAAATGACATGTTAAATCAAATCGAGACATTTAGACCAAGGTTTCTCAGTATTGGTGTTATTGACATTTTGAACCAGAAAATTATTTGTTGTGAGGAGCAGCCTGTGTGAAATGTTTATCAGCATCCTTGCCTCTACCCAGTAGATACCAATAACACCCCCAAATGGGACGAAAATTGTCTCCAGACATTGCCAAATGCCCCCGGAAAGCCGTAATTGCCCCTGATGAGAATCACTGCCTTAGGTGTCATTCTTAGTGTTTCTATTAGGTGACTAAACAGTACATTTACAAAATTGTGAGTTCTAGAGTGGTCTATAGTTAACACAATATTCAGACTTAAAGCAATCTTATTGACACTTTGATTCACATTTTTCTTTGTGAAAACACCATAACCCGAAGGAGTAGATAGTGAGGGTAAAAATGGGTAAGTATGTTTGGGTGCACTTACTTCCTCTTCCCTTTTGCTTCATGACTGTTAATCCTGGTCCAGGTTTAAGAAAGGCAATCAGTGTTAGAAGGAAGCCTCACTACTTAACAAAATGCATGATATAGACCATTAACTTTATTTGGGGGTAGAAAGTATGACTACTAGTCATGTTGTCTGAAGACAATAATATATTTACTTATATGTAATATATTTGTAATTTATATGTGATATGTAATTTATGTAATATTTACATATATGTACTTAGCTGATGAGTCAGAGTACAGATACCCATCTTAAGGAATAAACTCAGTTTAGATAACATTGTTCTTATAAATTTGATCTCCCATTAGAGGGGATACAAAGAGGTAGAAACTACATGTGAAACAAGGGTCAAATATGCATTTGTAGAGAAGTCATATACATGACTAAAATACTTGTATATTCATGCATTAAATTGCAATAGAGTAGTCCAGAAGTAGAGATAGAATTCCAAGGCATATATATTCCAGGTGTATTTTCAAATATTACTAAATATAATAGTTTATTTGATTTTTATTATACATTTTAGCCTTAATTCAGAGTTTGTCAACAGTAAAATACTAAGACAAAAATAAATACTATAACTTGTTAGTATTTGTTGTTATGGAAATTATTTTTTCATAAATCATTCTTTATGATATGAAATATGTTTGGAAATTTAATCATTTTTCCTAAAAAATAGATGAGTCAAAAAGTTAAACTGATTATTTATTAAACATAATAAAATGATATGGTATTTTGGTAAATATAATTTCAATTTTTGTTTACATTTAATTATGAACTAAAGTGGGAAACATTTTTTTTCAAGTTCTTAATTCCAGTTAGTTAACATACAGTGTTTTATTAGTTTCAAGTGTACAGTATAGTGATTCAACAATTCCATACATCATCACACATACACTCCTTACTCCCCATTACCTCTTTCCCGCATCCCCCCATCTCCCACTCCTCTGGTAACCTTCAGTTTGTCCTCTCTAATTAAGAGTCTGTTTCTTGGTTTGTGTCTTGCTTTTTTTTTTCTTTGCTTGTTTGTTTTGTTTTTTAAATTCCACATAGGAGTGAAATCATATGGTATTTATCTTTCTCTGACTTATTTCACTTAGCATTATACTCTCTAGATCCATCCATGTTGTTGCAAATGGCAAGATTTTGTTCTTTTTGATGGCTAAGTAATATTCCATTGTATATATGAACCACATCTTTTTTGTTTTTAAGTTTTTATTGAAATTCCAGTTAGCAATAGCACATCTTCTTTATCCATTCATCAATCGATGGGCACTTGGACTGCATGAAGTGGGAAATATTTTTGATACATTATTTTTGTTTGGTATTTGGAAGGTTTTGCAAATATCAAGAATTTATCTATATTTTTAAAATAATATATGAATGAATAAAACTGCATTTAGATTGCACCTTCTCAGACACAAATTTATCTTACCAATTTATTTTCTGGGAAATTCTCAAAAGAAGGAAAAAAATGAAAAAAATAAATATAAAAGATATTTCCAGAAGGATAAATACAAAAGATCCAGAAACCCTCTGAATTTAGTGTCTTTTCCATTCATCTTTTTTTTTTTTAAGATTTTATTTATTTATTTGAGAGACAGAGAACGAGAGATAGAAAGCACGAGAGGGAAGAGGGTCAGAGGGAGAAGCAGACTCCCTGCCGAGCAGGAAGCCCGATGTGGGACTCGATCCTGGGACTCCAGGATCATGACCTGAGCCGAAGGCAGTCGCTTAACCAACTGAGCCACCCAGGCGCCCTCCATTCATCTTTACTAAGGTAAGAACTCCCATATATTACATTCTTGATTAGATCAGGGCAAAAATAAGCTATTGCTCAAATGTTTATGTCATATTATTTGACCTCAAAGTTATACAGACAAATACAAAAAGAATGCATATAAAAGTTTTCAATTTAAATGATGTTCAAGATTGTTATCCAACTATGTATAATCATTGGTGTATGCTTTAAGGGCTTCACAGAATTTTACATTTCCCATTACTTCTAGTAAATTTCTTCCATAATTGTTTCATGGGACTTGCTTTATATTTGAGTTCATGCCATTTTTAAACCATAAAAATAAATGGAACATGTCAAGTCAATAAAAGTCATTTTCTAACAACACCTGAAATTACTCATTTTTGAATTTTGAACATGAATCTCTTTGTATAATGACTTCCCTGTGACATCAGATTAAAGTGTTCTCTGCTTCTCTGAAGAAATAGATTGGAAGGGACAAATGAATTTACCAGCCACTTCATTTAACAGGTTTTATTTTCTACCTTCAACTGGAAAGAGGTATCTGTTGTATTTTACTTTTATATCATATGATCAGCATTTTCGCCCCAGTGTCTTTTACAACTTTTATCCTCTTCTGCTTCTGTCTTTTTATTTATTTATTTATTTATTTACTTACTTACTTATTTTTAAAGATTTTATTTATTTATTTGATAGAAAGAGAGATAGTGAGAGCAGGAACACAAGCAGGGGGAGTGAGAGAGGGAGAAGCAGGCTTCCTGCTGAGCAGGGAGCTCGATGTGGGACTCGATCCCAGGACCCTGGGACCATGACCTGAGCCGAAGGTAGACGCTTAACGACTGAGCCACCCAGGCGCCCCTGCTTCTGTCTTTTTAAATGTTTGCAAATAACACTTTAAAGAACTAAGCAGGTTTTTAAATGCAAAGATAAGATTTTGCAATATAATTATATATTTATATATTTGCATGAGGGCCAAAAAAAAATCCGATTTGTTCATACGTAAGAAAAGATTACCTCTCCTTATAACCAGGATGATAATAACACCTAGATCTTTCATGCAGCATTCATGAAATTTCATGCCAACATATCACTCATTCGTTCATTTATTCTTTAACAGATGTTTATTGAACCAAGACTTCAGGGATGGGCGTCAATGGTCACCCAGATTGGAGAGTACCTGCTTTAGTAGATCTTATGTTCTAGTGTCAAGAGACAGGTGACAGACAAAAATTAGTACACCAAATATATTTGTCTAATAATAATAGTCTGAAGAAAATAAAACAGGTTAGTGGAATAGAGAGTAACTTGTAGAAAAATAATTTTTCATTTCAAAAATAAAAATTGAAACTCCTCTAATTGAGTCTCCATTTGGCATGTAGTATAGAAAACAGAATATGGTGAAAGAATTAGAAATAACATATGCATAGTGTGAGGAAAACAGACTAGTATTGCATTTTAAATCTAATTTGTTTATGGGAGAAATTCAGCTTTAAATTTTTCAGACTTAAATCACACATATGCTTCAAGGAAACTAAATTGTATGTAAAGGAGGATTAAGATGAAAAATAGTAAAACTGTACAGCTCAGAGACTCTGCCTCATTACACTAACTGTCTACTAATTGTGTGATTATCCTCTGTGGAGATTGTGCTTTTATGATGGAAGAATGCAAATTAATGACGAAAATAAATGTACAAGTTAACATTTCTGTCCAGAAAATATTTTTACTCCCAACTAGCTATTTCTTATACTTAGAATTCTCTACCTGACTCCACCACGAGCTGACCCATCCATGGCTTTGCCTATCTTATTCCCAAACTCATTGCAGTTAAAGAAAACTCCCAGGAAATATTTTTCTCATCATAGTAATCATACTTCTGCTTGCATCTTTATTTGTCACTCTGTCTACACCCTTCTTCACGCTGGGCTACCAGAATAGACCTGAGTGACCTTGAGCTAGCTGCATTTACCTTTAGATTAATCTTGACAGTTAACAAAATTAAAAAAAAAGTTTTAAAACTTTCAGAAGAAAACACACACAGAATGAAATTTCCTAAAGTTACTTAATTCCTCTCAAAATAATTTCAACTTCTCCTTGACAATTGTTAAAGCTGTTTCTTGGTCTTGGTCAGTCTTAAAATAGCACATTGGAATTGTCTCTCTCTCTCTCTCCCTCTCTCTCTTTTTTTTTTGGTAAAGATTTATTTATTTATTTGAGAGAGAGAGAGAACGCGCAGCAGGGAGAGGGAGAGGGAGAGAGAGATTGAAACTCAAGCAGATTCCACACTGAGTGCAGAGCCCACCACAGAGTTCGATCTCACGATCTGAGATCTCAACCTGAGCTGTAACCAAGAGTTGGATGCTTAACCGACTGAGGCACCCAGGTGACCCTCTCTGTTTCATAATCACCATCTTTCTTCTGTATTTCCCTCCTCTTTTCACAAAGAAACAAAAAATTAGCTTTTTGAAATATTTATTTCCAACTACTACCCTGACCTATAGCAGGGTACAGCAACCAAGAAACGTAAAGAATCTTCCCTCCCAAACTGCAAGAGAAAGGTTTTTGCCACAGCGATAAACTCCTTGAGGGCAGAATTCATGTCTATTTTTCCCATCATTCTCCCCCATTACCCAGTTCAGTGCCAGACCCAGCAAAACCACGTGGTAAACATCACTATTCACGAATGAATGAGTAAAAAGAAATCAACTGAAATTGAAGAAACCCAGTTTTGTGGGAAGAGCTGTTTGCCTTTTATGTCATTTTTTTTTGTATCATAATATGGAAAAGCTAAAAATTAATAAGGACTAAAAAGAAAAAAGGCAGTTGAGAAACTCTCCACTTGAAATTCAAACTCCCTTTTGGAGAGATACAGAGCCAGGGCCATTTTACCTAATAGTAATTGTTATTTTTAAACGTTTATTTAATTTTTTAAAAGATTTATTTATTCATTTTGGAGAGAGAGAAAGAGAGAGAGAGAGTGGGGGGAGGGGCAGAGGGAGAGAGAATTTCAAGAAAACTCCCCACTGAGCAAGTAGCCTTGTATGAGGCTCAGTCTTAGGACTCTGAGATCATGACCTGAGTCGAAATCAAGAGTCGGACGCTTAACCAAATGACCCACCCAGGCACCCCTACCTAATAGTAATTATTAATCCTAGACCTAGAGACTTTAAATTTCCTACAAAACTAAACCTGAGATGTGATGAAATAAGATTGTTCCCAAAAATACTTAAAGAAAAAAAAATTGTAACAGTTACCAGTGTGTTGCTTCTCTGCTCCAAATTCACTCTTCAATACCTGCTTGGTAAAAATGACAGAATTCTGTAAAACATTTCTCTTTTACAGTGAGCACAATGTTAAGCTTTCTCAGGAGAGGGTCTGGAAGGATGTTGCATGAGGGGCTTCTCTTAGTTCTGGACACAGGGCTGTTGGTCAGCAATGCAAATGCGAAAACATTTGCTAGAACTTTGCCACAGTCACATACCTAGAATGCTAAGCCCCCCAGGCGGCAGGTTTTCTGGCTGGTCTAATGATCACCTCCCTTTGAGCCAAGCACTATTTCCTGGAGGGTTGCTTTCTGTTTTCCCTAGTGACAGTGCACCAACTCTGACCCTGGTAACCATATAGTCACTACAACCAACCCTCTCCAGTTAGATCTGAACTCCAACCAAGGGGAGGGGACTCCACTTCCAAGTTTCTTCTTTCTTGGGTTCTCTCCTGCCCTGGGATTGGATTTTTCCAAAGATGTACACTAATTACCAAGAAATCACAGCCAGAGATTGAATAAATTATTTATAATCAACAAATCTCAAAAATCACCATGATCTTTTAAATTAATTTTTAAAAGAAATGTTTAAAAGATGTTGAATTTTTAATATTTTTCTATGGTGTAGTTTATAGGCCTCCAAACTAAGAATGCCAAAGATATCTACCAAGATATGAAAACTGATTTGGTCAGAATAAAAATTAACCAAAGTTAAATGATAAAACCATGTTACAATAACTTCCTTTTCAATTGTTAATAACTTTGATTACAAAAGAACTACTTATGTATGATGGATGGCTAGAACGTTTCCCTATTTAAATGATGCAGAGTATACTTCATAGAGGAGAAAACAGGGTCAAAATTCTATTGGTGATTGACAACAGCAGTAACAATTTCATTGTTATTACTTGACATCTCACTTCACATATGCTCTCTACAATACCTAGCTTCATATTTTCTGATGTATGGATTAAAACTGTTAATGTTAAATTTTATAAGTTTCATAACTGCTGAATCCTAGGTTGTGATTATGTATGTCTCTCAGTTATCTGAGCTTGAAGAAACTTCATCTCCCCAGGGACTTAGTGATATATTGTTGAAAAATGTTCCTTGATATGGATGGTAGTTTTACACTTGAGGATGCAGTAAATTGAAGTATGTAATGAAAACATTTCATTTAATTTTCAGAGTTTATAATTTTGTGAGAATGACCAATTATTTTTCCTATTTTCTGATACACTTTAGCTCTTCGGAATCTAGCTCCCTGCCTGGTTCTTCCAATTCTTAGTTTTTCAAAAGTGTAAAATTTTGTAGGAAAGTTCTTACAATATTGCAGAATGTGTATATCTACCTCCTCTTCTCTTAAAAACTAATTATTATTATTTGTCATTTTTATTTTGGTAAAATGCATGTAACATAAAATTTACCATTTTAATCACTTTTATGTGTATAGTTCCAGGGCATCAGATAGAGATTCATATTACTGTATGACCATCACCACCATCCATCTCCAGAATGTTTTCATCTGAAAATATTCACCAGAAAGTTACAGACTGAAACTCTGTAGCCATTAAACAATCATTCCCATGCATTCCTCTCCTCTCTACTGCTATTTTCCAACCAGTATTTTTCCACTAAACAAACAGCCACAAGCATCTCTCCATGACAATAGACGTCTATGACAGTACCTTTGTATAGTACAATTTATAACTTCCTGGTGAGCCATTCATCCTGAGCTCCCTTCCATAAGAGCACTTAAACAGTGTTTTATAAAGCTATATGTTTACTTCTCTGTCATCCTAGAAAAATTTTGAACTTCACAAGTATGGGGTACAAGTCTCAATCAAATGATTATCTTTGGCCAAGCAGAGTGCCTGATTTGTAGTAAATGATCAATTAGTGTGTATTGAGTGAATAAATCAGAGAATGAAGGAGGAATATCAGCTCCTTGGACTGGGGAAAAAAGATACTGGCTACAGATTCTGGGCAATAATCCCCGAGAAATAAATGACACCAATACATTTTAGTCAGTGAGTACGTAAAGCTAAGGGTTTCATAGTGTACCTAGGGGAGGTACTTTATTGTTTCTGAGTATATATATTGATTTTTTAAATTTATGATGAGCTCTGTGAACACATGACTTCATTTGCTAGTGTTTTATAGTTTCAAACAATACTTGTATAAATATGTCACTTTATGCTTATATTAATATAATTGTTTCTAAAGGACCAATTTTGATAGAAATTATAAATAGTAAATTCCAAACATAATTTTAACAGCAACTATTTTCTTTTTCCAAAAGAGAACTGCAATTATTAATAGTGAACTCAATAAGAGAGGTCAAGAACCAGTTATTGTGTAAGTGAACAGATCAATCAAAGAAGTTGGAAAACAGAATAATTGGCTTATAAAGATGTCTTAGAGCATGAAAGTGCATACAATCATTTCTGGTAAACAAATCTGGCTGAAGAAGCAGCTTTGATTCCCTCTCTTTATCTTTTGTGTAGCCACTTTAGAGGTTTTGCTTTGCAGGTTTTATGAGGCTTGCTTAAAACATCATATAGATATAACTGTCTATTTTAAGCACAGCCCAGGCCATGGGCTGACAACCTCTTTTACTTTCACAATGGCATTCTCCTCCAGGCCCACAGATTCAGGCCAGCTTTCTGCATATGCTCACTAGCTGTCTGCAAAATCTTGCTCTTGCCACCATTGGGACTGTGCACAGAAAATTGCTCATAGGATGGCTATAGGGGAAGTAAGTTAAGTGCATGGAGTTGCTGAGGGGTGCCTATGGGCCATCTGGGGGGCTCCACAGTGGATCGGGGACAGGCTCCTCAATGGGGTCCTTGATGCAGTTAGTAGAATCTGCTTTTCTCTGATATGATCTGCTCTGAGCCTTGGCTGTTGTGCTCATGAATCAATATTCTGGATGAGGTTAAAGCGATTTGGGTCTCTTTGGCCATGTCACACATGGCGGTGGAAACAACATGTTCTCCTATACTCACTCACTCTCACTTTCCCCTGCAGGAGAAGTCACCAGCTGAGAAGGGCTCCCTGGTGCTAATTATGTGCCGCCTTGGGGGTAGGATAATGCAGGTAAAGTCAAACTGTTTCACTTACCCTCTCCAATATGTCTAATCTTGATTTTTTTTGCTCCAACAGTATGGTAGAACTTCTTCATTGCAATCCTGGACTTCCAAAAAGGCTCTCCCACCCATGGGTGATTGTCTAAGTCAGTGTTCTACAGGAGCACCCACACTGTGGCCAAGTGGGGCTGGAACCAGTTCATAAGTGTTTCAGGGTCTAGAGCCATAACCAAGATCTGTATACCCATTCCCACCCACCAGTGAATAAGAGTTCCCGGGTCCCTTTGTGTATGGGTGCTGATGATGACAGAATGAAACAGGGCTCCAGTGAAGTTCTCTGGGTTATAGAGTTGTTTCTGCATCTATTGCTGGGACATCAGTGGATGAGTCAGCTACCAGAGTTCAGGCTTATCTTCTCAAAATGGCCCTCCTCATTTTTCGATGGCCCTACAGTTTCATAATCTCTTACATGGATCCCATAGCTGCACAAAGGCATGTTTGTCTGTGCATGATGCAAATGGTTGTTTGGGGGCTTGGAGGGTAGGAACCTTTGTTCATATGCCTTATTTGGACCACTTGTTGACATCATTCCAGTTCTCTTGTTGTTCACATTCATACAGCTTTATGTGTCAAACATGCCTCAGTGTGTCCTTTTATCTTTTATCTGACTTGCCTTTGATGTTTATCAGAGACAGATATTCCCTGCAACACAGAGCAGCCTGCATTTGCCCTTGGCACCCAAGTGGGGGTATCTGCTGCTCTCTGTAATATTTTGGGTTTCCTCTCCTTCCACGGCCTCATTAATAGTGCAACATCTTTGAGGGAAGTTAGACTGAGGTGTCTCTATTAGAATGGGATTCTCCAGGTCTTCAGGACCTTTGATCAGTTCTGGATTACACAGTGTTTTCCCATTAGACAGAGGGTACTGCCAGAGTTGTAATGAGTTAATCCTTCAATTAATGCAGTCAGTGTAGTTTAATTTGAAATAAAAATGGATGATGTTAATAAGCTTAACTTTCTAGAAACCCAGCTTCATTTAAAGCAAACCCTCTGGGAATGTACATTAGATTGCATTTAGTAGAGTATAAATTTGAAAAGACTTAACTTTATAAAAAGTTATAAATATTTGTTTAGTGCTGAGTGCATTTATTATAAATATAGGAATTTACTTACCAAATAAACCAATATTACTTATGAATAGAACTGACTTGCCAAATGGACACTTTAGGGACCAATATTAATATACTTTCCACATTTTGATTAAATATGAATAATTATGAAATCTAATTTATCTTAAAAATTAAAATGCAGGTTACATAAGGAAAATTTTCTTTTTTTTTTTTTAAGATTTTATTTACTTGAGAGAGACAGAAAGAGAGGGGCACAAGCTGGGGAGTGGGGGGGCAGAGGGAGAGGGAGAAACAGACTCCCCACTGAGCAGGGAGCCTGACTGGAGCTCTATCCCAGGACCCTGGGATCATGACCTGAACTGAAGGCAAATGCTTAACCGACTGAGCCACCCAGGTGCCCCAGGAAAATTTTCAATCTATTCTTAAATTTTTGTCAAATGTTTGCCATGAGCTTCTGATATAGAGGTAAACACAGTCATAAATATGTGTTGCAGCTTAAAATTTATTTTATTTATTTATTTTTTCTGTGTGGACCTATGTTTTCAACTCTCTTAGGTATATCCCTAATGAGTAGATTTGGCTGAATTATATGGCAATTCTATGTTTAATTTGTTAAGAAATAACTAAACTCTCTATTTTTTTTATTTTTCTTCCTTTTGCTTTTAGTATCATATTTAAGAAACTATTGTCTATAAGCTATACTATGGAATGGCTATAACCTGGATGCCTAAATTAATAAATTATGTTAAATGTCTTAAGATAAATGTATTAAAAAGTAAATGTTTAATTAATTAATTTAGTAACCACTAGTTCTTTCTGAGAAATAAAATAGAAAAACACAAAATCAAAATGACTTGGTATCTTAAGTATATTTAAATTGATCTTGGAAAAGTATTTACTACATGCGAGTTTAAATCCAATATTTAATTTTAAAGAGATAAGTAGAACTGAATATACAAATGTTACTAGAATTATAAGTAATTTTGTTTAGCCAAATGCTAAATCAGGCTCAAGACCCAATTGTTCTGTTATTTTTTCCCCAAATACTTATTAACTATACTATGATTCAGGTTTCTTGGTAATTCTGTCAGGATAGATTGTAGTTCAATATATCTTCATTGTTTAAATTAAATATTCTGAGTTCTATCTGCACCAGCTTTGCTTAAAATATTATAACTAAATACACAAGCAAAAGGATTTTAATTGTACATGAGCATGTTTCCATAAAATAAAGCACATAATAGTTTTATATTGACCAGGACATTTAAAGAAAATGATTGGTCTGTGATTTCTCATTTCTACTCATTGAATGAATAGGCCTTTCTTTCAAACATAAAAATGGCAGATTGCAGCTCCCCAGCATCTCTATTTGGAATCCTAGCTATTCTAAAAATGAACACTGCTGATCGCTTCTATGTAAATTTCCAACATTTGCTATTCTATTTTAATAGCAGAATACATTGGAGGACAAGGAAATCACATCATCTGTGTAGGTAAGGAATTTGGCGAAGGAGGAAGCTGAAGATTGTCCTCTTTATAAAACAAGTGCACAAAGGGAGCTGCAATGTGTAACCAGTAGGATAAAACCACTTACTGATATAAGCAGCTGAATTACATTTGATTATGGGCTTTTATTTTAATTTTAAACAAATTGTGCATCACAATATCACTCTTAAGTCCAAAGTGGGACTATTATAGGCTTCTGGCTTGAATGAGACATCCAGGGTTGCCAGGATACCACTGTAGGTGGCTGCCAGGCCAGTCCGCCGTAGTGTGTTGAGCTCCTGGCTCGCTCCAGCGGTAATCCTGCTCACCCAAAGGGCTGAAAAATCGGCCTTTAAATTCAGGAAGAGTGAGATAATGTGTTTTCTGTTCAGTGCTGAGTTATGTTTATTCACTGTTTCTCCCTAAAAGTCAATCCCTTGCCGTTGTTGAAAAACCTAGCGCTGAAAAGCTAGCTGAGTTGCAAAGAGGGTTTTTCTTTCTTTTTTATGTCAGGAAAGAATATTCACTCTAAGCTATAATAGATATGTGACCTTCATTTCAACTGCATTGCAACAAGAGACACCAGATGTTGGTACAGAAGTTCATCTCCTTGATTAACGTGGTCCATCCAGTGCACTGGGGTATGGTTATTGTACTTAAATTGGAATTTCTTACCTTGCTTGCATTCTTTGTACATTTGTGAGAATGAAAAGAGGTTTCATCTATTGTTTTTGAAGTGTGTGTATAGATTATATTTAATTAACCAAGAGTGGTGTAGTATTTTCCAGATATATGAGTGTCTGTGGTGTGCATGTATGTGTGTGCATTTCTGTGTGTATATTAATTAATAAATATTAATTCCTAGTATAATTTATTTGTTTTGGAAATGGTTATTAATTTCCTACCTGGAACCCACAGTGTCTACACATAAACATATAGTGGTAAACAAGACTACATCTTTAATATCCTCAAGTTTATAATCTGGTGGAGGAGGTAGAAAGTAACTGTTAGTTTTCTATGACTTCTATAATAGTTATCACAGATTTAGTGGCTTAAAACCACAGACAGAAAAAAAAAATCCACATTTATTTTTTTATAATTTTGGAGGTCAGTTTTCTATAATCAAGATAGAACTGTATGCTTTCTGGAAGCTTTAAAGAAGAATCTACTTCCTTGTCTTTCTAAGCTTCCAGAACTTCTTTGCATTCCTTAGTTTATGACCACTTCCTCATGATATTCCAACCTCTTGCTTCCATTATGTCTTCTAGTCTTCTCTTGCCTCTATATTATAAGGACCCTGGTGATTAGGTATGCCTCGATATCTAGGCATCTCAAAATCCTTAATATAATCATATTTCAAAGTCGCCTTTATGGGTATAAGGTAAGAGGTTCTGGAGATTAACACATGGACATTTTGTGGAGTGTGGGAATATGGCATTTTCAGTCTACTACAAAGCAAGTAACATTTTCAAAATATAAAATAATATCAGGTACTAATTAATGCTATGGATAAAAAGTAAGCAAGTTAAGGGAATATTGAGTCATAGCAGCCACTAAAGATCATGAACAGGGACATGAAGAGCAGATATTGAGCAGAAACTTGAACAAAGCAAGGGAGAGAAGCAATAGAGCATGTGGCAGAAGTGCTTTCCACAGAGGGAGCAGCCAGCACAGGGGTCCTGAATCAGGCACAAACTTGACAGGTACAAAGAATCAGCACAAAGAGCAGCCTGAGCAGAGCTGGCACAGAGCTCCCTGAGGTAGGTTGAAATCAGAAAAAGTAGAGCTTTGTAAGTCATGGCGAGGACAATTATTCATGAGTAACTCTTTGCATCCATAACATGTGGTCATCTATCATTTTGCTGGGGTGCAGTTCTGAACTCTGTGCTTATTGCAAGGAGGTTTTTCTGCAAGAATGAGGCATTGGGCTTGCGAAAGAGGTTAACTGATGACCCACCACTGTATCTATCGTCCTCTACCTGTGTGTAGGAAAAGCCACTCCTGAAGGGATAAATCCTGGTTTTGTGAGATTAGCCCATGAAGAAAGTCAGTCTATTCATATTCTACATTTTATGAAACTCTTTAAGCTAGTTCTCCAAACAATGCAAAAGTGTTCAGAAGATGAGAAGTGAAAGGTTAGAGAAAGCTGAGCATTGGTTAATCTCTTGTTCTAGAATTTGGAAAAATACAAATGATTTCAGACTTCAGGCCTTGCCATGCTATATCAATCAGCAACCTCAAGCCGCTTCTCCTAAATATCTTTTTTGTTGTTGTCTTTTTAGAGATTTTCTTTATTTGGGGGTCGGGGGGAGAGGGTGGGAGGCAGAGGGAGAGAGAATCTCCAGCAGACTTCACTCTGAGCACAGAGCCCGACATAGAGCTCGATCCCAGGATCCTGAGACCATGACCTGAGCTGAAACCAAGAGTCAGTTACTTAACTGAATGAGCCACCCAGGCGCCCCCTAAATATCTTTGAATGCATGATTTTTGTCTCCATTACTACCGTTTGATTCTAAGGCACTGTCATCTCTCACTTGTGTATTACCTGAGTCCCTTACTTCAGTTCCTTCCATTACAACTATTAAACTTACAGCAGCCCGATTTTTTTTCCACAGTGTGGGCAGAGTAATCTTTTATTTAAAACAATTAAAATACATCATATAGTTCCTCTCCTTAAAACTCTCCAGTGCTTTCTTAATGAAGTTAACTTCTGTAAGGAGCTGCAGGATCAAACTCTTGTCTTCTCCACACCTTCTGATTACAATTTCAAGCAAACATTATGCTTTTTCCCCCCTGTGCTTTTATTCAAGCTGTTTTTTTCCTCTTCAAGGCTGACTACCTTCCAATTCCAATTAACAACGGATATCATCTTTCAGATCTCAATTCACAGATCACTTTCCCAAAGAAGCTCATTCTGGAAGAGACATCCCAGTCATGTGTTTGTATGCCTCTATACTACTTCAGTATTGTTTCCACAACTGGTAATTACAAGAATTTTAATGACTAAGTGCATCTCTATGAACCACAAAACTGTATGATCCTTGGGTATAAAAACTAAGTCTGCCATATTCATTGTCATCTCCAAGACTTAAACCCTGTGAGAGCCGGGGGGTACTCTGGCTAGTTTTCCCTACTAGTGTGTTTCTGGCTCCTCTCACAGTGTCTTCCCATGGTAGGCAGTTAGAAAATATTTGTTGAATTGATGATTAATAAATAAAATGTGAAAGAAGGCAACATGCTTAGCCTGTAACACTGTGGGTCATTAAATCTATTATCCGCACCTTGGAAATGAGGTAGGGGACTGTCAGCTGTCTTAAATATCCTTCTCTCTCCCCAGTTTCATATGAGGGTTCTGCTTTCAGCTCTCACAGCTTGCACAGTGTGAAGATCTGTATGCAAATATTTGCCTGAGATTGCCATTTGTACAGAGAAAAGCCTTGTTCTCTGAGATGGATCATTCATAAAATAGATATTGTAGTGGTTCTGGAAATTGAATATATATATTCAAAATTCACGGTAGTCACTCACAAATATACCACAAAGTTTTCAGTTAAAGCACATAGGACAGTTTAAAGACCTAATAAAACAGAAGCACATAATAAATTTAGTAACACATAAGAGAAATATGGTTGGGCGCCTGTGTGGCTCAGTTGGTTGGGCGATGGCCTTCAGCTTGGGTCATGATCCTGGAGTCCCAGGATCAAGTCCCTCATTGGGCTCCCTGCTCAGGGAGAGAGTCTGCTTCTCTCTCTGCCCTTTACCCTGCTCTCGCTCTCTCTCTCTCTCAAATAAATCAATAAAATCTTAAAAAAAAGAGAGAAATTATGGTTGCTTAATTTTGGTTTAACTCTTCAGTAAAAGAGATGAATTCTTCACAGGTAGAACGATAAAAGCAGAAATATTTTGTATTCAGTGTCAAAGTAATCAATATAAAGAACATGACACATGTAAAAATAAATATTCAGATTTTACTTAAATTGCCTGGAGCATAAATTTGATTTTTTTTCTATATTATTTTTTAAAGTATTGAATATATTTTTATGTACCAAATACATTCAGGACAACAAGTTAGAGACTGTAAAATTACCTTTCTCCCTCACTCCTTAGGAAATCATCCTGTAGTTTTAAATGTGTAGTTTTGGGAAAAACAATACTAATATTTCTTTAAAATTTTCTGTTAATTTCATGTAACTAAATAAGAATGCATTTTTCTTCCTGAGTAGAGTTGACAACTTCTAGGCATCATATCCTAATTTGTGAAACCACACAGATGTAAATGGGGGAAGGTGAGAAGTTATTCTTCAGATGGGACGGTTTAGCTAGACTGTCCATTTATTAGAAATATGTATCTTTAAACAAAGAATCAGCAATTTGATCTTAAGAGGTGGAAATATCTCCCTCTTTAAAAGCAATAGTCTTTTTTTTTTTTAAGATTTTATTTATTTATTTTGAGAGAGAGAGAAAAAACACAAGCAAGGGGAGGGACAGAGGAGAGGAGCAAGCAGACTCCCTGCTGAATAGCGAGCCTGAGTTGGGGCCTCACATGGGGCTTGACCCAGGGCTCGATACAGGGCTCTATGCAGGGCACCATGAGGAATTCCATGCGGCGCTTGATCCCAGGACCCTGAGATCATAACCTGAGCTGAAGTCAGACACTTAACTGAGTGAACCACCCAGGCACACCAGCAATAATCTCTTTTTATCCTGGTTTATAATGGCAAATTTCTAGTGATGTCTACCATATGCCAGGCAGTTTATGGGTAGGTACATTTATACATGGTCCCTTTTGTTTTTAAAAATAACTAATTGAGTGAGGATTATTCTTTTTGTAGAGATGAAGAAAATCAGGCTCAGTAATTTTGGAATCTTCCTCTACATAGACAAGGAAGCACAACAAGGATATCAAACCAGAATTTTTTTGCTCCAAAGCTTTGTTCTTATGATTTGATTAAAAGTTTCCTATAAATCTGTGTATTTGAAAAGGATAAGTATGACATCAAAAATAAACGTGATATATGATCAGTCTGTTGAATAAATATTTGTTAAATGCTCTGTGGAAGGGCTATAAAAATAGATAAGTACTACTTGGAGCTGTTTCTCATATATTCTTGCGAGACAGATATGCAAATAGATCAAGTAGGGGAATCTGAAAGATACACAACAGAGGGTTTTGTCATCAGTGAAATTGGAGCAAACAGCTGTGCCAGACATTCCAAAAACATTTCCTCAGAACTGAGGCCAAATGAATTGGTCTTAGTAGCTAACTATAACTGCAGGCTGAATAAAGGGTGTTGGGCATTGAAAATGGAGGAACTGCATTGCCACTGAGGTGTGAAAGCAAAAATTAATCACATCAATTTTCTTATGTGGGTCCTGCACAATTACCAAATAATCTGGCCAATGTAGAATAATGTATTAGCTTTCTTAAACTTTTGCACCCTAAACTGAAGTCTTCCCCCAGGAGAGGAAGACCCCGTAGGCTGTACATATATATATATGTGTGTAGGGGGATATAGAGTAGCAACAGGTGCACGCCTACTGTGGGTTATTAGAGCTCAAAAGAATGAAAGAGGAGACCTACCTGTCTAATTATCCATGCTCAGTTCTTTCCTGACATTGAACACTAGGAAGCCATTCCTACTCAGTGGATATTGGAGTGAGGAAAGAAGTTTGAAAGAACAGAAATAACTTCTTTATTAACCTTCTAATTAGAATGGAATAGAAGTTTCTCCATTGACACATGAACATAAGTGAGAGATGTGTCTAGCATTTTCCAGCTTTTTCTTTTCTTATTCGTGTTAACCATTAATCCGATAGTCAACCTCTTCAGGGGAAAAGAAAGGGTAGTGCTGCATCATCTTCAGGAGGCTCTCTCCAAACTATCCGTTGCTTCTCTCAGTTTCCTAAATCCCAGTAGGCAGTTCAGCTTTTACCACAAGAAGATCTGAAATGGTCTGAATAGCCATCCCCAACACTGTGCAGCTCCTCAGTCAAAAGTTTTTCTATTTGCCATTCGAAATATACAAGCCACATCCAATACAATTCACTGAAAGCGATGCAGTGAACTCAAAGGACAGCCTAAATGCACTTCATGCCATAAATCAACCATGTATCATGCTTCATATAGGAATAGTATGAATCCCTTTTGATGATCCAAATCTCAAAAGTAATCAAGACTGATAGGATAGTGTATTTACCTTGAATTTTATAACTAAAAAAACACCTCAAAATTCAAATTCATTAAGATTTAGTTCAGAGGAATCATAAACCAAATACTTTCCTAGCCATTTTATTACCGAATACTTTCCTAGACATTTTATTATTCTTGTCCATCTCCAACAAGCGAGGTTTTGCCCTGATGCCGAGGGAGAATCCAGGTGCTTCTATGCAACAGCGTCATAAGCAACTGGAACTTAAGGTTTGTTCCCACCAAAACAAGTGTAAATTTCTCAGGTCCTTTGAGGTTGACTCAAATCAACCCCAATTTATCAAAATGTCCTCCACATGCCAGTAACACAGCATTAAATGCAGAAATTAAGAAAATACAAACATATTTGAGTACCTAAAGCGTTATTAAAAGCAAAAGTATGCCTGCAGAGCCCCAGGACTGGCTATTCTTTTCCAAAATCAGAGACTCAAAGGCATCTTAAAACACAAAGCAGAGACGGTCTGAAATAAATAAATAAATAAATAAATAAATAAATAAATAAACCCCAGAAATCTTAGATTCAGTTCTTTTGGAAATTTGACATCTTTAGGGTTAACGATGCCACTCAAATTTCCATTTCTGGAAGGAAAAAAGAATGCACTTATGCAGTCAGCATCCCTACTCAGCAAAGGGAATTGGCCATGCTTTCTGCACGAAGGTTTTAAATTCTGATACGGCATAAGGTAACATTACCAGGCATACTTGAGGCAGACTTTCATCTCTGTGTCACATATTCGATAGGTGCATTTTCCTTTTAGATCTGTACTCTGAACATTCTGGGCTGCCCAGAGTGTGGCCTCTGTCTCTTGTTTTCTGCTGTGTCCCTGCATTTGTCTCAGCCAGATAATCATTCTGAACAGATGCTTGAAGGAAGTCGCCCTTCGTGCGCCTAGGACACAAGCAAGGAAAAACACTTCTATAGTGCCGGCTTCAGAAACCCCTGTGCGTTGCCTCAGTTTTGAATTTTATAGGCTTTGAATAATTTGTGCTTCTTCAGAGGCAGCACAAATATTTCTTCTGCCACAACACCAAGAAGTAGCAGTTGGAAGTGCCTCTGGTATTTCCTCTTTCTCTTATTGCTTCTTTATTTTCAGCCAGCCTCAGTGTATTGTCCTAGCATTTTTAACTTGATTCTTCAGTTTGTGTCTTTTCTTTGCTACCATATTCAGCGCACCTACCCTTTGCCAGATCCTTCCCTTTCCTTCTGAGGGCAGCCCCACTGCCCCTCCTTCATCTTCCCTTGGTTTTCACCACACTCTAGATGAGGAGGGGTCATTCCAGAACATCACCTGTTTCCTTTTTCAACTCTGTCTTCTTTTGTCTTCTTCTGCATTATGAAACGGGGGACTTCGGGGGCCATTCTAACTCCTCCCATAGTGCTCCTCATGCCCCTAAGTCCCATCATTCTAAAGACAGTATCAGAAATGTGACTTTGAGTTGTGGGCCACTTTCAGAGATGGCAGAGCTATGAATTACCTTTAACTTTCTTTCCTCCTGTGTGTGAGATTTCACAGCATATTGTAGATATCCTTCATTGTTAATGCTTTGAAGTTATGATTTATTTTCCTTTTTCTTTGGATATGGAAATTTCTTTACCTTTTTTTTTAGATAGGGTGGGGTTAAAAGAAGAAAATAAAGTAATAATACTTTTACATAGACTCCACCCTTATTTTGACTCATTTAAATGTTACCCTGTACACAGATGTTTATGTAAATCCTCCCTTGTGAAATAAAGAAAGTTCTGATATGCTAGTAACAACTACGGGGTAGCCCTAGCCCCTGTACTTGCTAGGCTGTGACTTTTGATGAGCAACTTCATCTCCTTGAGTTGTCACTTTTGCAACTGCAAAATGAAAATTTAAACAAAACAAAAATTCTCATCCTATCTTTCTCATAATTTGAATTGTCTTTAAAAATAAAATGTGTTATGCCTATAAAATTTTGGTGGCTAGTTTATGTTTTATATGTTTCAATTTTCATGCACTGAATTCTTAAATTAAGACACAGATATCTGATTTCATCTTATTTATATTTTAATAATTTTATTTTCATATAGCACTTAGATACTGACAAAGTTTCACAGATATCTTTAAACTTTGCAATAATTCTGATGGGTAGATATTGTTTAGTCTGCAAACTTAGGTTTAAAAGAGGTAAGTCACCGACCTATGGTCCATACCTCCAAAAGTGAAAACCAATTTTATACTACAGCTTATCTGGATACAGTTTTAATGCATATTAAGTAAACTGTACTTTTTCTCATGTGGGCAAACTAGGGTATGTGGACATTTAAAAATTTCTAGTTCTTACTTAGATAACATGCTGACTGAATAATGACATAGTTAGCAAGACTCATTGAATATCCTTTAGGTTCAGAAGTGAAAAAGTGCTAAAAGAAGTAGCATCCCACACTCCTTAACCACAAGGAGTTAGGGAAAAGGAGGAACAGACTGAAGTAGAGTCTTTTAAGATACAAAAAGAATGTGGCCTTAAAAATAGAGGACGTGACCAGAGGAATGATTCCATTGTGTCTTTAGAGTAGCGAGGCTAATCTAGATGTAGATTATGGAATTTCTGAAGGTCTCATTTAATTTTTTTTATAATAATTAATTTACACAAGTTTAATAGACATTGATTTTTATGCATCGTTTTCTTGTCCAAGTTTTTAAGGTAATAGCTGTAATTTATACCATTGGGGGAAAAAAGGCTTTACAACTAGTATGAGAATGCTTCCTCGTTATAGGTAAGAGCTACAGGTAATTGAGTAGGGTAAAAATTATTCTAGTCGATGTAGGGAAGACATTATTAGGGTTCGAAGCCGACGGCCAAGAAAGAATTCTTGAGGACATCTTTGGTTCAAAAAAGTGCCTTTATTAAAGCCCGGAGACAGGACCCGTGGGCAGGAAGAGCTGCAATGGGGTCATGAGGGCGTGACCCCATTATATACTTTCAAGTTGGGAGGGGGTAAGGGATAGCGTAAGTCTCTAAGGAATTTTGGAAGCAAGGTTTCCAGGACCTTGAGGGGGCTAGCTGTTGTTGGAAAAAGGTCATTTATTACCATCTAATAAAACCTTAGTCATGAGACCCTTCAGATGCCATCTTCTTGTGGGATGATTGCCAAAGTGTATCTTGGGGGTATAAAGATAAAGGAAGTTTCCAAAGGAATTTTTACATGTTAAGGTAGACTTACAGGATCTGGTGTGGGCTGGGGGAGGTTCGGGCTAGGATTGCCTTTCGCCCTTAACAAAGTATTAACATTGAGGCAGTTGAGTCCCTAGAAGAATGTCCTCCGCCTGTTTCAAGGACTTGTCAATGGGCTGTATGTAGTAAGGAAATGTAATAATTTTTCTTCTGCCTTTGTTTCCCACATCATTAGTTAAACAGCATCAAATCTAATTTGTACTGCTGGATCACTAAATCCCTTTTTGAAAAATTTTTTAAATGCTTCCATTATAAATATGTGGAAATTTATATACTCACATGTACATATAAACATATATTTGTGTATGTAAACTATAAATATAGAACAAAGTTTTGATGACTGTAACAATCACACACTATCTTAAAATAGTGAGATTGGTGATGAAAAGAATGGATTTCTATATCTTTGTACACTCAAGTTTTTCTATTTATCAACTTTCAACTAAACAAAAAAAACAAAACCCAAGAGGCAAAATCTTATCAATGTGGATCTCCAGATGATGTCGGCTGTTGTTATCTAGTTTTGTGCTTTGTGATTATGACGAAATTGTTATCAACAGTTTTTCAGAATAGACTCACTTTTTAACTATATATCCATATCAAAATATAAAAAATATTTGACATTAATATAAAAAATATCTCCATATCAAAAATAAGATTGAATTACAGCTGATTTTTGCTCTGTTTTTGGTTTTCATGCAATTTCCTAATTTTCTTTACAAATCACTTGCTTAGAAAATTAAAACATAGCTCTACTTCTTATATACCGTAGAGGTGAAAGGTTGAAATAAATTTCTAAATTCATTTACTTACATCCCATATGCTCTAATAAATACCCATTTTTTATTTTGCCTATTACATGTACATATTTTGCAATAATAATATTATCAGTGTTCCCTTACTTAAAATGGTATATATTCTTGTCCATAATGAGTAAGATTTATTTAATATTAATGAATGGAAATATAAATACAGAGAGGTTAGGCATTAAAACTATTACTGTGATATGTAAAAGTAATGGTCTGTTAGAATAATGTTGGACAATGATAAATTTGGGGTAGTAAATGATAGAACCATGCTCCACAGAGCTCAGAGGTTCCTCAGGCTTGCTTTGCATATTACTATTTTGAACTCTTTATGCCATAAGCCCACTCAAACCAAAACAATTCCCCTTTTATCTGTCTTTTTTATTGATCTTTAAGATTTTGTTGCTAGAAAGGTTTCTCAAGGTCAAAAATATTTGAAAACATTTTATTGCTGTAGAATATTAGAAGATTTTCTTTCCATTAATGTGTCCCATGGGAAGGCATGCAGTGCACATCATTATTGAGCATGATTATTTATTAAGTTACCATCTTAGTTATAGGAAACCAATAATTTAAAGAAGGTTTACTGTGGTTCATATATGACATTAAAGTACTTATTAGGTGTATTTACTATATATGTTGTGATCACATATTTCTTCAAACTCTTGAAAGTAATCCCTATAATTGATACTTATATTACCAAAATAAAACACCTTATGATTCTGTTTAAAAAAGAGTGTCATATAAATGAATCCTCTTAATATGTTCAAAATTATAAGTATTTTCAGTACTATAAATTGTATCTCTTTAAATTTGTGTCAGAGCTTTGAAATTACCAATTAAAAGCAATTAATCTAGGGGTGCCTGGGTGACTCAGTCATTAAGTGTCTGCCTTCGGTTCAGGTCATGATCCCAGGTCCTGGGATAGATCCCCACATCGGGCTCCCTGCCAGGCGGGAAGCCTGCTTCTCCCTCTCTCACTCTCCCTGCTTGTGTTCCCTCTCTCGCTGTTTCTCTTTCTCTCTGTCAAATAAATAAATAAAATCTTTAAAAAAATCAAAAAAAATAAAACCAATTAATCTAAAAGTAAATAATGTTATTAATGAGGTTTTAAAAAATAAACGTCCTTCTTTCACTCTCCATAAAAGAAATCTGACCTTAACTTTATCTTTTGTATATGACTCACTTATAACTCATAATATTTTTATAACATAATATTTTAATGTCCAATCCATATGGAACTTTTTTTACATATGGCCTGAGATAGAAATCTATGTTATTTTAATAGATTGCTAACTGTCCTATATACTGAACAATCCATTTTCCACACATTTAAATTACCATTTTTATTATATACAAACTCTAATGATTTTAAAAAGTGCTACCAAGTATGAAGAATTGTGTTCCATAAACTTAGATGTTGACATTGATGGTGAATTTCGTTTGGAAATAAGTGCCAGATGGAGTCGTAAGCATTGAAATAATCAGAAAACTTGGTCTAGATGAAGCCAACCCTGGTGAGCATGTAAAGAGAGAGAAGTGCTATCATGAAATATTGATGAACAAGAATAAAAGACTAGACAGCAAGTCAAAAAAAATGTAGGAGAAAATCTAGGGTATCTGTTCCCCACAAGCTAAAACCTGTACACTCAGGAAAGCAGATGTACAAATATGTTTGAAAAAGCTCAAGTATGGGAAAAATATAATGTGTCTTTTGTCTGTAGTAACAAAGATGTTCTAAGTAACCTTGGCTAATGTAGTTCCAGAGAAGCAATGGACCAAAACTGAGATTTGGAAAGCTGTTTCGGAAATATTACAAACTTTGGGATCTAGAAAGTGGGCTTGTGATATGTTTTTTCCACAAAATTCATAGGCAAAATAAGTATTAGAATGGCATTGAAGTTAACTGCCACAAATAAGTGAAATAGAAGGAAGTAAATCCACAAAACAAGGAAATAACTGTTTGTTTTCATTTAGAGAATTTTAAGTGGGTGACAAGGGAAAATTGTGCATATTTCATGTTCAACACATTCCTGGTATTGTAGCTACTCATGTGAAAAATATTCAAAGTGTACTTACTTCAAATGGTAACACTTTAATTGTTTCTCTGTGGGTAAAATGAGTTTATTCTCCAATTTGGGGGCAAAAATTCTGCTTTAAAATTTGTTTGATTAGGGGAATCTAATTCTGTTTAAGAAAAAGGAGTCTATAATCCCAGGTAAATTGAGCTCTATGGCTGTAGAAGATACCTTACTATGATTGTAGTAATAAAACTCCATTGTTGTAGCATGTTTCCAATTAGAATTACATATAATTACACCAGATGATTGGTATGCAGCCCACTCGATAAGTGCTATTTATTATTACTTAAGCTTGACCTTAAAAATGAGTAGAATTTTCATACTGAACACAGTGGTGGAGGGAAGATGTAATAGTAGGGGTAAGTAAAGGCATCCCAGATCAGAACAAAAACTCAAAGACACAAATGAAGCCTGAAATTTCAAGATATTTGTGGAAAATACCTTAGGTCTGGCTAAATATCCTTTTTGTAAAAAGATTTTTATTTATTTATTTGAGAGAGAAAGAATGAGAGATAGAGAGGGGGGAGGGTCAGAGGGAAGAAGCAGACTCCCTGCTGAGCAGGGAGCCCGATGTGGGACTCGATCCCAGGACTCCAGGATCATGACCTGAGCCGAAGGCAGTCCCTTAACCAACTGAGCCACCCAGGCGCCCCTGGCTAAATATCCTTACCTCTATATCAGATATATCATCCATTCAGGGAAGGTACATCAAGTTATCTATTTAAAATGTAATTTGTATTACATTATTTAACATGTAACTGTGTTAGTTAGGCCCCACCGATTCAAAGCCGAGCTGTATCTCATGTTCTCAGGGAGTTGGTAGTGCAGTGGGATTTAGGAAAATAATGAAATTGAAAGGGCTGAGAGGTTGTTTTAGGCAATGAGAAGAGTTTGGAAGGAGGAGAGTGACAGGCTGCCAGTGTGGAGATTAGCTCAGCACATCCAGTGATTAGATCAGAGCAGATGAGCCCAGGTGTCCAGTGAGGAATCAGGAGGGCTGCAACTTTGACATTTCTCCCCTCCTTGTCCACACTCTGCAGTCCCACGTCAGCATTTCAAATCTTGGTTAAAAAAAAAAAATCACTCATCAGCCTTTAAATGTAATTTTGTTCATTCTAAGGGAAGTGTAGAACTTCTGAATGGCGTTCCAAAATCAGGTCCCCTTTATGGGTGAGGAGTCAGCACTACTTGACCACAGTAGCACCTGGTGGGGGTTCTCACCCAATTTCCAGGAGTGAGTTATAGTTGCTGTGTCTATGTATGTTTTTCACTTCTCCCTGCTGTAGCAACACCTTGAAGAATCGAAGCACAAACTTTTTCGTAGTTCCTCATCTCCCTGTGGAATCTATTGCAGACAAGATTTCTTCTTACGGTGTATGCAGGGTTGAAAATGAAAGTCCTAGTGGCATAGAACTTGTAGTCACCAGGACCTCTGCTGCTTCCATGTGCCCTCTTTTCCTCATTTCTCCTGGCTGAGTCAGGAAATACAGTGGTATGTCTATTTTGGTAATGCAAATTTCCTTTGTGCTTTTTTTTTTAATACTTTATCTTTGATCTTAGGTCTAAGATATTCCTTATAACATATCATGCCTATACTCTGAATGCTTGAATACCATTGGGACTTCTTTTGTTTCAGATTTCAGATTGAGGCTAACTCATTCATCATGTACGACTGCATCATTTCATTCAGCTGGCTCTTCTAAATTTGACACAAGGCAATTCTTTCATTATCAGTGTCGCCTTCATTTATAAGAGCGTTCTTTCTATTGAAAATAGGGGCAAATGATTTGCAGTGAGGCTCATTTAATTATTCAGTGATTGCTTTTAATCATATAAGTATTCCATATGTTATTTCCAATTTTCAACAACAGAAAACCATATTGGTTTACTTAAATATCCTACTTGCTCTATTTTTCTATCAGTATTTCTGCAAAATAAATATGTCCTTATTGAAGAATAAATGCAAATACATTAATTTGAAGAAAATGAGAGCATTTTCAAATTTTATATTACAGTCTTCCTTTTATAAACCATTGCTTTAAAAGTATATACATTTATCTGTTTTCCAGTTATATCTTGAGCAGGGTATTAATTTCTCTGCCACACTCAAAGGTACGTTTTATTTTCTGTAAATATTTTATAAGTGAATAAACACTGACTCATGAAAGCTTTCTTATATTTAATCTGGAAATCATACCTTTTTTGGTTTTATACTAGTTGATCAAATTATGCCAAAACACATTCAAGTGAAGTTTTAGCTATCTAAGAATCTACTGCTTTCCTGGGTAAAAGATAGTGAGTTTAAAAATATTGATTCCATTTGAAATTATTTCTTCTCTAGTACTTGTAAAACATTCTAGTTTATTTTTTTTAATTTTTTATTGTTATGTTAATCACCATATATTACATCATAGTTTTTGGTGCAGTGTTCCATGATTCATTGTTTGTTCATAACACCCAGTGCTCCATGCAGAACGTGCCCTCCTCAATACCCATCACCAGGCTAACCCATCCCCCTACAACCCTCCCCTCTAGAACCCTCAGTTTGTTTTTCAGAGTCCATCATCTCTCATGGTTCGTCTCCCCCTCTGACATACTCCCCTTTTCTTCCTCTCCTGTTATCTTCTTGTTCTTTTTTCTTAAAATATGTTGCGTTATTTGTTTCAGAAGTACAGAACTGTGATTCAACAGTCTTGCACAATTCACAGCACTCACCGTAGCACATACCCTCCCCAATGTCTATCACCCAGCCACCCCATCCCTCCCACCCCCAACCACTCCAGTAACACTCAGTTTCTTTCCTGAGATTAAGAATTCCTCATATCAGTGAGGTCATGTGATACATGTCTTTCTCTGATTGACTTATTTCACTCAGCATAACACCCTCCAGTTCCATCCACGTCGTTGCAAATGGCAAGATCTCATTCCTTTTGATGGCTGCATAATATTCCATTGTGTATATATACCAGATCTTCTTTATCCATTCATCTGTCGATGGGCATCTCGGCTCTTTCCACAATTTGGCTATGGTGGACATTGCTGCTATAAACATTGGGGTACACGTACCCCTTCGGGTCCCTATATTTGTATCTTTGTGGTAAATACCCAGGAGTGCAATTGCTGGATCGAACGGTAGCTCTAATTTCAACTGTTTGAGGAACCTCCACACTGTTTTCCAGAGGGGTTGCACCAGCTTGCATTCCCACCAACAGTGTAGGAGGGTTCCCCTTTCTCCACATCCCCGCCAACATCTGCCGTTCCCTGACTTGTTAATTTTAGCCATTCTGACGGGTGTGAGGTGGTATCTCATTGAGGTTTTGATTTGGATTTCCCTGATTTCCGAGCGATGTTGAGCACTTTTTCATGTGCCTGTTGGCCATTTGGATGTCTTCTTTGGAGAACTGTCTGTTCATGTCTTCTGCCCATTTCTTGATTGGATTATTTGTTCTTTGGGTGTTGAGTTTGATAAGTTCTTTATAGATTTTGGATACTAGCCCTTTATCTGATATGTCATTTGCAAATATTTTCTCCCATTCTGTCGGTTGTCTTTTGGTTTTGTGGACTGTTTCTTTTGCTGTGCAAAAGCTTTTTATCTTGATGAAATCCCAATAGTTCATTTTTGCCCTGGCTTCCCGTGCCTTTGGCGATGTTTCTAGGAAGAAGTTGCTGCAGCTAAGGTCGAAAAGGTTGCTACCTGTGTTCTCCTTTAGGATTTGGATGGACTCCTGTCTCACGTTTAGGTCTTTCAACCATTTGGAGTCTATTTTTGTGTGTGGTGTAAGGAAATGGTCCAGTTTCATTCTTCTGCATGTGGCTGTCCAATTTTCCCAACACCATTTGTTGAAGAGACTGTCTCTTTTCCATTGGACATTCTTTCCTGCTTTGTCAAAGATAAGTTGACCATAGAGTTGAGGGTCCATTTCTGGGCTCTCGATTCTGTTCCATTGATCGATGTGTCTGTTTTTGTGCCAGTACCATACTGTCTGATGATGACAGCTTTGTAATAGAGCTGGAAGTCCAGAATTGTGATGCCGCCAGCTTTGCTTTTCTTTTTCAGTATTCCTCTGGCTATTCTGGGTCTCTTCTGGTTCCATACAAATTTTAGGATTATTTGTTCCATTTCTTGGAAAAAGTGGGTGGTATTTTGATGGGGATTGCATTGAATGTGTAGATTGCTCTAGGTAGCATTGACATCTTCACAATGTTTGTTCTTCCAATCCATGAGCATGGAACGTTTTTCCATTTCTTTGTGTCTTCTTCAATTTCTTTCCTGAGTATTTTATAGTTTTCTGAGTACAGATCCTTTGCCTCTTTGGTTAGATTTATTCCTAGGTATCTAATGGTTTTGGGTGCAATTGTAAATGGGATCGACTCCTTGATTTGTCTCTCTTCTGTCTTGTTGTTGGTGTATAGGAATGCCACTGATTTCTGTGCATTGATTTTATATCCTGCTACTTTACTGAATTCCTGTATGAGTTCTAGCAGTTTTGGGGTGGAGTCTTTTGGGTTTTCCACATACAGTATCATATCATCTGCAAAGAGTAAGAGTTTGACTTCCTGTTTGCCGATTTGGATGCCTTTGATTTCTTTTTCTTGTCTAATTGCTGTGGCTAGGACTTCTAATACTATGTTGAATAGCAGTGGTGAGAGTGGACATCCCTGCCACGTTCCTGACCTTAGGGGAAAAGCTCTCAGCCTTTCCCCATTGAGAATGATATTCGCTGTAGGTTTTTCATAGATGGCTTTTATGATATTGAGGTATGTACTCTCTATACCTATACTCTGAAGAGTTTTGATCAAGAAAGGATGCGGTACTTTGTCAAATGCTTTTTCTGCATCTATTGAGAGGATCATATGATTCTTGTTCTTTCTTTTGTTAATGTATTGTATCACGTTGATTGATTTGCGGATGTTGAACCAGCCTTGCAGCCCAGGGATAAATCCCACTTGGTCGTGGTGAATAATCCTTTTAATGTATTGTTGGATCCTATTGGCTAGTATTTTGGTGAGAATTTTTGCATCCATGTTCATCAAGGATATTGGTCTGTAATTCTCTTTTTTGATGGGGTCTTTGTCTGGTTTTGGGATCAAGGTAATGCTGGCCTCATAAAATGAGTTTGGAAGTTTCCCTTCCATTTCTATTTTTTGGAACAGTTTCAGGAGAATAGGTATTAATTCTTCTTGAAATGTCTGATAGAATTCCCCTGGGAAGCCATCTGGCCCTGGGCTTTTGTTTCTTGGGGAGATTTTTTGATGACTGTTTCAATTTCCTTAGTGGTTATAGGTCTGTCCAGGTTTTCTATTTCTTCCTGGTTCAATTTTGGTAGTTGATACATCTCTAAGAATGCACCCATTTCTTCCAGGTTATCTAATTTGCTGGCATAGAGTTGCTCAAAATATGTCCTTATAATTGTTTGTATTTCTTTGGTGTTGGTTGTGATCTCTCCTCTTTCATTCATGATTTTGTTGATTTGGGTCATTTCTCTTTTCTTTTTGATCAGTCTGGCCAGGCGTTTATCAATCTTGTTAATTCTTTCAAAGAACCAGCTCCTAGTTTCGTTGATCTCTTCTACTGTTCTTTTGGTTTTTTAGTTCATTGACTTCTGCTCTGATCTTTATGATTTATCTTCTCCTGCTGGGTTTAGGCTTTATTTGCTGTTTTTTCTCTAGCTCCTTTAGGTGTAGGGTTAGGTTGTGTATTTGAGACCTTTCTTGTTTCTTGAGAAAGGCTTGTATTGCTATATACTTTCCTCTCAGGACTGCCTTTGCTGTATCCCAAAGATTTTGAACAGTTGTGTTTTCATTTTCATTGGTTTCCATGAATTTTTTTAATTCTTCTTTAATTTCCTGGTTGACCCATTCATTCTTTAGTAGGATGCTCTTTAGCCTCCATGTATTTGAGTTCTTTCCGACTTTCCTCTTGTGATTGAGTTCTAGTTTCAAAGCATTGTGGTCTGAAAATATGCAGGGAATGATCCCAATCTTTTGGTACTGATTGAGACCTGATTTGTGACCTAGGATGTGATCAATTCTGGAGAATGTTCCATGGGCACTAGAGAAGAATGTGTATTCCTTTGCTTTAGGATGGAATGTTCTGAATATGTCTGTGAAGTCCATTTGGTCCAGTGTGTCATTTAAAGTCTTTATTTCCTTGTTGATCTTTTGCTTAGATGATCTGTCCATTTCAGTCAGAGGGGTGTTAAAGTCCCCCACTATTATTGTATTGTTGTCAATGTGTTTCTTTGCTTTTGTTATTAATTGCCTTATATAATTGGCTGCTCCCATGTTAGGGGCATAGATATTTACAATTGTTAAATCTTCTTGGAGGATAGACCCTTTAAGTAGGATATAGTGTCCTTCCTCATCTCTTATTACAGCCTTTGTTTTAAAATCTAGTTTGTCTGATATAAGGATTGCCACCCCAGCTTTCTTTTGGTGTCCATTAGCATGGTAAATGGTTTTCCACCCCCTCACTTTCAATCTGGGGGTGTCTTTGGGTCTAAAATGAGTCTCTTGCAGACAGCATATTGATGGGTCTTGTTTTTTAATCCAATCTGATAGCCTGTGTCTTTTGATTGGGGCATTTAGCCCATTTACATTCAGGGTAACTATTGAAAGGTATGAATTTAGTGCCATTGTATTACCTGTAAGGTGACTGTTAACTGTCTGTTGTCTGTGTTCGTTTCTGCTCTTTGCTGCTTTTAGGTTCTCTCTTTGCTTAGAGGACCCCTCTCAATATTTCTTGTAGGGCTGGTTTCGTGTTTGCAAATTCCTTTAGTTTTTGTTTGTTCTGGAAGCTTTTTATCTCTCCTTCTATTTTCAATGATAGCCTAGCTGGATATAGTATTCTTGGCTGCATATTTTTCTCGTTTAGTGCTCTGAAGATATCTTGCCAGTCCTTTCTGGCCTGCCAGGTCTCTGTGGATAGGTCTGTTGCCAATCTAATGTTTCTACCATTGTAGGTTACATATCTCTTCTCCCGAGCTGCTTTCAGGATTTTCTCTTTGTCTCTGAGACTCGTAAGTTTTACTATTAGATGTCGGGGTGTTGACCTATTATTATTGATTTTGAGAGGGGTTCTCTGTGCCTCCCTGGATTTTAATGCCTGTTTCCTTCCTCACATTAGGGAAGTTCTCTGCTATAATTTGCTCCAATATACCTTCTGCCCCTCTCTCTCTCTCTTCTTCTTCTGGATCCCAATTATTCTAATGTTGTTTCGTCTTATCATATCACTTATCTCTCGAATTCTGCCCTCGTGATCCTGTAGTTGTTTCTCTCTCTTTTTCTCAGCCTCTTTATTTTCCATCATTTGGTCTTCTATATCGCTGATTCTCTCT
Organism: Zalophus californianus; assembly: GCF_009762305.2. NCBI lineage: Eukaryota > Metazoa > Chordata > Mammalia > Carnivora > Otariidae > Zalophus > Zalophus californianus. The sequence continues at coordinate 120,441,108 of NC_045597.1, read as the reverse complement.
TCTGCCTCATTTATCCTAGCATTCAGTGCCCCCATTTTTGATTGCACCTCATCAATAGCCTTTTTGATTTTGATTTGGTTAGATTTTAGTTCTTTTATTTCTCCAGAAAGCGTTTCTCTAATAACTTCCACGCTTTTTTCAAGCCCAGCTAGTATCTTTAAAGTCATGATTCTGAACTCTAGGTCCGACATCGTACTAATGTCCGTATTGAGTAGGTCCCTGGCTGACGGTACTACCTCTTGTTCTTTTTGCTGAGGTGATTTCTTTCGTCTTGTCATTTTGTCCAGAGGAGAATAGATGAATGAGAGAACAAAATGCTAACAGGTTTACAACGTCCCCAGCAAATATACTGTATACAAATCAGAAAAGTCCTGAAACCAGGGGAAAAGAAAGGGAAAGAAAGAAAAAAGAAAGAGAAAAAGAAAAAAAAAAGATAAAAACAAAAACAAAACAATACAAAAAAGGCAGAATATGATAAAATATGATCAGGCTAGTGCATAGATCAGTGCCACACACTAGATTTTGGGCGTATTTTGGTCTGTTAGAAAAAAGTGCCTCCTAAAATTTTAAAGGAAGAAAGACATATATGTACAAAATAAGGGTTGATACAATGAAGGGATGGAAGATGACTGTAAAGATGAAAATTATAAAAGATTTTATAAAAGGACTTGGTAAGATAAGTTGTTTGAAAAAAGAAAGAAGATTTAAGGAAAAAAAAAAGGAAAAAGGGAGAGAATGTGATCAGGCAGGAGACTAGAACAAAGCCATACACTAGTGATTTAGGGTATATTTTGATCTGTTAGAAGAAACTGTACCTCAAAATTTTAAAGAGAGAACAACTTATATATATATGCCAAAAATAAGGGTAACTACTATGAAGGGATAAAATATGACTCTAAAATGAAAAATAAAAAATGTTTTTTTTTTTTTTAAAAGGGATTTATAAGATGTTGGTTGAAAAAAGGGAAAAAGAAAAATAATAAAAAAAAGTCAACAAAAAATAACTTTGATGAAATAATGAATCATGGTAAAAAAAAAAAAAAAAAGCCATGAATCTATGTGCAGTATTCCCCCTAGCGCTGGAGTTCTCCTATTCTCCTTGATCGATCAACTTGGTCTTGGCTTGCTGGCTGTTTTGTGCTGATCTTCTGGGGGAGGGGCCTGTTGCTGTGGTTTCCAAAAGTCTTTGCCGGAGGCGGAATTGCCCCGCCCTTGTTGGTCCGGGCTAAGGAAGCTGCTCCGGTTTGCTCTCAGGAGCTTTTGTTCCCTGCAAGCTCTCGGTACAGCTTTGGAGGACCAGGGCAGAAATGGTGGCCTCCCAATCTCCACTCGGAGGAGCTGAGAACTCAGGGCCCCGCTCCTCAGTGCGCCCCCAGAGAAAAGCAGTCACTTCCGTGTCCCCGGTCTCCGGCCGCACTCCGTGCTCACCGGGCCTGTGATCGAGCGTTGCTATCTCTGGCACCCGACCCCGCGCGGAGTCTCCAAACCCAGCAGATCCCTGCAGTGCGTTCCTGCACCGCTCCTCCCCGGGAAGGAAGGGGAGTCTCCCCGGATCTGCTGCTTGTTGGGTCCCTGCTGGGGGAGCCGTGCCCCGACTGGGCCGCAGATCACAGTTTATGGCAACCCCGAGCTGAGAGCCCGCGACTCTGCTCCGTATCTGCAGCCAGCTTCCCTGCTCTGATACCTGGGAGCTCTGGCGCACTCAGGCACCCCCGGTCTCTCTGTGACCCCAGGGGTCCTGAGACCACACTGTCCCGGGAGGATTCCACCCCCCGCTTAGCCACTGCAGCGACGTCCCTCCGCCGAGCCAATTTCTAAAAGGTCCGATTTTGTGCTCCGCGGCTCTAGCACTTGCCAGAAGCGGCCGGCGGAGGCCCCTCCCCCGCCGTCTATCCTCCCGAATATCGCCTCGGATTCACTTCTCCGCACGCCCCTACCTTCCAGTAAGTGGTCGCTTCTCTGTTCAGAGAGTTGTTGCTACTCTCCTGTTCGATCTCCTGTTGAGTTCGTAGGTGTTCAGAATGGTTTGATCCCTATTCAGCTGAATTCCTGAGACCAGATGAAATCTAGGTCTCCTACTCCTCCGCCATCTTCCATTCTAGTTTTATTTGAAACCTTATATTTGGACTTCATTTTCTTAAAATGTAGATTTTCAGAGATTCCACTATGATCCACATTTGATGGTCCATTAAAATAAACAAAAAAGTCAGGGCATTTCATCTGGTTCCTAAAGGAACGAATATTATGGAAATATCACCAAGTTCTGTCTTGTGTTATCAGAAAAAGGAAGACCTTTGGTCTTCCTTGTGACCAAAGGGTCACAAATTCTTTGATATGTACATTTGTGATAGTTTAACAGCACTGTAAAGAATCTAATCTCTCCCCTTACCTCTTGCCCTTACAGAGTTGGTAAGTAACGTTTCTTAGTCACAGATCAGATTATAGCATCCCCTTTCTATGCAGTATTAAATAAATAGCTCATAGGTTAGTAACATTTTGAATCATACTAATACCAGAGAGCTCTCCAGACTGAACCAAGGTTAGTGTAATGTAAATTTGAACGGCTAGCTCTGAAGACAGCCTCAATTAAAAATATATAATTGTATGTTTCTATGTCGAGTCTGTGCAGCCTTGGGGGTATGATGTTATTTACTCAACAAATAATTACTGATTATCTGTTGTGTGTTAAGAATATGTGAAGTGTGGCAGATTAATATGTAAATAAGATCCAGCTTTTCATCAAAGGTTCTTTCAGCCTGATGAAAAGGACCGCCCAGTGAACAGTTACCCTACACTGTGAGAAGTTCTGTGGTAGACTATTGCTTTGGAATTTATAAAAGGAAAAAAAAAATGGAGCCAAGGAGCACACTGACTCTGCCTTCTATAAAGGGAACTTCAGAAAAAAGATTTTAGGACTGAGAGTATGTGAGGTAGTTGGGACTGGAAAGATCATTGCATCTGTCAAACTGTGGAGGCCTAAGAGGGACCAGGTACCTACCTGCTGTGTAATATTTTCTTCTCCAGTGATGGTGGAGCTGAAGCAGAACAGGGAAATTGGACTGGACTGACGGAGACTTTCCCACACCATGCTAAGGTTAACAAGGCCTTTTCTTTTCCTCAAACTTTCAAAAGTATATTAACATTCATAATTTTATTTCTAGTGTTAAATAATTTATTGTAAGTAAGATGCCTAGACTTCTTCATTCTTGTCAAGGTGGTAATACTTGACTCTGTTTTGGCTATTTTTTTTTGTGTGTGTGTGTGTGTTACAAACATCACAGCTGCTTTCTATAGGATTAAATCCTAGGACTATCACATATTCCTCACATCTTCCTCTTCTCCGAGGGTCTGACTATATCTCTGACATTGATAGTGAATGTTGCCCTCAGTTTCCAGATGCCCAAGAAACCCTTTGTATGACGCACATGCAACATCTGGAACTGTTGAGATTTTTTTTTTCCCTTCAGTTTCAACATATTGTTAGAGACTTCATATTCCCTCATAAAACTGAAATTAGAACAATAAGGAACAGTTATAATCTAAGAAATATAATGAATGAATAAAGTCTATAGGATTGACATGACATCTACTCTCGGTAGTAAGCAGGATATAAAATGAAATTTTCCTTACTTAGAATGTCAAGTAGTCAATAATTTGTATTAAATATAGGAGATTTAATGATACCTTATAAGGAGTTAAAGATCATGGCATAATAATTTCTTTTCTTATTACTGTGTGAAGGATTGATATTCAAGGAACTTCTATAGCATGAAATGAAAAAGAACATGTATGGATAAAGTTCTGAACATATTTCAAATATAACACTGAGGGACCTTGCAGACAGTTGCACCTGGTAAGCCGCAGTTGGAAAGAAGGTGCTTTGTTTTGAGTAAAGATTTCTGGCTAGTTCTCAAACCAAGGAAGTCAAAAATACCTGCATCTACAAATTGTTTCAGCAGCCACATATTAGCAGATCATTTTTAGTTATTCATGGTTTTGTGATGCGAGTGGGAGGTAAGCCTGCGTGGCCAGTGATAACCTGTACTCCAAGCAGGCTTTCAGAAGGATGCTCTTTGTTACAGCTTTGTGATTTCAAGTGTACCAGTTATAATTACAGGGAGATAATACCATTTTAAGGCATGGAGATCTTTATATGACAGGGGAAGAGCCAAAATTAAAATTAAATTATACCTGTTTTAAAAAAAAGGATGAAACCTTGTTCTTTTACATTCTACGTCTATAATTTAATATGCCAGTTCAGATACGCCCGGCAATGGGTTTCCTATTCTCAGTTACCTTGTGGGTGTAATAACATGGTTAAGACTTACTCAAAAGTTATTACTGTAATGTCGGTCTTGCAACACTTTGACTTTAAATCTACTAAATTAGGAAGTAATCATGATAGTTGGAATTTTTATTTGTGCTTTTTTTTAAGTCTTTTTTATTGTTATGTTAATAACCATACATTACATCATTAGTTTGTGATGTGTGCCATTATTCATTGTTTGTGCATAACACCCAGTGCTCCACGCAGAATGTGCCCTCTTTAATACCCATCACCAGGCTAACCCATCCCCCCACCCCCCTCCCCTCTAGAACCCTCAGTTTGTTTTTCAGAGTCCTTCGTCTCAAATGGTTCGTCTCCCCCTCCAACTTACTCACCTTCATTCTTCCCCTCCTGCTATCTTCTTCTTCTTTTTTTTTCTTAACATATATTGCATTATTTGTTTCAGAAGTACGAATCCGTGATTCATTAGTCCTGTACAATTCACAGTGCTCACCATAGCACATACCCTCTGCAATGTCTATCACCCAGCCACCCCATCCCTCCCACCCCCCACCACTCCAGCAACCCTCAGTTTGTTTTTTGAGATTATGAATTCCTCATATCAGTGAGGTCATATGATACATGTCTTTCTCTGATTGACTTATTTCACTCAGCATAACACCCTCCAGTTCCATCCACGTCATTGCAAATGGCAAGATCTCATTCCTTTTGATGGCTGCATAATATTCCATTGTGTATATATACCACTTCTTCTTTATCCATTCATCTGACAATGGACATCTTGGCTCTTTCCACAGTTTGGCTATTGTGGACATTGCTGCTATAAATATTGGGGTGCATGTACCCCTTCGGATCCCTACATTTGTATCTTTGTGGTAAATACCCAGTAGTGCAATTGCTGGATCGTAGGGTAGCTCTATTTTCAACTGTTTGAGGGACCTCCATACTGTTTTCCAGAGGGGTTGCACCAGCTTGCATTCCCACCAACAGTGTAGGAGGGTTCCCTTTTCTCCACATCCCCGCCAACATCTGTCGTTTCCTGACTTGTTAATTTTAGCCATTCTGACGGATGTGAGGTGGTATCTCATTGAGGTTTTGATTGGGTTTCCCTGATGCCGAGCGATGTTGAACACTTTTTCATGTGTCTGTTGGCCATTTGGATGTCTTCTTTGGAAAAATGTCTGTTCATGTCTTCTGCCCATTTCTTGATTGGATTATTTGTTCTTTGGGTGTTGTGCTTGATAAGTTCTTTATAGGTTTTGGATACTAGCCCTTTATCTGATATGTCATTTGTAAATATTTTCTCCCATTCTGTCAGTTGTCTTTTGGTTTTGTGGACTGTTTCTTTTGCTGTGCAAAAGCTTTTTATCTTAATGAAATCCCAATAGTTCATTTTTGCCCTTGCTTCTCCTGCCTTTGGCGATGTTTCTAGGAAGAAGTTGCTGTGGCTGAGGTTGAAGAGGTTGCTACCTGTGTTCTCCTTCAGGATTTTGATGGACTCCTGTCTCACGTTTAAGTCTTTCAACGATTTGGAGTCTATTTTTGTGTGTGGTGTAAGGAAATGGTCCAGTTTCATTCTTCTGCATGTGGCTGTCCAATTTTCCCAACACCATTTGTTGAAGAGACTGTCTTTTTGCCATTGGACATTCTTTCCTGCTTTGTCGAAGATGAGTTGACCATAGAGTTGAGGGTCCATTTCTGGGCTCTCGATTCTGTTCCATTGATCGATGTGTCTGTTTTTGTGCCAGTACCATACTGTCTTGATGATGACAGCTTTGTAATAGAGCTGGAAGTCCAGAATTGTGATGCCGCCAGCTTTGTTTTTCTTTTTCAACATTCCTCTGGCTATTCGGGGTCTCTTCTGGTTCCATACAAATTTTAGGATTATTTGTTCCATTTCTTTGAAAAAAGTGGATGGTATTTTGATGGGGATTGCATTGAATGTGTAGATTGCTCTAGGTAGCATTGACATCTTCACAATGTTTGTTCTTCCAATCCATGAGCATGGAACGTTTTTCCATTTCTTTGTGTCTTCTTCAATTTCTTTCATGAGTATTTTATAGTTTTCTGAGTATAGGTCCTTTGCCTCTTTGGTTAAATTTATTCCTAGGTATCTTACGGTTTTGGGTGCAATTGTAAATGGGATCGACTCCTTGATTTGTCTCTCTTCTGTCTTGTTGTTGGTGTATAGGAATGCCACTGATTTCTGTGCATTGATTTTATATCCTGCTACTTTACTGATTTCCTGTATGAGTTCCAGCAGTTTGGGGGTGGAGTCTTTTGGGTTTTCCACATACAGTATCATATCATCTGCAAAGAGACTTCCTCTTTGCCGATTTGGATGCCTTTGATTTCTTTTTGTTGTCTGATTGCTGTGGCTAGGACTTCTAAAACTATGTTGAATAGCAGTGGTGAGAGTGGACATCCCTGTTGCATTCCTGACCTTAGGGGAAAAGCTCTTAGCTTTTCCCCATTGAGAATGATATTCGTTGTAGGTTTTTCATAGATGGCTTTTATGATATTGAGGTATGTACTCTCTATACCTATACTCTGAAGAGTTTTGATCAAGAAAGGATGCGGTACTTTGTCAAATGCTTTTTCTGAACTATTGAGAGGATCATATGATTCTTGTTCTTTCTTTTGTTAATGTATTGTATTACATTGATTGATTTGCGGATGTTGAACCAGCCTTGCAGTGCAGGGATAAATCCCACTGGTCATGGTGAATAATCCTTTTAATGTACTGTTGTATCCTGTTGGCTAGTATTTTGGTGAGATTTTTTGCATCCATGTTCATCAAGGATATTGGTCTGTAATTCTCCTTTTTGATGGGGTGTTTTTCTGGTTTTGGGATCAAGGTAATGCTGGCCTCATAAAATGAGTTTGGAAGTTTCCCTTCCATTTCTATTATTTGGAACAGTTTCAGGACAATAGGTATTAATTCTTCTTTAAATGTCTGATAGAATTCCCCTGGGAAGCCATCTGGCCCTGGGCTTTTGTTTGTTGGGAGATTTTTGATAACTGCTTCAATTTTGTTAGTGGTTATAGGTCTGTTCAGGTTTTCTGTTTCTTCCAGGTTCAATTTTGGTAGTTGATACATCTCTAGGAATGCACCCATTTCTTCCAGGTTATCTAATTTGCTGGCATAGAGTTGCTCATAATATGTTCTTATAATTGTTTGTATTTCTTTGGTGTTGGTTGTGATCTCTCCTCTTTCATTCATGATTTTGTTGATTTGGGTCAAAGAACCAGCTCCTAGTTTCGTTGATCTGTTCTACTGTTCTTTTGGTTTCTATTTCATTGATTTCTGCTCTGATCTTTATTATTTCTCTTCTCCTGCTGGGTTTAGGCTTTATTTGCTGTTTTTTCTCTAGCTCCTTTAGGTGTAGGATTAGGTTGTGTATTTGAGACCTTTCTTGTTTCTTGAGAAAGCTTGTATTGCTATATACTTTCCTCTCAGGACTGCCTTTGCTGTATCCCAAAGATTTTGAACAGTTGTGTTTTCATTTTCATTGGTTTCCATGAATTTTTTTAATTCTTCTTTAATTTCCTGGTTGACCCATTCATTCTTTAGTAGGATACTCTTTAGCCTCCATGTATTTGAGTTCTTTCCGACTTTCCTCTTGTGATTGAGTTCTAGTTTCAAAGCATTGTGGTCTGAAAATATGCAGGGAATGATCCCAATCTTTTGGTACCAGTTGAGACCTGATTTGTGACCCACGATGTGATCAGTTCTGGAGAATGTTCCATGGGCACTAGAGAAGAATGTGTATTCCGTTGCTTTGGGAAGGAATGTTCTGAATATGTCTGTAAAGTCTATTTGGTCCAGTGTGTCATTTAAAGTCTTTATTTCCTTGTTGATTTTTGCTTAGATGATCTTTCCATTTCAGTCAGGGGGGTGTTAAAAGTCCCCCACTATTATTGTATTGTTGTCAATGTGTTTCTTTGCTTTTGTTATTAATTGCCTTATATAATTGGCTGCTCCCATGTTAGGGGCATAGATATTTACAATTGTTAAATCTTCTTGGTGGATAGACCCTTTAAGTAGGATATAGTGTCCTTCTTCATCTCTTATCACTGTCTTTGGTTTAAAATCTAATTTGTCTGATATAAGGATTGCCACCCCAGCTTTCTTTTGGTGTCCATTAGCATGGTAAATGGTTTTCCACCCCCTCACTTTCAATCTGGGGGTGTCTTTGGGTCTAAAATGAGTCTCTTGCAGACAGCATATTGATGGGTCTTGTTTTTTAATCCAATCTGATAGCCTGTGTCTTTTGATTGGGGCATTTAACCCATTCACATTCAGGGTAACTATTGAAAGGTATGAATTTAGTGCCATTGTATTGTCTGTAAGGTGACTGTTACTGTATATTGTCTGTGTTCCTTTCTGATCTATGCTGCTTTTAGGCTCTTTTTGCTTAGAGGACCCCTTTCAATATTTCTTGTAGGGCTGAGTTCATGTTTGCAAATTCCTTTAGTTTTTGTTTGTCCTGGAAAATTTTTATCTCTCCCTCAATTTTCAGTGAGAGTCTAGCTCGATATAGTATTCTTGGCTGCATATTTTTCTCGTTTAGTGCTCTGAAGATATCATGCCAGTCCTTTCTGGCCTGCCAGGTCTCTGTGGATAGGTCTGTTGCCATTCTAATGTTTCTACCATTGTAGGTTACATATCTCTTCTCCCAAGATGCTTTCAGGATTTTCTCTTTGTCTCTGAGACTCGTAAGTTTTACTATTAGATGTCGGGGTGTTGACCTATTTTTATTGATTTTGAGAGGGGTTCTCTGTGCCTCCTGGATTTTGATGCCTGTTTCCTTCCCCACATTAGGGAAGTTCTCTGCTATTATTTGCTCCAATATGCCTTCTGCCCCTCTCTCTCTTTCTTTTTCTTCTGGGATCCCAATTATTCTTTTTTTTTTTTTTAAAGATTTTATTTATTTATTTGAGAGGGAGAGAGAGAGAATGAGAGATAGAGAGCACGAGAGGGAAGAAGGTCAGAGGGAGAAGCAGACTCCCCGCTGAGCAGGGAGCCTTACGTGGGACTCCATCCCGGGACTCCAGGATCATGACCTGAGCCAAAGGCAGTCGCTTAACCAACTGAGCCACCCAGGCGCCCATGGGATCCCAATTATTGTAATGTTGTTTCGTCTTATCATATCGCTTGTCTCTCGAATTCTGCCCTCGTGATCCTGTAGTTGTTAACTCTCTTTTTCTCAGCCTCTTTATTTTCCATCATTTGGTCTTCTATATCGCTGATACTTTCTTCTGCCTCATTTATCCTAGCAGTTAGTGCCCCCATTTTTGATTGCACCTCATTAATAGCCTTTTTGATTTCGACTTAGTTAGATTTTAGTTCTTTTATTTCTCCAGAAAGGGTTTCTCTAATAACTTCCACGCTTTTTTCAAGCCCAGCTAGTATCTTTAAAGTCATGATTCTGAACTCTAGGTCTGACACCGTACTAATGTCGGTATTGAGTAGGTCCCTGGCAGACGGTCTACCTCTTGTTCTTTTTACTGAGGTGATTTTTTTTTTTTGTCTTGTCATTTTTTCCAGAGGAGAATAGATGAATGAGACAACAGTGTGCTGACAGGTTAATAATGTCTCCAGCAAATATACTCTATACAAATCAGAAAAGACCTGAAACCAGGGGACAAGAAAGGGAAAGAAAGAAGAGAAAAATAAAAGGGAAAAGAAAAAGATAAAAAGAAACAAAAACAGAACAACAACAACAAAAAAAAAAACAGAATATGATCAAATATGATCAGGCTAGTGCATAGACCAGTGCCACACACTACCTTTTGGGCATATTTTGGTCTGTTAGAAGAAAGTGCCTGCTAAAAGTTTAAAGGAAGAAAGACTTATATATGTACAAAATAAGAGTTGATACAATGAAGGGATGTAAGATGACTGTAAAGATGAAAATTATAAAAGATTTTATAAAAGGAATTGATAAGATAAGAAGTTGTTTTTTTTTTTTAAAAAAAAGAAGAAGATTTAAAAAGAAAAAGAAAAAAAAAGGGAGAGAATGTGATCAGGCAAGAGAATAGAACAAAGCCATACACTAGCGATTTAGGGTATATTTTGATCTGTTAGAAGAAATTTTATATCAAAATCTTAAAGAGAGAACAACTTATATATATATATGCCAAAAATAAGGGTAACTACTATGAAGGGATAAAAATAGGACTCTAAAAATGAAAAATAAAAAATGTTTTTTTAAAAAAAGGGATTGATAAGATGTTGTTTGAAAAAGGGAAAAAGAAAAAATCAAAAAAAGCAGTTAAAAAAATTAATTTTGAAAAACTAATGAATTATGGTAAAAAAGCCATGAATTCTATGTGCAGTACTCCCCTAGCGCTGGAGTTCTCCCGTTCTCCTTAATCGGTAAACTTGGTCTGGGCTTGCTGGCTGTTCGTGCTGATCTTCTGGGGAAGGGGCCTGTTGCCGTGGTTCCCAAATGTCTTTGCCGGAGGCAGAATTGCCCTGCCCTTGTGAGTCCGGGCTACTCAAGCTGCTCCGGTTTGCTCTCAGGAGCTTTTGTTCCCTGCAAGCTCTCGGTACAGCTTTGGAGGACCAGGGTGAAAATGGTGGCCTCCCAATCTCCGCCTGGAGAAGCTGAGAACTCAGGGCCCTGCTCCTCAGTGCGCCCCCAGAGAAAACAGTCACTCCCGTGTCCCCGGTCTCCGGCCGCACTCCGTGCTCACCCGGCCTGTGACCGAGCGTTTCTATGTCTGGCACCCGACCCCGTGTGGAGTCTCCAAACCCAGCAGTTCCCTGCGGTGCGCTCCCGCGCCGCTCCTCCCGGGGGAGGAAGGGGAGTCTCCCCGGCTCTGCCGCTTGTTGGGTCCCTGCTGGAGGAGCAGTGGCCCAACTGGGCCGCAGATCACGGTTTATGGCAACCCCGAGCTGAGAGCCCGTGACTCGGCTCTGTCTCTGCAGCTGGCTTCCCCGCTCCGATACCTGGGAGCTCTGTCGCCCTCAGGCACCCCCGGTCTTTCTGTGACCCCGAGGGTCCTGAGACCACACTGTCCCGCGAGGGTTCCACCCCCCGCTTAGCCACTGCAGCGACGTCCCTCAGCGGAGCCGGCTTCTAAAACTTCCGATTTTGTGCTCCGCGGCTCTAGCACTTGCCAGAAGTGGCCGACGGAGGCCCCCTCCCCCGCCGTTCATCCTCCCGAATATCGCCTCGGATTCACTTCTCCGCACATCCTACCTTCCGGAAAGTGGTTGCTTCTCTGTTCAGAGTGTTGTTACTATTCTTATCCTCGATCTCCTGTTGAGTTTGTAGCTGTTCAGAATGGTTTGATCCCTATTCAGCTGAATTCCTGAGACCAGATGAAATCCTGGTCTCCTACTCCTCCGCCATCTTGCTCCGCCTGGAATTTTTAATTGAGAAATGTGGGAAGATTCCCTGGGAAAGAATTCTGGACTTTTCCAGAAAAAATATTAACTCCAGTGACCAACGGATTATCTTAATATTTTTATTAATGCAATGTAGTACTTAGGGAAAAGGAAATAATATTTGAAATTAGTGGATACAGATTCATATAATTATCCAAGCCTGCATGGTAGAAATATTCCAACAGTTTTACCACTAATTTTCTAAGGGTTTCCAAAACTGAATGGACTTAGTAAAGTTAATCAGAAGAATACGTCTTGGGTTGATTAGTTTTAGGTTAACGTCTGTAAGATTGAGTATTATAAGTCCTGAACATATGACTTACTTACATTAACAAAAGCAAACCCCATTTCTACTGCTGTCCTAAATCAGTGACAGCAAATGAGAACATTTGGAATTTGTATATCCACATTATTCAATTATAAGCCTGCAAAGCCTGCTAGCCAAATATTAATCTCCTGCAAAAAAAGTCATCTCTTGATTTGTATTTCTGGGGTGTTCTCAAGGTGCAGTGCTCTGAATAGATTCCTTTACTGTGGCCCTCTGGTCTGTTTGTGCCAATGCCGACCCTCATGGCAGGACCCCTCTCCTGGACAGTTGCATCCTCAACTGCTCAACACAAGCCATGGCCCCACTTTTGCCTCAGGACTCCAAGCTGATCCCTGAGCTACTGCAAGTCCTTTGCCACTGCTGCTCTATGAAAAGGGGGGAGGGGCGGCTGCTAGTGCTGCTGTTTATACTCAGTCTATCTCCACATCAGTACAATACTAATAGCTTACTATTTCTTCTACCATCCCCCACTGCTGATGTGTTCCAGGTGTCCATGTCTCAGAGTCTAGGGTTCAAGAGTTCAGAGACAGATAGAAATCTCTTCCTCTATCATATTGGTCAGATATTAGTTTAGTATGCTCTACCCAGAATTCACTAGTTCATGGAATATTTGACGATGGAATCCTCAATCCCCTTAACAAGGGAAAGAGAATATCTGCTTCACCCATAATAGCCAATTTCATTCTCTCGCCCAAAGGAGATGCTCAAAATATAAATAGATAAACAAACAAAGTAGCTGCTATGGGCATTAGCATGGAGATCTTTATTTTGGTGTGTGTGGACATATGTTTTCATTTCTCATGCATAAATACTAGGTAGGTGACCCAGTAATTTTATTCCTAGGTATTTCCCCAAGGGAGATGTAAACATATGTTTGCAGAGAAACTTCTATATAAATGTTCATGGGAGTTTTATTCATCATAGTAAAAAATAACTAGAAATGACACAAATATCCCTCAACCAAATGAATTTAAAATGGATTTCAAATTTAAAATAAAATGGATTTTTTAAATGCGGTACATTCGTACAGTAGAAGTCAGCTGAGAAATAAAAAAGGACAAACTTTTGATATTGCAAAAACATGGGTGAATCTCTCTAGCATTATGTTGAACAAAAGAAGTTGGACACAAAAGAATGTGCACTATATGATTCTATTTATGTGAAATTCTTGAACAGGCAAAATGAACTTATGGTGACAAAAATCTGAACAATGGTGGCTAGAGGTTGGAGAGTGGAAGAAGGGGCATAACTGCAAAGATAGAAATGTTCTGTACTTTGATTGGGGTGGGGTCACTTAAATCTGTAAATTTTATCGTAGGTCAATTACTCCTCAATAAATGTTTTTTTTTGTAGGACCTGGGGAACATTGCTTCCCAAGGTCTGAGTCATTCAGTTCCTATCCTGCTACTCTGATCTTTCATAGTACTTTCCTGAAAATATTTTCATATGATATTCTCAATTGATTTTATAACTACTCTACATACAGCTTTTATAAATTAAATAAGGCAGATATTAGTACCCTATTTTGCAAGCTTTTGCATATTCTGAAACATGATTGACTTTCCTGGACTTGCCTTCCCTTCTCAGCTCAAAGCCATGGTACCTACCAATGCAATATACAATTCTCTTATATTTACTAACAGAGAACAAAGTTTAAAAAAGTTTCTTTGTAGGGCGCCTGGGTGGCTCAGTTGGTTGGGCGACTGCCTTCAGCTCAGGTCATGATCCTGGAGTCCCTGGATCAAGTCCCGCATCGGGCTCCCTGCTCAGCAGGGAGACTGCTTCTCCCTCTAACCCTCCCCCTTCTCATGTGCTCTCTCTCTCTCAAATAAATAAATAAATAAAATCTTAAAAAAAAAAAAGTTTCTTTGTGGGATGCCTGGATGGCTCAGTTGGTTGGGCATCCTACTCTTAGTCATGAGCTCAGGTCATGAGCTCAGGGTCATGGGATCCAGCCCCACGTCGGGATCCAAACTCAGCATGGAGTCTGTTGAGATTTTTTTCTCTCCTCCCTCTGCCTCTCCCCTGACTTGTGCACACATTCTTTTTCTCAAATAAATAAATATATCTCTTTTCAAAAAGGTTTCTTTGTGACAGCTAATAGAAAAAGAAAAAAAAATGCCTTGCTTTCTTTACTCTTTTCAATGCATTTGTAATAATAATCTAGTTTTAACTTGTGGTAAGTTATAATTTTGAAGTTTGACTTGAGTTAGAAGGTGATATATCCTTGATTTATGCAAAAAGCATCTAACTTCTATATGACATAATAATTCATGACATTCGTTAATCATATCCCTTCATCTCCTTATCATCTGGTCATTTCCCCACAGAGTAAACTTTTATAAAGCTATTTCCAAAATTACATTTTTCGTGTTTTTAAATGCTTCACAAAGTCATCTTTATTCTTTTCACTTGATATTTTTAGCCTTATCTCAAGGTTGCGACAGTTGCATTGCAAAAGTTTTTCCATTAGAAATGGTACTGACTGTAAAATAATGTTCTTAAAATAACACTCCAGAAGTATTATTTATTTTCTCCTTGGCACAGAAAATATACTGCAACAACTTTATAAACTTGTTCAGCAAAGTCAGCCAAGAGCCATTTACAACATATGCTATATACACAAGGGCAGTGTGTTGACTCGAATTCTTAACTAATTGTGTGTAACACAAAGAAAACCTTAAAAGTATTTTGAAAAGTAAGTACTCCATGAAACTTGCATGTACCACATAAAATCTATCATAAGCAAATATCCCAATGTCACTGAGGTTATTGCTCTCATCACTAAATACAGTCTTCTCAACAAATACATCATAGAGTTACAACCATCAAACAAAATGAGATTGATTAATATTTCAGGTAATATCTTAGTAAATATAATTCTATGTCCACAATCTCACACACAATTTCTTCTATTTAGTTTAGGCAACTTTTTTTTTTTTTTTTTGGTTTGTGTAACCTTATATATCTAAACTATTGCATCAGATTAGCATTTAATGTGTGTAAGCACAAGGTGTATCTTCCAATCTTTGGAGGAATTATCCTAATAACAAGGCACCTGGGTGCCTCAGTCAGTTAAGCATCTGCCTTTGGCTCAGGTTATGATCCCAGGTTCCCAGGATCCCAGGATCGTAGGATTGAGCCCACATTGGGCTCCCTGTTCAGCAGGGAGCTTGCTTCTCCCTCTCCCGCTCCCCCTGCTTGTGTTCTCTCTCTCAGTCAAGTAAATAAATAAAGTCTTTAAAAAAAAAAGAATGCTTTTACTCTATTTCCTACTTGTCAACAAACCTATAGTCAAATTTACTCTTCAGTTTTTTTCTGATTTCTTCTTGTTTCTAGGAATTGTGTGCCATCTTTACTTTTTTTACTGAATAAATGCATACTCCAACATTTGTATGGCCTTGAGTAATCCAGAATACTTAAATTTGTTTCTATGTTGCTGAAATGACAAAGAACCTGAGCTTGAAGAATGTAATACATAATATAATCTAATATTAATTGTTCTTTATTTTGATGAACTACATAGTTAAGGGAAAAGGTATCCAGGTATTATGGTAAAAGCATGTAACTATGCGATGCCTGGGTACAGCAATTGGTTAAGCACCCAGCTCTTGGTTTGGGCTCAGGTCGTGATCTCTGGGGCCCTGGGATCTGAATTCTGTTTCATGCTTCCCACTAAGCATGGAGTTGCTAAAGTTTCTCTCTCTCAGGGTGCCTGGGTGGCTCAGTCAGTTACGTGTCTGCCTTCAGCTTAGGTCATGCTCCTGGAGTCCCAGGATTGAGTTCCACATTGGGCTCCCTGCTCAGCAGCGAGTCTTTTCTCCCTCTGCCCTTCACCCCACATGTGTGCTCTCTCTCAAATAAATAAATAAAACCTTAAAAAATTTTTAAAAATCCCCTCTCTCTCTCCCTCAGCCCCTCTCCTGCATGCTCTCTCTCAAATAAATAAATAAATCCTAAAAAAAAAAAAAGGCATGTAACTATAATTGAGAAGATGGACTCTTTCTACATGGTATAAAATGAAACCGGGTTCAAGGTTTACTTGTATCATTTATTAACAAAATAAATTTGAATCAGTCACTCCTATTTCACTCTTTCATCTCAAAAAGGTGCAGAGGAGGGGCAAGAACCTCATCTTAAAAAGAAGGAAGTAGAAGCTTACAAGCATTTCTTTTCCTTTCCAAGTCTACCTTAATAGTTTAATTTGGCTTGAAATTGCTTTTTTAACTAGTTCAAAGTTATTAGTAAATTTTGAAATGATACCGATGCAGCAGTTTTAACTTAAAAAATCATGAGAGTCTGGCCCCTTGCTACATGATTTAGAAGATATATATGTAATTTGATTTTTACTAAATTAGTGAAAGATAAATAAAAGGTCAAGCTAAACTCTAAAACTTCATAATTAATTCTAAATTGCTTATATTTTGCAAAATAAAAGAAAATTGGCATGGATTTTATTCTTTCTGAGACCAGAGAACAAATTAAGAAGTATGTAATAGATGATGTCTTTTATTTTTAGTCTTTTTATGAGGTTTGAGTATATACACAAAAGTGTGCCTAACCTAGCTGTATAGTTTGGTGAATTTTCATAAACAGAATACACTTGTATAATTAACACCCTGATTAGGAAACACAACATTACTAGAAGCCCAGAGTCCCCTTCATGTCTTCTTCCAGTCACTAGCCACCACACACAATACAAGTGTGGCCACTGTGTTGACTTCTAAAAGCATACTTTAGTATGCTTTTAGTATTCACATATTTTCTATTCTACAGAAATGAATTATACAATTGTTTTATTGTGTGATTCTACCCACATTTACTTTTCATTCCCCTAGTGATCATTTAGATGAGTTAAATATTTATATCATTTAAATAGTTTACTTACATAGTTAGAGTTAAGTAGTTAAATGGTTATATCATTTATAGTTATAGTTAAATAGTTTTATCATTTAAATAGTTCCAGTGTTTGGTGGATCCAAATAATGCTAAAGTGGTTATTTTGAAATCTGTCTTTTGGGGAATATAAATGCGTGTCCTGTTGGGTATATACCTAGAAGTAGAATTATTGGCATAGAGAGGATGTGTGTATTCAGCTTTCCTAGATACTGTTGTGTGATTTTTTTTCAAACTGATTTTATCACATTTGGCTCCCATCAGCAACACATGAGGATTCCTGTTACTTCACATCCTTGTCAACACTTAGGATTACCAGATTTTTAAAAACTTTAGCATTTCTAATGTGTGTAGTAGTAGTATTACATTCTGTTCTTAATTTGAATTTTTTTGACAACTCATGTTGTCAAGTATCTTCTCTTATGTCTTATCTATTCTTTTCTCTGATGAGTTTGCTCAAATCTTTTTCCCATTTTCCTTCAGTTGTGTCACATTCACATTATGCAATTCCCAAGATCTTTGTGAAATACAGTTTTTTTTTGGTGTAGAAAAACATATATAAAGAATAGGAGAATCAGAATTTGGAGGATGCTGGAGGGTCTCTAGTCAGTGTTGCTACTCTAGTCTTCCCTGGAACTAAAATAAATGTCAATAAGTATCCATGCACAGTTTCATGGGGACAGCACAAAAGCCACACCTGGAATTTTTCACTAGCAAGCATGCCATTGATTACAATTTTTGTCATGTTGCTATGAGCATTATCTAACAATAAGTCAGCTCTGAGGAGAAGTTCTGTGTTTTTACATAATATTTTTATCTCTGTGCAGCGACTTACCTTTTTGTAGCATGGCTCCCTCCTAGCTTTTCTACCACAGGTAGACCTTCCTAGGTTTCACCATTGCAGATTGTGTGTGTGTGTGTGTGTGTGTGTGTGTGAATTGTAGTAGTTCCTGGTACATTTTGGATATGAGGGTTTTGTTTTTGGATATCTGAATGCAAATACTTCTCCAATTCTCTGAGGCACTTTTTCCTTTTCTTAAAATTGTTTTAATGGAAATTTTCAATTTTTAGCATAATAAAATGATCAACTCTCCCCCTGGATAATTAGCTCTCTTCATCTTAGCATATTCCAAATTAACTCAGTTAGTTTTCTCTATTGTCTTCTATAAGGTCTATTGTTTTATAAGGTAATTGCCATGTAGATCAGCCATTTCTCAGAAATTAAATTTTGTGTAATTGTGAAGTAAGAGTCAAGATATTTTTCGTTTCCTGTGTGCTTATACAAATGCTCCAGCACATTTTAGCAAGAAGGTTGTTTTTGCCCTATCACACTGTACTGTCCCTGTATCATAAGTCAAATGATCATTTATGTGGGTCTTTTTCTAGACTCACTCTTTTGTTCTTTTAGTCATTTTATCTACAATATAACTAATGCCATATTGTTTTAATTATCTGATAAATTTTGTTTTGTTTTTCTCTTTTTCAAGATTGCCTTGTCTATTCTTGGTTCTGTGCATTTCTACATAAATTTTAAAATCATCTAGTCAATTTCAGCAAAAAAAAATACAGACTTTTATTTGGATGACATTATACATACACAAATATAAATATATTGTGTCCTGTTCATAATGAAAAATGAAAGCCATGTATGAAATTCCATTGTTATTTCAAATTCAGTTCTTATAAAAGTAAGTAACTCCCATGTAATTGGTGTAAAAGAGAACAAAGCAATGAGCTGAACATTTAATAAAATCAGATTTGATAGAGATGGCTGAGGGTTGTCACTTAAGAACCACAAAAATACAGATACAGGAAGAATTTAAGTGTGGGGGGTTAGTGGAAGAAGATCGTTGCTTATAATTCAAATTTTACCTCTGATTTTTCATTCAAATAAAATTGGAAGTTTTTCAACACAAAAAAAGTATAAACAGGGATCAAAGCACTTAAGGAGAATTCCAAATGTTGGAGAGATTTATGATGTAATGTTAATAAACATTTTCAATTGAGATAAAAATGTGTCTGACTCTTAAGTTCTCAACTGACTAAGAAATAAACCTAAAATGTCTGGAAGTTGACAAATTGGAATGAAATAATATGAATCTAGTTTAGAAAAGATATTATGACCTGTTCACATTTTTTAAGCCTCAAAATTGTGTGTTCATTTAAATAATTACAGTTAAGCAATTGAAATAATTAGTGTCATATATTATCTGTAAAATTTTCTGAAAATGTTAACTTAATACAAAAAAGCCTGGAAATCTAAGAGAAATTTAAGATCCTAAAATGAATCTAAGATCCTAAATTTAAGATCCTAAATGAATCTGAGATCCTAAAAATGATAAAGTATCACTTTTAGGTATTTCAATATTATATTGAAATATCAATATTATATTAGCTTAAAATTTTCTCACATTAAATTGTATTATTGACTATCATTTGAAGAGGTAGTGTGATTTACCAATTGCCTATGTTGGAGCTATTTCAATATACAGATAAAATATATTTTTTTCCTTTACAAATGCTCAAAAAAATCACTCAATAACAAAACATTAGGCTAAAAATTGGCAATCAGATGTAGAATTACCTGGAGTAGTTTTGTTCCCCAGGAATATTTAATAAATTATATTTTCTTTAATTTCTGTTCATACCTGGTGATCATATTGCACTGAGATTAAGTGAGAAGTCATTAGAATAATGGGGAAATAACTAACTTTCCCAGTTTATGATTATATATCATTGAGAAGAGCCAGTACAAGCTTCCAGCGAAATAATCCTTCATGTAAATTTGACAGTGGTTCTTTTAGAAATGGGAAAATGTGAAATAACCTGGGAACGGTTTTCAGGAATTAACGGAAAAGGATAAAGGAATTTGACTTTGTGCATGAAGCAGCAGTGACTATATTGGATTAAATAATGTGTGCTCCCTTCTTCCACTTGGTCCTTCATCTTAGGGGTCTTTTTCCCCCATACCATAAGATATCTCTCGAAGTACAAAGAGAACTGTTGTAAGCATTGGCTTGTTTTTTTTTTGCCATTATTATTATTTTTTTTAATTTGAGTATGGTTGACATACAGTTACTTAGTTTCAGGTGTATTCCTTCATCTCTCTCCTCAGCCATGTGTACTTAATGTTCTCCATTTGGGTAGGCAGTTCAGAAGAGGTGATTTTGGACAGAAAGCAATGAGGAAAACCTCTGCTCTCAGAAAGTCATTGAATCATATCCAGTTGGTTCTAGTGCTCTATGCCTGGGTCCTGACCTCAAATAATCTGCACTGAGCCTGGGTTCTTTTCTGTTTTCCCTCCCCTTCCTTCATCTTTACACGGCCCATTTGCTTGCTTCCCTTACCTCAAATAATTCTGCTCACTTTTATGTTGCTGGATTTGTGTTTTGGTCCCTCCCTTCCTCTGCACCTCAAATGTCCATTCGGCCCTGTCCTGATGCCTCCCAAGCCCCAGACTGACAAAACCTGTAGATTGTTTTAGTGAAGAGTATGTATTTAAATTTTTTGGTGGCTTGTGATGAAAAAGACTTTAGGATGTTTGGATCTGTCCAAACAGAGTAATTCAGTTAAGACTGGATTGACTAGGGGCACCTGGGTGGCTCAGTAGGTGGAGCGGTCGATTCTGTTTCAAATCGGTTTCGGCTCAGGTCTTGATCTCTGGGGTCGTGGAATCAAGCCCTCATTGGGCTCTGCACTCAGCAGGGAGTCTGCTTGAGGATTCTCTTCCTCTGCCCCTCCACCTGCTCATGTTGTCTCTCTCTCTCAAATAAATAAATAAATCTTAGGGGAAAAAAAACTGGATTGACTGTATATTTTTTTTTCTAAATTAAATCGAGACAAACTTCCTAATTCTGTTGCACAGGTTTTATTTTATATTGTTCTCTTAGTTTTCATAGTGCTCAATAATGACAATACAGTCATCTTAGAGCTATAGTTTTAGTGTACTTGTTCTTCTAGAGTGAATATTTATATTTAACATTATATCACAGAATCATCTAAAAGGTATCTTAAAGAAATGAGTCCTGAGAGATGGCCAATTAAAACAAAAAGAGATTATTTGGCCAAAAACATTTGGAGTTATGAATCATACCAGAGACTTTTTTGAGGATGTTTAAATGCACTTGATTACATCAAGGTCCTGCAGTTTAAAACATATATATTAATTTATTAATACATATTAATAAGCCGTTTTATCTTATTCTTATTTGAAAGACTTTGGAAAGGAACCACACTATTGTCCTCTTTTTGTAGGAATACATAATAGTTAATATACCAGTCTACATAATATACTTCAAAACAATCATCATTAGATCTATATTTATTTTTATTGCTCATTCCAAAAGTGGGTGGAAATGGGCTCTGAGAACTATGTTTGAAGAACTTTGCCTGCTTCTCTTATTTATATTGCTTAGTCCTCAAATTCCAACTGAGTGACTACCGATTTTGTTAAACTCCATCGTTTGATAATAGTAGGAAGAACCTATGTTTTGGACCTGAATGAAGATAGATCTATTTCTTGATTTCTCTACTTACTATCTTTGTAGACTTGGGCATCTTCACTAAACTCTCTGGGTCTCAAATTTCTCCTCTGGAAAACAGCATGAAGAGTTACCTTTTTGTCCTGCAGAGAATTAAATGAGATAAGATACATTAAGTAGACAGCACAGTTCCTGGATATAGTATTCCATAAATGTTAGCAGTTGCTGAAAACTGTTTCTGAATAATTTCTGAAAGTTATTGCTCTGTATTCATTTTAAATTATTTCTTAGCACATCCTAAAATTTAAAATCATGGATCCAGACTTGTTCTATATGAGAGAAAATGAACATTTTTAAGTTATTTTGTGTAAAGCAGATTTTACCTAAATGCCTAGTAAAATTTCAGTTAACAATTTTAAAAAATGCCTATTGCAGAAAACGTTAGTGAATATAATTCCTGTTGATAAAAGCATACCAACATTCCTTTTT
This sequence comes from Zalophus californianus, assembly GCF_009762305.2. NCBI lineage: Eukaryota > Metazoa > Chordata > Mammalia > Carnivora > Otariidae > Zalophus > Zalophus californianus. The sequence continues at coordinate 120,419,227 of NC_045597.1, read as the reverse complement.
ATCTAGATATGAGTCAAAAGACCAAGAAACACTTGGGAGAAACATCACTTAAACTTCCAGTTTACTTATTTATGTAATTTTGTTATTTTGGGTTATATGTGAAAAATTATTGTTTTAAAATTGCAATTATTCTTTTATTCATTTTGAATATATTTGATCTTGCATTTGGTACAGTACTGTTTTCCTTCACATTCATCTAGCCTCCTATTTGATTAAAACCATATAACATATTAGAAGCAAGAGAAGCTGCCCCTTTCTGTTTTCTCTGCCCTGAGAGCAGTTCTCCTGCCACAGCCCCTCATCCCCTAAAATTGTACGCCTCTGCACAGTTCATGTCCTCCCCCTTCTTGGGCAGGAGCACCCTTCAGTCGAGCCCGATCGCTGTCTGCAGTGGCGCTAAGAACACCAGAGACACTGACGGATGGGAAACTCAGCGGCTTGGCAGCCCCACGTCCCCTGACCTCGCTTATTCCTAGCTGCAGCTTCCGAACCAGCGCCATTTCAAGGGACATCCAGACAGCGGCCAAGTTCACTGTGGCTGGGGCTGCCATGCTAGGGGTGGCTGGCTTTGGGGCTGGAATCAGGACTGTATTGGGAAGGGTCATCATTGGTTATGCCAGGAACCGTCTCTGAGGCAACAGCTCTTTTCCTACGCCATTCTGAGCCTTGCCCTCTGGGAAGCCATGAGGCTCTTTTACCTGTTGGTGGCCTCGTCATCCTCGTCTCCCTGCGAAGGAGGCTTCTCGGCCTCCCACGGGTCTTTCTCCAGTGTTTCATCTGTCCTGTTATATTCCTTTTCCTCTACCTCCCGAGGCAGCCTGGGGAAAGTGGTTGGCTCAGTGTTTGGCACAGGAAGACAAATAAATACTGTAGAGAAAGGAAAGAGAAAGAAAAAAAGAAAAAGAAAGAAAGAAAGAGAGAGAGAGAGAGAGAGAGAGAAAGAAAGAAGAAAGAAAGAAAGAAAGAAAGAAAGAAAGAAAGAAAGAAAGAAAGAAAGAAAGAAAGAAAGAAGAAGGAAGGAAGGAAGAGAAGGAAAAAAGAAAGAAACAAACAAGAGAATCCTTTTCATGTATTTTGAGATAAATAATGACTACCAAAACTTAGAGAAAACTGAGAAAAGTTCGAGTTTAAAAAATGGAAATCCCTAAGCAGAACATAAAATACACATCTAGACATATGTCAGTATAATGATTCCAAACAGGCCCTTTCAAGACTGTCTGATCCTGGAGTGTGTTGCTCAGGTCCTCCTTCAGAACCCAGGAGTCATCTGGCTGCTCGCAGCCCAGTCCCTCGCCAGAATTTCCTTGCATCCAAAGGAAGATACTTCATCCACACTGACATGCCCTCTCCAGGGCAGCCAGCATCCTAGGACTGATCACAGGGAGGTTTCAAAAGGCCTGTTCCCCCGGTGTCAAAAACAGCTCTGAGAGGCACTGCAGCTCTGGAGCTTTCTGAATGAGTGACTGAAGCTCTGTTGCTGCTGTTTAGTCCTGCTGCCCTGCCTCACATGGGTATTTTCTTCCCCACAGAACCCCCATTAAACCTCCTGGTTGCAAACCTGATTTTCATTCGGTCTGTTTCCCTAGGGAAATCAACCAACAGAAATCCTGAAGGAAGTTGTGAGAAATGATTTGGTTACAACTCAAAGAACTTATATCTTCCTCCAATCCCATTGTACTCCAAAACCTCTGTTAAAAAAAAAAAAAGTAAATTATGAGGTAGAAAAAGCTATACCAATAAAGATAGAGGATCTATGGTGGAAATAATTGAGAATAACCGTGTAATCAATTTCTTATGGGAAAATGTATCTGAGACCTCTAATAGCCCTCACAATTTTCAAATGTCAATAAGTGCAGTCAATTAAATCTTTTGATATTTATTCAGGTGAAAATGATATGTGAAGGCATCCCATTCCCTGTTTTCTGTCCAATCCTGGGAAATCACACACAAAATCATTCTTTATATTCTGCATTACAGCACAGCAAACAATGTAGTACAAATGTTTTCATTAGTTTATTGGCAGGAGGTAATATGGATTAACAATCTGTCTAAAAATCAATACCAATGATTTGTAAGTACTGATTAAATTGAAAGCCCTTGTTAAGTATCAATTAGATTGAAAGTAATACTCTTGATAATGAAAAGCGTGGGTAGGCTTTAATAGCGGAGAAAGAATTGCATTTGGTTCCTGGGCCGCCAACTGGAAGAAGAAAATACAGAGAATGACAAGGATAATAAAGGGACGTTCCACCGCATATCAGTCAGATAAATTCTATTCCTCAGAGAGGTGAGGGTTAAGCCTGCCTGTTTACCTGAAGAAAATAAATAAATAAATAAACCCTGTAATTTAAACAAAGAGAACAACAGCCCTGATGGAGGATGGACTTAGTGCCAAACCTTTAACATGGAAACAAAATCTTGGAGATCAAGATTCCAGATTCAGCTCTTAACTCACGGCCAAACTCAGAGAAACTTGAGGGTGTGATCTAATAATTTGCAGCCTCCTAGGCTCAGAGTCCTCTATGATCCGAAAACAACTTCAGATTCTATATTTGGAAACATATTACTGTATCTATATACTGATAAGAATTCTAAAAAGAGCACGGTGAAAATTATAGGAAACTACATGCTTGTATTCAAAGAAGAATAAAGAGTATTCTTGTTCTTAAGAAAACACTTTTCTTGAGTTGTTAGATCCTGTAGTCCCAGCACAGCTAAAACTGTGTTAAATTCCCAACTGCTCTGTTTGCTCTATGATCTTGTGAGAATCTCTAAGCAGATCAGAAAATCAACTTTCTTAAAGGAGAATGATAAAGTATTCATCTCATATGATACTTACAGGAATGAAGTAAAATTTCATATGAAAGTATGGAGTACAGAGCTTGTATAGTAGATTAACAGTTCACCAACTGTTAATTGTTTATTTGAGCCACTTTCAGTAATTGAAATTTATTATTAATCTTTTTTTAATTATTTTATTGTATTATGTTATGCTACTCACCATACATTACATCATTAGTTTTTTTTTAGATTTTATTTATTTATTTGAGAGAGAGAATGAGATAGAGAGAGAGCATGAGAGGGGAGAGGGTCCGAGGGAGAAGCAGACTCCCTGCTGAGCAGGGAACCCGATGTGGGACTCGATCCCAGGACTCCAGGATCATGACCTGAGCCGAAGGCAGTCGCTTAACCAACTGAGCCACCCAGGCGCCCTACATCATTAGTTTTTGATGTAGTCTTCCATGATTCATCATTTGCCTGTAACACCCAGTGCTCCATTCAGCACGTGCCCTCTTTAATACCCATCACCAGGCTAGCCCATCCCCCAACCTCCTCCCCTCTAGAACCCTCAGTTGGTTTCTCAGAGTCCATAGTCTTTCATGGTTCATCTCCCCCTCCCTCCAATTTCCCCCCTTCATTTTACCTTTCCTACTATCTTCTTTTTTTTTTAACATATAATGTATTATTTGTTTCAGAAGTACAGATCTGTGATTCAACAGTCTCACACAATTCACAGCGCTCACCATAGCACATACCCTCCCCAGTGTCTATCACCCAGCCACCCCATCCCTCCCACCCCCTGCACTCCAGCAACCCTCAGTTTGTTTCCACAGATTAAGAATTCCTCATATCTATTTTTTTGTTATTATTCTTACCTTAATACTTAAGTCTAACATTTCCAATAATTCTAATTTATTTTAACCAAAATCAATCATTGGAAAGTTAGGACTGTGCTTTAAATATATTCATATAAGACATAAATGAAATTTTCAATAAACAATTACACATATGGAAAAATTATAAATAAGCAGTATTTTTAAAATCAATTTTTTTCTTTTCAAGGTTCTATAAATCTTACTGAGATAATGAATTTTGTAATTTTGAAAGTCTTTCTCATATAATGAGTATTGTGCAGCACTAAGTAGATTTAACTACTCTGATATTCTCTATTACTGATTTTCAATTGCCATATTATTATTTTGGCATTTCAAAATCTTTTTAGAACCTCTTATATAAAAGACAAATGGGTTGTGATTGAAGAGCCAATATTCAAGGTCTCATCTTAAAAAAAAAAACTGTCTTTTTTTCCATTCCAAAGCATAAGAAATAGAGATCACTATCTCAATTTGAAAGAAAAAAAAAGATATAACTAAATGAATAATTTTAAAAAGCTAAAAAAATAGTTGATTTACTAGAGTATCTGTTTCAAGAAATCAGAAACAAAAGGAAAAAAATCAAAGATAATGAAGGTGGATGTTGGGAACTATTAAAAAGGAGGAGTAAAAAACTCAAAGTAGAAAACAAATATAAAATAGAGAAATCCAGAAATTATAAAGTTGAGTCTTTGTAAAGCTTAATAAAATGAATATTTTATAAGGATGATCAAAAAGAGAACAAAAATATCAGCAACAAATTTTTAAAAAATTAAAATAATAACTAAATTAAACTAAAATTAAAATACTACTATTATGAAGATATAAGGACATCACATAAGGGCGCCTGGGTGGCTCAGTGGTTAAGCGTCTGCCTTCGGCTCAGGTCATGATCCCAGGGTCCTGGAATCGAGCCCCGCATCGGGCTCCCTGCTCAACGGGGAGCCTGCTTCTCCCTCTTCCTCTCCCCCTGCTTGTGTTCGTTCTCTCGCTCTCTCTCTCTCCCTGTCAAATAAATAAGTAAAATCTTAAAAAAGAAAAAAGACATCACATAAAATTAAAGTTATGTAAGATCTTTAAAAATAGAACAAAAACTCTACAAAACATGTTTGGGAGAAATTAGAGACTAATTAAGATTATGTTATATTCATGGATTTAGAGAGAACATTGTAAAGATATGAATTTTTGGCACATTGGTCTATAGATTTAATGTAATTTAAAGCAAATTCCCAGTAGATTGTTTTATGAAAATTAACACACTGATTATAAAATATACATGAAAATGCAAATTATCAATAATAACCAAGACAACGCTGGTACTAGAGGGCTTTATTTAACTTTCATATTTTATATATGACTTTATATATGACATAACTTTCATAAAATTCCAGTGTGTGAACAGTGGGTTGTTGGCGTATATATAAGCTAATCAGTGGAACAGATTATAAAGTCCAGAGGCCCACCCACAGATATACAGCCAACTGACTATGACATGAAAAAAATTAACCTAAGGAAAAGGAAAACTGACAAATTGGACTTTATTAAAATTAATAAATTGTTTCTCAAAACACACTAGTAGGAGTTTGAAAAGGCAAGCCATAGGGAGAAGATTATATGTAAACATGTGTATCATGTATGTGTATGTATGAATGACAAATATTAAGAATATAAAAAGAAGTATTTCACATCAACAATATCAAGATAGACAACCCAATAAATAATAGGCTAATGATTCAGTCAAGTATTTTAAATAAAAGCCATCCAGTGATCCATAAAGATGAAATGATGCCCCACATTATTCATCATCAGGAAAATGAAAGGCAAAACAACAATGAATTACTACTCTACATTTGCTAGAATGGCTAAAATATAATAAGATACTTCCATTTCTAAGCATTGGTCCAAGGATATGGGACTCTCATATATTGATGGTGGGAGTGTTACTTTGTATACTCCCTTTGGAAAAGTATTTGACAAATATTTGCTGAAGCTAAGTGTGCATATATATTTTGTAAAGCAGTGATTTTATATCTATGTATATGCCTAACAAGATGAATACATATGCTCATCAAAATACATGAAAAAACAGGGGCACCTGGGTGGCTCAGATGGTTAAGCATCTGCCTTCGGTTCAGGTCATGATCTCCAGGTCCTCAGATAGAGCCCTACGTCTGGTTCCCGGCTCAGCAGGGAGTCGGCTTCTCCAGTCCCCAATCATGCTCTCTCTCTCACTGTATCTCTGTCTCGAATGAATAAATAAAATCTTGTAAAAAATACATGAAAAAACAATCTTTATATCAACATTACTTATAATACGTAAAATGTCCATTACTATTAGCTAGATATAGACTGACATATTAATGGTGAGCTTTATGTCAATGAAAATGAATGGACTAGCATTACGTATAACAACATTGATAAATTTCGGTAACATAATGTTAAGCAAAAGAGCTAGACCAAAATGTACATATGGCATAATTTCATTTATATGCATTTCAGATGTAGTCAGTGGTGACAGACGTTCAAAGAGGGTAATCTTTCATGGTGGAAACAGTAACTGAAACACAGTTAATCATATTGAGTTATTAATAAGAATGGGGTGTACAACTGTCAGGAATGGAACATATTACATTTCTTCTCTTTAGTTCCTCATATACTTTTTAAATAGAGTTTCTAAACTACAGGATTGCCTTTGCCTTTCATGGCAAATGATAAAGAACACTTAAGTAGGTTCTAAAAGAAGTATGACCCAATATGCTAGGCTCATTGATCCAAAGCTAACCTGTTTTAAAGATCTATTACATCTCTTGAATCAAAATCAAAACATAGGTGTTCAGAATAATGCGAGTCAAACTCACTGAAATTCTCTTTGCTTTAATCCCCTATAAATCAGATATCAGTACCTTCAAAAAGCGATGGTGGCATCCAAATTAAATGATGACCTCTGGATTGTCATACTATGGAGCCGCTTATAATCTTCCCCAGTCTCAATTAGCAGAAGGAAGAAAGATATTTTTAATCATTTTATTGATCCATTCGTTACCTGAACAATGTTGAAACATAAAGTGATTTGTTTTTCAAAAACCTGACTCCAGGACAAAATTGTCAGACTCCCAGCTGTGCTCATTCTCTGCTACCATCTAAATCGTACACTCATGCATGTTACCCACCCCCCGCCTTATTGTGTGTTTCACAGTGTGTAATTTTGCTAAAACAAGCCCTTTAATTATACACTGCCAAAAGTGTCACCTACTGTTAAATGATTCCTGTGCTGCAGACAGAAAAACTGTAGGTCCTTCAAGGTTCTGAAGTTTCCATTACGTGCACAGACCCCAGGAGCAGCTGTTAACAAATCTGTTGGTGATTTTGTATAAAAAAAGAGCCAGGCTGTGCTCCTGCTGTACTTTCGGTCAGAGAGAGCAATTTGCATTTTGACAGGTTCCGTGGGCAAGAGAAAAGACAACACATGTAAATAACAGCTCAACATGAAACATTTGGACCAACAGATTCCTAATATTGAAAGTTTCATTAAATAATGAGCAGTGATCAGAGAGAAATTTATCTTGGGGGAAAGGTAATATGAAAGCTATTTCTTTTGATTTTGCATTATTCTTAAGTATTTTTAAAAGAAATGTATACTTTAATATTCTATTAGACTGTTTTTATTTTATTTTATTTTATTATTTATTCAAGAGAGCGAGAGATAGAGTGAGACCGCAAGAAGGGGGAGAGGGAGAAGCAGGCTCCCTGCTGAGCAGGGACTCGATCCCAGGAGCCGAAGGCATATGCTTAACCAACTGCACCCTTCTTTAGACTGTTTAACATGATTCTAAATTGATCAAAATCAAGTAGAATAAGACAAATTTGGGTAGTGGTGTGACTAAATTTTGTTTTTAAGAAATTTTTTTAAATATTTGAATTTGCTGTTCTTTTATTATATGGAACTTTTATCTAGGGACGCCTGGGTGGCGCAGTCAGTTAAGTGTTTGACTCTTGGTTTCTGCTCCCCAGGTCACAATCTCAGGGTTGTGAGATTGAGCCCCACACTAGGCTCCACACTTGTCGGAATCTGCTTGAGATTCTGTCTCCCTCTGCCCCTCCTGCTCGTGCTCTCTCTCTCCCTCTCTAAAATAAATAAATAAGCCTTTAAAAAAAAACCTTACCTTTTATCTATGTTGGACCTGTTTATGACAAATTATAATAAATTATATATAAATACAGATTATATAACCAAAATATCTATATTTGCATTTAGTCTCCACTCCATTTTTTTTTAATAGACCTTAAACATAGTGATTTAGAGTAGAGCATGAGCACTGCTGGATTTAAATGTTAAATCTAAATTAACTCTTACTGTTGCCAAATTATTTCCCTTTAAGTCTTCACTGAGTAATAGAGATAATAACTTCAAATTTTGTACATCAAACATAGATCTCAACATAAAATATTTCACATGTATAAAATGTTAATTAAAAAGAAAGACTTTTTAACTGTGGTAGAGGTTGATTGTATTTATCAATGTTTAGTTCTTCTCTGGAGGTTAGAGATACTTAAATACATTTGTTTCCCAGCCTCTTTGCTTCTGAATGGGGCCATGAGAAAAATTTTGACTGGAATGTATGTGGCAGAATTGTTTATTGCTCCCAGAACTGACCAAAAAGCAATATTCAATACTTGTCTCTCTCCTCTCCCAGACCCTAGAAAATGGCAGATACAATACGAGATAGGGTAAGTCATAGCATGGAAAGGAGCTGTGAGCCTAACAGGGACCAAATGTACTGAATATACTAGACTTTACACAAATGAGAACTAAAATTTTATTGTGTTAGCCCCAGAAATTTAGGGAGCCATTTGTTCTTATAGTTACTCTACCCAGATTAATATTATTATTATGCTGATATTTAAACAAAGTATGCATGCCTCTCTAAAAAAAAAATCTATATTAACTTCCTTGACTTAGCAAAGGTTTCTTTTGTTGTTGTTGTTGTTTGTTGTTGTTTTTGGCAATTAAGCTAGACAATTTAAAAGCTAATGTAATAGACACTCTAGATGAGAAACTTAAAATACAAGGACTGAAATACAGTATATCAACAACCAAGAAAAAGTGCATAATTAAGACTTTGTACTGTTGTCTTTACTATCTATATGTAATATAATGGATAATATAAGCAGATGATTTTAAAAGATAATTTTATTATATTCACAAGTTTATAAAGCACCTACGCTATGCTTTAATTGTTAGCTACATAGAAACACAGAAATCTTTCCTTTAAAAAATGGCTTTATAAGTAGTTGCACTAAAACATGCATGTAGTTATCAATAAATAGTACAGTAACTCTACTTTATTATTCTTAGGTATATATTTTTCAGACTAAAACCCAATCTTAATTCTTCAGTTATATTATATTACAATCAATTTTTATACATTACAACAGATTAATATAGCTAACATTTATGTAACAGAAAGGATTGGGAATAAAGTAATATTGTACATATAATGTTATATATATAACCATCATATAATATGATGATTCCTTGGAAAACAAACTATAAATCATATGCAAAACTAAAAAAAAGTAGTTTTCTGAGGTAAAACTTTTAGAAAACAATACTTCTTAGACAAGTATACTATAATGTTTTTCTAAAACATAGATCTACAGTGAATACAGAATACATCCTGAAGACAAACAGATCATGATTTATTTTAGTGACTCACTCTATGACTGACACATTTCTCATTTTTACATTTTCCCTTGAAGGAGCGGCATGTCATAGGCCCAGAAATGTCCAATACACTTGCCTTGTCACGTATTCCATTTCCCCATACTCTCCACCCACTGCTCAACACAGTCTTTTCGCCTCCAATTTGGTCCTTTCACCTACCAATCACCATTCCATTCAAGGCGGTAGAATGACTTAGTACTAGAGGGAGTGTAGTTTTATGGAAATGATATTTCCAGATTTACTGGCGAACTTGAAGCTTAGCATGCCTTATTGACACTGCAGCCTTGAGCAGTATAAAGACAATCCCCAACTTACGATGGTTCAGTTGACTATTTTTCAACATCTTGATTTGCAGAAGCGATATACATTCAGTAGACACTGTACTTTGAGTCTGGGATTTGGATTTTTTTCGCCGACTAGAGGCATCAGTGTCATCCCCTCTGGTGACACTGGGCAGTGGCAGGGGGGTACAGCTCCCAGTCAGCCATGTGATCACAGGGATGAACAATCGATACACTTGCAGTCATTCTCTACCCACACAACCACTCTGTGTCTCACTTTCCAGTATTCAATACATCACATGAGATATTCAACACCTTATTATAAAGTAGTTTTTATGTTAGATGATTTTCCTAACTGTAGGCTAATGTAAATGTTCTGAACACATTTAAGTTAGGTGGTCTAAGCTATGATGTTTGGTAAGTTAAGCTGTTAAATGTATTTTTTACTTAAAATATTTTCAGTCTCCAATGGATTTACCCTGACATAACTCCATCATAAATTAGAAGGATCTGTACAAAAATTCTTAATAAACTCTGTCTCTGGGTAAGTTTGAGTTATACTGTTGATTGGGAAGTGCCCAGTCGATTCAGAAATTTCTGAACAACTGTTGAAAATACAATCAGCTAAGCCACTGGTATCAAACAGACCAAGTATCAGGACATAGAACAAATACATCTAGAGAGGGTTTAGTCCAGACAGTTGAAGATTAGCATGGAATAAACCCACGTGAAGTGAATATATTTCTGATGAGAAGTTCGTTTTTATCCACCGAGCAAAGTTTTGATCAACCAGGTAAATTGAACAAAGAGGGAAGATACCAAAGGGCCAAGCCTGTGAAGTTATCCTTATATATCGCAAAACAGACATACCTCTTAAGGGGTGCCTGGGTGGCTCAGTCGTTAAGCGTCTGCTTTCGGCTCAGGTCATGATCCCAGGGTCCTGGGATTGAGCCCCCTATGGGGCTCCCTGCCCCATGGGAAGCCTGCTTCTCCCTCTCCCACTCCCCCTGCTTGTGTTCTTTCTCTCGCTGTGTCTCTCTCTGTCAAATAAATAAATAAAATCTTAAAAAAAAAAAACCTCTTAAAAACTTTATTCAATATGAAGAATCACAAGGTTTTACTTTTCTTTCCTTTTACTCTCGGACTTCTTGAAAATTCTATAGAATGCCTTGCTTTCATATTTTCAACTGCAATTCATTATTTCCTCAACTCTTTACATCTGGTTCCTTTCTTCACCACTTTATTAAGATTTCGGTCTTAAGGATCATGGAGGGACTTCAAATTTGCTTCTTCCATAAACTGTTCTGAGCCCTTTCCTCTGGCATCATTTACTCACACTTTTTTTTTTCTGGTTTTGCTTTTCTGTGATACATCTCTGCCTTCCTTAGTTTTTAAATCATGTTTTAATTTGCTGAACCAGATTGTATTTCAATTTACTTGTACGATTCTTCATCTTCTGCTATCGACTTATCTCCAAAATACTCGTTCTCATGTTCTGATGCTTCAGACTTACTGAGCTTTCTTTATTTGCTTGTACTTGACATCTGTGTGAGCCATCCTCTCTACGGAGCTTTTATACTTTCCTTTTAAATTATGCTCAGCAAGATGACCTTAAAATTTCCCTCAGCTTGACCAAACTTTAGACAGGCTTATTCCTGCCTCTAAGCCCTGACCTCTCTATCACATAGATCTTTACAGAACCTTATAGGCCCAACCACAGAGGTCTATTGCTTCCCTTTTCTTAGAGCACTTACTTTAAAAAAAAAAAAAAAAATTGTAACTGCAAATTCTTTCTCTGCCCCTTTGAGGTGTAAATCTTTTATAAAGCTTCTTACCAGTTTTACATCTGAAGACTATCTTTCTCAAGGACCTGAGAGCTATCCCTTCAAAACGTAATCATTAAGGAAGATAGCATCTCTATCTCCAATCTCTGTGTGAGGGTAAGAGCCTAACTTCAGTGAGTGCCTTGCTCCAAGCTGTAATATTACCTGCTGTTCTACAGATATAAGAAAGTTTACTTTTCCTTTGGGTAAAGCCAATTAGCAATACAAATGGCCTATAATCTCCCACCCCAGCTATATGGAAATGACCACCAGACAGATGGTCTTCAGTAAGGGTCACCTTCAAGTCATAGCAACCCTGATAGAAGAAAACTAAGGTGGGAGGAGGTTAGTAGAATAAACATCCTGATCACACTTGCCTCTCTCCCACTATTGGCCTGCCAGTACTCATCTCAAAGTCAAAAGTTAACAGAGCCTATGGATAAGGTCATATGGGCCACAGAGCAGAGTAAGCTAGTTGATTCATCAATCGGTACATTATCCCTTCAACAATGTTTCATGTGACAGACGTTATATCATGTCCTAGAGATAAAAAGATGGAATACAGCATTACATTAACAACTGCATAGTACTTGCTACTATAGCAACATTCCCAAACCCTGTGGAATTCCAGGAAATAAAGCTAGGAAGTAGTGAAATCTTGACTACTACCTGAGATAGGGCTTAAAGATAAATACATTGCCAGAAAAGAAGTGGAAACTCAGCTTGCTAGACGTGAGGGCCTCCATAGATCTGAACTATATTAATTCGTGAATGAGATAAAAAAATATTCAAAGATATTGGTAAAATGATAGATGGAAGATAGATAGATAGATGATAGATAAATAGATAGATAGATGGTAGATAGATAGATGATAGATGATTGATAGATAGACAGATAGATAGATAGATGATAGATAGACAGATGATAGAACATCACCATAGACACCAAGAAAAGACAGTTTCTAGTAGCAACAATCAGCAGTGTCCTCAATGTGGAACAATCAAAGGAATCAAAACTGAAAATTGACCTTTGAGTTTTGATTGTGAGAATTGTTGATCTTCACAAGCTTTGCATAACAAATTACAAAAGGTTGATCTTTATTCAAAGTTGAAGAAATCTAAAAAATCTAAATAATTGTGACTTGAAAAATTTTCAAAATAATTATGATAAAAGGAAGGGTTAGTTTGATTTGAAGTACAACTGTTACCTCATTTTTCTTTTTCTTTTTTTCTGAAGGAGGAGAAGATTTTAATGGTGGATTTTATCCTTATTGCCTTCCAGACCTTGCCTTTGTCATCAAGGGAAAAATAAGAAAAGAGGTAACCATTATTCTGCAAATAGCACATGAAACTTTCTAAATCGCTGTCACCATGTATACATAAATCTTGAGCCATGTAATGTAAACCCTAAATGTGTGAGAAGTAAACTTAGCATTTCTAATCTATCAGATCATCCAACAGAATATTTTTCTTTCATTTTCTGTTTTAATTTACAAGGCATCAATGAAATTGTCAACTACAATCTATTAATTATGAATTTTTATTATTTTTATTGAAAATCATTTTAGTGGTACTTCTAGATAGTGTTTGCAAGTTATTAATTATAGGTTTAATTATAAGTACTAGGAGAAGATATTTATACCTTAGTATTTTTATTTTTTATTTTATTTTATTTTATTTTATTTTATTTTAATTTTATTATGTTATGTTAATCACCATACATTACATTATTAGTTTTTGATGTAGTGTTCCATGATTCATTGTTTGCGTATAACACCTAGGGCTCTATGCAGAACGTGCCCTCTTTAATACCCATCACCAGGCTAACCCATCCCCCACCCCCTCCCCTCTAGAACCCTCAGTTTGTTTCTAAGAGTCCATCGTCTCTCATGGTTCGTCTCCCCCTCCGAATTCCCCCTCCTTCATTTTTCCCTACCTACTATCTTCTTCTTTTTTTTAAACATATAATGTATTATTTGTTTCGGAGGTACAGGTCTGTGATTCAACAGTCTTACACAATTCAGAACACTCACCATAGCACATACTCTCCCCAATGTCTATCACCCAGCCACCCCATCCCTCCCACCCCCCTACCACTCCAGCAACTCTCAGTTTGTTTCCTGAGATTAAGAATTCCTCATATCAGTGAGATCATATGATACATGTCTTTCTCTGATTGACTTATTTTGCTCATCATAATACCCTCCAGTTCCATCCATGTTGTTGCAAATGGCAAGATTTCATTCCTTTTGATGGCTGCATAATATTCCATTGTATATATACACCACATCTTCTTTATCCATTCATCTGTCGATGGACATCTTGGTTCTTTCCATAGTTTGGCTATTGTGGACATTGCTGCTATAAACATCGGGGTGCATGTACCTTAGTATTTTTAAATTTTATTTTGGAAAATGATACTTGATCCTATTTATAAGAGCTCCTAGAGAAAATAACTCAAGAGTAAATACAAGTGCAGGACAGCTGGTCGGCTCAGTTGGTGGAGCATGTGACTCTTGATCTTGGGGTTGTAGGTTTGAGCCCCATGTTGGGTGTAGAGATTACTTAAAAAAAACACAAAATCTTTAAAAACAAGAGTGACCATGAGGGAAGTACATATCAGTCTATGAGAGAAGAATGAGGCAATGCAGAAAGACAGTTTCAATATAAAGAGCAACCAAACAATTCAAAGTCTAGATAGACCATACTGAGAATACAACTTTTAGTGACAAAGGTAATAAAAAAATCAATCTAACAAATTATGCTAATATACCCTTATTTTCCCATAATTTGGAATTCCATTGTCCATTAAAATTTTCTGCAACTTCGGTAGCCACAGATGTTGATTGAATTCTTATCACGTATCAGCAAATTTGTGTAGAGTTTAGTATGTTTAAAGTTATTCAGCTAGTTATCTGCAATAGAGGATTTTTTCCTAGGTAGATCATAAGTGTTCAGTGCAACATTTCACATTGTAATATTATTGAATATATCTTTTGTCCACTCTAGACTCTAAGCTCCTTAAGGTATAAATTAAATTTTTTCAACTCTGCAATTTTTTTCTTTACTACAACAGTGACAGTGTATGAATAAATTGGAATATAGATATACAGACCAAAGAACAATAAACAAAACACCATAATATACAGGGTTACAGTTTACATTAATTTATATCAGCAATGTCTAGAAATCAACCAGTAGCTTCATGAAAATTCTGACCTGCTGAGCAAATTCTAAAGGAATGGCCAAGTGTATGCATGAGCCCGAGAATGTCTTACCTTGAGACTGGCAGATTTGGTTTCAAGCTGCTCTAAGGAATTAATAAGAATCTGAAAACCAAGATTTAGGAAAAATTCCTAGATATAGGTAGATGATAGATGATAGATAGATAGATAGATAGATAGATAGATAGATAGATAGATGATAGATAGATAATGATAGATAGATAGATGATAGATAGATAGATAATAGATGATGATAGATAGATGATAGATAGTTACATGATAAATGATAGATAATAGATGATGATAGATGATAGATATATAATAGATAGATAGATAGATGATTGATAGATGATGAGTAAATGAAGAGAGATATATAGAGACAGAGAGCTATTAGTGTTAAAAAACAAATTCCAAGAATCCAGAGTCTGCTGGCATAAGATAAAGACAGGCAAACTGGTGACGAACTCAGGTTATGTAGGTCATTCTACAATGCCAGTAAGCAGAGGGTCTAGGAGAACCTAGATAGAAATCCTTGTTTCTGAAATCTCTTTTATAGTTAGAGCCACATGTGGCCCATCCTGCCTGTGACTAGAAAGTAAATTTAACAAGAGGCAGAATCAAGAGTAAGAGCTCAATTGTCTCTTTCAGGGGAAAAGATAGATCTAAGATTACAGGAAAACATCTCTCATATGGAAAATACGAGCTAAAATGTTTTATTTCTAACTTATATGACAAGCAGTTCATACTCTTAGGAAATTCGATTTGTGAAACTTGTCTGCCATCAAGAGTAAGAACCAAGGGTGAAATAACTATCCTTTCTTAAATGAATATCCATCCATTTGTGGTCTTGTTCAACCAGACTTTGGGTAGATAGAAATACACACCACCTCATGACTGAATGAAACTTATTTTCCCTATTTCCTCCACATTAAAAGAATTTTGGTATCCTAAGGAGATAATATAAGGGCTAATAACAAGTTTTTCAATATTCAGTTTTGGTCTAAAGGTTTAAGATTATGAACCTTGAAAAATATTTGAAATCATTAAAATTTTGTCGATTGACCTTTCATTGGTAAATAAAGCATCTGGAGTTTGAGAGGTTTTTTGGTATTTTTTTTCTTTCCTTCAAAGTTGAAGTAATAAACATTTTGATAATAGGTTTTGGAGTGGAACATGCTACCACATGAAGAAATTAGCAACCACACTGAAATTCCCAAGCAATTACATTGTATTTCCCTCCTGAATTTATGACACACGTAGGCCTATGGAAAAGTTTGTGTTAGATGACAATGTTTTACAAGTATAATCATGTATGGATGTGGATGTCCAGTTGTATCAGAAATGCTCTGTAAACAAGGTGATATTTGGTGTTGGGGGTGTGTCTTTGAAGGAAGGCAACTATATCCTCAGGGAGGAAAATAAGCATAATGAGTAATCAGAAAAGGAAATGAAAAAACAAATGGGGGGACGGTGTGTGGCGCTTTTTGAGTAAATAAGTGTGTAGAGATTTGTTTGATAAACAAAACAACTTAGGAATCAACTGCATAATTTTTAATTTTATATTTTATAAAACTCTTTTGTTCCTTCTATAAATTGCAACTAATCATTATTTGAACTACTAAATAAAAATGCTTGAAGGAATGTCAGAACAACCATTTAAATAGTAGATATAATTTTAAAAAGTCATGTGTGGAGGGGCACCTGGGTGGCTCAGTCATTAAGCGTCTGCCTTCGGCTCAGGTCATGATCCCAGGGTCCTGGGATCTGGCCCCGCATCGGGCTCCCTGCTCCGCGGGAAGCCTGCTTCTCCCTCTCCCACTCCCCCTGCTTGTGTTCCCTCTCTCGCTGCCTCTCTCTGTCAAATAAATAAATAAAATCTTAAAAAAAAAAGTCATTTGTGGAAACCCAATTAGATACTACATGCAATTAAGCAGAAAATATGTCACAATGCTGTTTCTAAAAAAATACATCTGACCATAATTCTAAACTGAAAAATGATTAATTAACCAAGATAATCCTAGGTATAATCCCTAAATTACTCTGTTATGAATTTCTTTAGAAATTTATAAATTCTTCTATTGGCTTTTGAAGATAATATAGACTATATATTAGTAATTTGATAAAATAAGTATTTATTACCTGAAATTCTTTAGGATTCAGAACACTAAGAACTTATTTCACGTTTACTGTTTTCATCATTATTCTATCAGAACCAAAATATTTTTAATTCTGGGCTCATCCTGAGAAAAGAATGGGTGTAGGAGAGTTTTAGACATATATAAGCATGTTAAAGAATGATCTATTGGGTTAGTTAGAGAAGCAGACAAGAGTCTATTTGCATGTAGGAGGAGGTGTTGAGGGGTCTTCTGAAAGAAAATGAATTCTAAGGTGAGAAAGACCTGGAGTCTACAGATGTAACCCTATAATAATAACACCTATAATATTATAGATAAGAATAATAACTCTAAACAAACTTGAATGCTTTCTTCTTACCCAGCCTATCTATGTGAGGAACCAAAAGTAAAAACTGAAATCTATAAAACATTGGACTGCAAACAATATTGTTTTAGGACATTAAATGCATCACTAAAATAGAGCAGTATAAGTTTCACAAATATATCCTCCTAATTCCCACAGATATCACCCTGCTTTCGTACCAGGCATCAGTGTTAAGTGTCAAGTAAAATAGCCAAAATAAAATGTTGCAGTCTGGGGTGCCTGGGTGGCTCAGTTGGTTAATTGTCTGACTCTTGGTTTCAGCTCAGGTCATGATTTCAGGGTCATGGGACCACACCCTGTGATGGGCTCCACACTCAGTGGGGAGTCTACTTCCTTTCTCCCTCCCCCTCTGCTCCTGCTCATGTGCACTCTCTCTCTTTCTCTCTCTCAAATAAATAAATATTTTTTTAATTTTTTTAAAAATTGTATTTTATTTTATTCAAATTCAATTAATTAACACAGAGTGTATTATTAGTTTCAGAGGTAGAGTTCAGGAATTCATCAGTTGCATATAACACCCAGTGCTCATTATGTCACGTGTCCTCTTTAATGCCCATCACCCAGTTACCTCATTCCCCTTCCACCCCTCCAGCAGCCCTCAGTTTGTTTCCTATAGTTAAGGTTCTCTGATGGCTTGTCTCCCTCAAATAAATAAATAAATCTTTAAAATGTTGCAGGGTATTAAGGGACCTGCAAGAGCAACAAAGGTCCCTGGAAGGAACCCATGAGTAAGCCATGAAGCACCATCAACACTGGTGCTGCAAACCACTTGTCCCTCTTCAGAGCAGAAAACATATCTCTCCCAATGTTTCTGCATATATCCGTTCATCAGAATCGAGCTGTAGTCTGTATGTCTAGAATGCGCATTCCACTTATATTGGATATATCAAGAGTCTCATGTCATTTATGTTTTATTTCCTAACTTATGTCTTTTCACACCTTTTTTGTTCCTAGTCCTGAAATACTTTATTCAGGAAGTGTTCTAAATAACTAACATGCTTCCCCAAAGTACTCACTATGGTATCTGTTGCCTCCATATTACTGGCAACCCTGTTTTCTATTTTTCTTCTATTATCAGCATGTTTTAATAATTTATTTTGTATCATGAAAGCCTGCTTTTATAATTTATGCAAAAAAATCCTTAATCTGTTTTCATAGAGATTTTCTTCCAGTGAAGTCCATTTGCTCTAAGTGTTCCGATGATACCCATATTTTAAGCCACATCAGCCCCCATTCCCTGTACTTATTGGAGATTAAGTTTAGTCAGTATGGGTAGTTAATTTGGGCTCTCAAAGTAATTGTGTAAGTCACTGTTAACTTCTTTCAAACACAAGCTAGAGAAACGTGGAAAATTCAGATTTTGTTTCCCTTTGGTAGTACCAAAGTGTCACAAGTTATGCAAAAAAGTGTCAAAGCTCTAGCCACAAAAACTTGGGACTTGTTTATCCTGAAAACTTGAAGTCGATTAGGGAAATGAAATTGTTGTTGTTGTTATTTTTGCCCAGAATCTGACCTAGGTGATTCCATTTCCCATTGTAACATCCCGTACTCACCTTTTTTTTTTTTTTCTTTTTTTAGAGGGAGGGTGACTGCTCTTTGCAGGCTCATAATTGATTTGGAGGTTTAGGATATTGTCCATGTCTTCCCTGTTCTTAGCCATCTTTCTGAATTCTCTTTTCTATCAGACTCTTGTCTGTTACCCTCTTAGACTCAAATCTCATCAAATATCTGTATAGCTGGAATTTGGACAAGTGTAAATTTTACTTATTCTCTGGCCAGTGAAAGCATGCTAATTTGTCACCTAGACTGCCCTGGCTCTGAAAACAGATGGGTGTCAAATGCATGGGCCTACTAGACCACTACATTTGTCCTGAAAGTCATAGATAGATGATAGATAGATAGATAGATAGATAGATAGATAGATAGATAGATGATAGACAATAGATAGATAGATAAATAGATAGATGGTAGATAGATGATAGATAGATAATAGATAGATAGATGATAGATTGATAGATGATAGATAGATATATGAGAGATATAGCATCTCTGCATTTACATATATATATGTAACAGCTTTATTGAGATGTAATTCGCACGCTGTACCATTTTCGTTTATTTACAGAGTTGTGCCTTCATCACTGTAATCAATTTTAGAGCATATTTGTTACCTTGAAATGAGAGCTCATATGCTTTAGTTAACACTCCCATATCCCCAAATCCTAGAAAACCTTTAATATAATTTCTGTTTTTATAGATTTGCCTATCAGACTTGTATATAGATGGAATTATGTGTGATCTTTTGTGACAAGATCTTTCTCTTGACACCATATTTTCAAAGTTCATCATGTTATGGCATGTGTTAGTACTTCACTTGTTTTTTGTGATTGAGCAATATTTCACTGTATGATTATGTGACCTTATTGCCATGAAATTGCACATAGCAGTCATATGCATATATATGTTTGTGTGTGTGTGTGTGTGCATGCGTGTATTTTATTTTATTTTTTTTTTTTAAAGATTTTATTTATTTGTTTGAGAGAGAGAGAGAGAAACAGCATGAGAGGGGAGGGGGTCAGAGGGAGAAGCAGGCTCCCCGTTGAGCTGGGAGCCCGATGTGGGACTCGATCCTAGGACTCTGGGATCATGACCTGAGCCGAAGGCAGTTGCTTAACCAACTGAGCCACCCAGGCGCCCCAGCATGCGTGTATTTTAATTTCTGTAATACAATGCCTCTATTTCTTTTTTTATGCTAGCAGTTTTCATTTTTCCCCTTCTCTTTTTTTTTCTCAATATAACTAAACATTATATATTCTATTGATTTTTTCAAGGAACTAACTTTTGGCTTCATTGATTTTTCTCTATTGTTTTCTATTCTTTATTTTATTAGTTTTTCAATCTAATTTTTTTTCCCTTTTTCTTGTTTTAGGTTTAATTTGCTCTTACGTTTTCAGTCTCTTACAGTGGAATTTTAGGCTACTGATTAGAGATCTTTCTTCTTTTTTATTATAGTTATTTACTGCTTTAAATTTTCCTCCAAAGATTGCTTTACTTGTATTTCATAAATTTTGCTACATTGTGTCTTCATTCTTATTAATGTCAAAGTATCTTCTAATTTTTTCTGATTCTGAGTGTGAGAAAGTTTAAACGTAAGGGCATTCTCAATATCACTGGAGGCTTTGGTGGAAAGCAATAAAAAGGAGATGGAGATTTTTGAGATACATTAAACATATGTCAGCATTTGAAATATGTTAAATCATGGGCCAATTTGTTTATCAGAGAGATTAAATAGAATAGAAAAGTAAAAAGAGCCTTCTTGAGGTCAGAGTAAACCTAAAATATTGAACTCAAATAACCTTGGCTATTAGAGGAACAGAATGAAAATCAGGTGGCTCTACTATGGTGGATGAGGAGGAAAATGATTATAATTTTTAGTCTTTTGGTCATCATATCTCCTAATCCAATTAGCATATTGGCAAATTAGCATATGTAATCAGCTAAGATTTAGAGCTAAGTATTATATAAAAATGTAATTCTCACTGTATACCCCAAATTTTACAAATTGTATGAAATGTGGTTATAATTACTACCATGATCTCCTGTGCCTCTCATATCGGATTATTGTTAAAATATAGATATTTTAGGAAGAGAACTATTCTCAAGTTAGATTTGATTTTCTTGTTATCCATCTATATCCGATGTTGCTCTAAAATGCTTGACATGCAATCCATAATATAGTAATTCATTTACTTTGGACCTCTGGTTTATTTACTCTTCTTCTATAAGTGTCCTATAACTTCATGTAGGCAGATTGTTAATTAACTTGTAATTGTTCCAATCTAGAGCAGGTTCAGCATTGTCAATCATACAAAATAGTTGTAGACCCATCATGTAGGAACTCTGGAAATTATGTTGGCTGTGTAAAGAGCAAGAAAAGGAATAAACAGCAATTAGTTTTGTTGTTGTCCTTGTTTCTTTCCTTTCTCCCTTCATCACTTTTTCCTTGCATGAGAAGAACCTGAAACAGGTGTTGGGGTGGTCTATTTTTTTGTACATCCTGATGGCAGGCACTGCAGTGGTTCAGAAGGAAATTCTAGCAAAGTGGGAAGCCATAGGTTTTGGTACCAAAATCCTTGAACTTGTGTTTTAGTACTAATTTTTCTTGGTCGTGTGACCTTCAAAAGTTTACTTTAATTTCTGAGTATTAGTTAATTCCTTAGATTACTGCTGGTAATAAAATCCCACAGAAAAGTGTTATGAGCACTTAAATAAAGTGGAGAGATGAAATATAGAAAAGCACTTTTTGTAAACTGTTTTGTTATTTACCATTATTTTGCATAGTTTAACCAAAGAAGTTAGAAATTTTCAAATTACACAATTAAAGGTTCATTTATACATTTCATAATCACATTTCTGGCATCTTATTCTAGTTTATGGAGATACAGTGTTCTATTACATAGCATATATTCTATTGGAGACTTTGTAACTTTTAGTGTCATTTGAAAAAAACTGGTAAGTACCATAAAAAGACATGAAGATTACAACTTTTTTGAAGTTTTTTTAGAACCTCTTCATCCCAAACCAATGTAAGTTAATTTAAGATATTACTTTAGGGTCTTTTCCATTGTTCTTTAAATCATTCGCAAGACAGAGCGCATGAAGTCACTTGAACTAAAGCTGCATCTGGCATTGTCAGGGGTGGGAATGGTGCAGAGAGTCAGGAGGATTGGGCGGTGAGAAGGGCAGGCATCAGGTGCTGTTTCCTGTTTAATAGTTAATAATTACATTGAGGAATTTTGCTCACACTTCTGTTGTATTCTAATTATTTATAGTTCAAGTTCCCAGCTCTGTCATCCTACTTTTTACACAAGTCTCTTGAGATATCTGAAAGCAGCTGCAAGAAGACAGTGACTTCAGGTCATGGACTAAGTTGGATTTAAAGTCTTCATGTTGCAGCATACGTTATGTAGCTTTTTCCTTCCTATAGTGGCAACAAAACTTCTTTTGTTTTATTGATCGTTTCCAAGCTATCTCAAAGAGTGACAATCAATAGATAAATTGGAAGAAAAAAAGAACAATGACAAAGAGGAGGTATTGCACTCATCCAAGACTGCTGCTTATGTTGCTTGACATGATATATTCAAACGCAGTTGTAAGTGTTGGGTAAGGAAAAATATTCCAGAAAAAGTTGAGTTCTTGAAAGATAAAAATCTGATTAAAACACAGAATCCTATTCAGAGAGTCTACTGTACCTTTCTTGTTTTAAAAATTCACATATTACATTAGACAGGGCATGCAAAAATTTTGGACATACAGAAGACTAAAAGATTGAGAAAAATCTCAAAAATACTAAAATGAAGTAGGAGGAGTTGAAGAAAAAAATAAAATAATGACAGGCATTGAAGAAAATAGCTCCCTTGGCTAAAAGCTTCCATATGGAATAGCATATTGAGTTGCTTCTCAAAGAGTAGCAAAGCTATACTTTGTATCAGATTGATTGAATCTATCCGCCTATGGCTAGACACATGTATGGAGAATGTAGAAAAATGAAGGTCATATTAAGTGTTATGTGTAGTTTCTATGTTTCTTAAAAAACAGGAAATAACTACCCTGTAAGTGGAATTTAAATTTTTATTTTAGAAACTATGAGATAATATATTTAAATATGTTTTCAAGCTATGAATTTTATTACAATTACCTCTTCTAGTCTGAAATACTTGTCAGTATAGATCCCTTGAATGAATACAAGATATTAGTCACAAAAATGATTCCAAGTTCTCCCCATCTTATAAAGTTTTTAAATATAAAGATCAATAGCTTGGCTCACAGTGAATTAAGAAAAATTCAAATTCTAATATGCTTATGTTTACAAATATGTGTGTAAATATACTGATTTATATTTATATATGTAAGCTAAATTAACAAGTTAACCTCACTTTTAGCCTCTTTTATATAGCATTTTATACACCCTCATATTTCAAAGAAAAGTAACAGGCTTCTTGATACTATAGCAGGATAGTCCTGATAATGAGACTATGTTAAAGGTCAACTGAAAAAAAAAATGGATAACCCACAAAAGCACCCTATAAAGATGGTATCAGGTAATTCTCAAGTCTGTATGCATTTCTGTACAGTTGTTTTCAATGGAAAGATTTGTATCAAAAATTAAAGTAATTTTTAGATAATTGTAGGACTAATCCTACAATTGAAATGATTTAAGAGTATTTCACATAGGGGCGCCTGGGTGGCTCAGTCGTTAAGCGTCTGCCTTTGGCTAGGGTCATGATCCCAGGGTCTTGGGATCAAGCCCCGCATTGGGCTCCCTGCTCAGCAGAAAGCTTGTTTCTCCCTCTCCCACTCCCCCTGCTTGTGTTCCTTCTCTCGCTTTGTCTCTCTCTGCCAAATAAATAAATAAAATCTTAAGGGTTGGAGGGATGAGGATTCAAAGTTCCTAAGATCATATAGACAGTTAATGGCAAGAATCTGAAATAGAAAACTTTCTGAATTAATGTCCATTTTTCTTTTGATTAGATATTCAGTCTCTCAATTTTATTTTGGCCTACATTCAGTTTTATTCATTATTCTGGATTCCATTCATAGATGATGTTTGGTGGGGTAAAAAACCAGAAGGAATTTTAATATCTAATAAAATGTTTTAAAATTTTGAATACCTAATATTATTATTTTAAAGTGTGTGTGATTTTCAAGCATTAAATTAACAGTGCTCATTTAAAGAAATTGTCTTCAATATATGTGGTTTCAGTCAACTTTGTGAGTTAATCATTCATATGCACATTAAATGCATCCTATATTTTTAGCTTAAAAAATTATTCAAGCATCATTTGTCAAAATTATTATAATGACATAATAATGTGTTTAAAGGGCTATAATTAGGAATGTTAGCAATGCCATCTGAAACTTAAAACTGAAAGAGGATTATAGTTTAATCCAATTACTCCTTGCACATGATCTCAGCCTTTTGAGAACTTCTAACTAAATTTTCATTGTATTTTTAGAGAATACGGGCCACCTAAAAGAATTCTGATGATAGAGCTCCTGATTAAAATCATGTGTTTAGTTGAGAGAAAACAATTTGATGATCTCATTTATGATCATCTCATATAAATGAGATTTATATGATGATCTCACATAAATATCTAAAAATTTCAAGTTTGATAGTGTTCAAAAGTGAGAGAAGCAAAGCTGAACATATTGAAATAATATCCAGTTTTCTATGAATTGGCAACTCGTTTCATTTGTTTTGTGAATTCACAGGAATTGAGACTGGAAAAATATATCTATATTTTGTCAGGTAAAATTGTCTTCTGTTTGCAAAATATTTGTAAACTGTACTGGAAGAATTTGAACCTTCTTATACTTGGGGTAAAATGCCAAGCAGAAAAAGAGGAGAAGATAATTTTCTGTCAATTATGCTCCATAATCGCTTCTTTCCAAGTTGTTTCTAATGATCATGTATTGTAGGCAGGCACCCTGGTTCTCAGAACAAATCAAATGGAGCGTCAATAAGCCACTTGGGTCTGAATGGCAAAGGATTTTAAAATGTATTCACTCTCTTGTTCTGCACCTGATGTAGATGTTACTAGGTTCTGCCCATCTTTCTGATAATCTCCCATGTTAAATATTAACAGAGAAAATATGCCTTACTTCCTTGACTTTTAGGTGCCTGAGTGCCTAGGATTGTTCGATTCCTTTTAAAGGTACTCCTCAAACTATCTACGGTGAAAAAAAATTCTTTTTATTATTCATTTCCAATGTATTGGTTTTGTGCACTGAGACTTTTATAAAATAAAATAGAAAATTTAAAAATGCACACAAACACAAGCAAATTACTTCCATTATTGGACTCCAGAGATAATATTATTGTTATGCTGTAAAATTTCCAAACACCCATGATGGTATTAATCTCTTTACTGCTCATGGTTTACTGACAGGAACTGCAGTCTTTGCTTTGAGCAGCACTGCTTATTGAATGAGCTCACAGGAGGGAGAATTAATTTCTTCCTGGCTTATTCTTGCCAGTTCTATTTCCCGATAATGGAATCTTTCTCACTGGCTATTGTCTTTCGTCAAGTAGAAATCTCAGATTGGCTTCAGTTCTGCCTGATTTATTTCTCTTTTTCATGTATTTAACAAAGTTCTGTAACTCTTTTCCTGAGTCTTACTCCTTTTCAGACCTCTATGTCTTGCCTAAAACTGAAGAGAATCAGTAATCCTTGTTCATATCGGCATTAAACGACCCATAGGGCATTGCCCTGCGAACCAAATAGCTCCCAACCTAAATATATCCCAGCTTCCTTTTCAGTCTGAAGTATACCATGATGCTATATTGCTCACCATAACTCAAAGGTTCTCAACTGAGCTTCCTAGACTCCTAGAGCATCTATGGATTTACTTTAGGATGTTCATAAATCTACTAAATTACTGGCAGCATTTTGTGCATTGGTGCACATGTTCATGTTCAAGTCTTTTTTGTTAAAAAAAGATTTACTGCCACAATTTTTACGGAAATGTTATTATGCTATAAGGCAATAAACTGTAATAGATTTAAAATCCCGATATTCTTGATAGGTAACTTGGACTCAAGGCAATCGTAGCATTATTATCTGTATCATTACCATTCATCATCACAGAGCATTATTTTTCAGGAGTTACTTAAAAAAGTACACAGGCCTTGCCTTCTAGATTATGCTTATGCTCTACATAGGCCAAATAGAGCATCACCAAAAGATTCAAGCATATTCTCTCAACATTCAAACCAACGTATCAGCATGTGATCAAGATCAACAGTCACAATAAAGTTTTGAACTTTATTGCTGTAGATGCAACATGATAATCTAGGCGAAAGATGCAAACAGCCATTGCTGGTTTGAGGATGAGGGATCACAAAGAAATGAGGTCAGCCTCTATAAGCTGGAAAAAGTGAGAACGCTTGCTTACCTAGAAACCTATATAAAGGAAGACGGCCCTGCCAACCCCTTACTTTTAGCCCAGTGGGACCATTTCAGACTTTTGACCTTCAGAATTTTCAGATAATAAGTTTGTATTATTTTAAATAACAGAAAGAGACCCATTAAGGCAGAGAACAAACTGATGGTTGCCAGAGGGGAGGAGGTGGGTGATGGGCAAAATGGGGAAGGAAGAGTGGGAAGAACAGGGTTCCAGGTAAGGAATGAGTAAGTCAAGGAGATAAAAGGTACAGCATAAGGAATATAGTCAACGATACTGTAATAGGGTGTGATCACAGATGGTAGCTACACTTGTGATAAGCACAGCATAACGTATAGACTTGTTTGTGGAATCACTATGCTGTACACCTGAAACTAATGTAACATTGTGCGTCAACTGTACTCAAATAAAAAATAATGTGCTGTTTTAAACTACAAATATGCACTGTGTTAAGTTATATATCACATTTTATAACACAAATGTTACACAAATGCTATAATAACACGAAGTCTTGAATGAAAAACAAATCCAAATTTGTAATGAATACACCAGAAGTATTGTCTTGCTTAAATCTATCCTGAAATTCTTCTTTTGCTTCCATTTTTTTTTTCCCCTCCAAAAATCAGTCTCTGGTCCTGGAACTACAAAGTAAAGAGACATTTTTAAAGACTATATTTGGTTTTAACATTTTTAATTTCTCAAAAGCTTTTTAGTAAATCAGCATGTCTATGGTTAGTAATTTTAAAAAGCCATTTAATAATCAGATTGTAGATGGATACACACTTCCATAGAAAAATGAATTGTTAGACAAATTGAAAGATGAAGGAAGCTATATTTAGGTTTAATTTATTCATTTTCGATGCAGGCCTATGGAGCAGCAAAGACAAGCTACAATTTCTAATAAATGATTGCGCTGTGTAACATTTTCAAGAAACCATGACTAAATAATTCTGTGCACTGCAGAATACATATTGAAATGGCAGGTGTTGTGTGGGCAGTGAGTTTAAAGAGCTACCCTAAGTGTCTGTGTGTACGTGAGGGAGAGAGAGAAAGAGAAAGGAATTAATATCTATGTCTCTCCCCTATTTAAATATTGAAAATGAGTTCTTTTATTTAAAAATATATTTGTATCTAAAAGTGACTTTTATCTTTTCATCCACATCAGAACAGAATCAGCTTTATAGGGTACGAAAATAACTCCTATTTCAAGAAATAGAAATACATTCAATAATCACGCCCAATTCATTGCTGTGACCACATCAATGTTTTATGAGATGAAAATGTTTTGTAAAATGAATTGGAAGGATCATAGCAAGTGAAAATAAATTATTTCTTGCTAATTAGAATATATCAAATACTTAATGAGTAAAAGTCATGGATTTGACATTATTAAAAATATAATGATGTAAACCATACCTCCCAAGCCCTTCAAATTTATGATCTAGGGAAAAACATTTCACTTTAAAAACATTTTCACATTAAAGACAAAATAAAAGGAAATATGTCACAAGATAGTCCGGATTTATTTGCCAAATGAATTGTTATGGCATTAAAATAAGGTTATTGAAGTAATAACCTTATTTAAATCTATCTAAAGTGGCGAGAATAAATCTATCTAAAATGCAAACAAAATGCCAATTGAATAAAATTAATTCCTCAATGTTGTAGGAAAGTTGATATTTGTCTGATGGTGCAAGATTTATATAACCAGATATAAGATTCATTAACACACAGTATGACCTCAATTTATTTAAAAATATTTCTATATATTTTAGGGAGCCTGGGTGGGTGGTTCAGTTGGTTAGGCATCTACCTTCGGCTGGGGTCAGGATCCCAGGGTCCTGGGATCGAATTCTGCATCAGACTCCCTGCTCAGCGGGAAGCTTCCTTCTGCCGGCCACTCCCCCTGCTTGTGTTCCCGCTCTCTCTCTCTGTCATGCCAAATAAATAAAAAATCTTAAAAAAAATATTTCTACATATTTTAAAGTGCAGAAGAAAGAAGGAATGAGAGAGAGAAAAGTGTTGATTATATTCTGTATCTTGATCAGTATGTTTTATTCACATGCAGAAAAGAAATGCATACAAAAAATTTCCAGGTTAAATATCTACATGATAGCATTATTATCGATTGTTGTATTTGACTAGTATGAATTCACCAAAGTTTCAGTATTTTACATATATTGTTGCCATATTCAGAGAAAAAATAATTATCACAAAACAATAAATAAACACACCAAAGTGAAGGTCCAAAAGAAAATGATCTAGCTTCGAAGAATATTTATGTATATACCATAATGAGAGTCTGCATTTTCCCAAGCACAACATCTCTCTCTCTCTCTCTCTCTCTCTCTCTCTCTCTCTCTCTCTCTCCCTCTCTCTCTCTTTCTCTCATCTCTATTTCTCGTTCAAGTCAGGAAAGAGTCAAATACAGATTTAAACTTCAGGTAATTACTGTAACTGTAGCTTGGAGAATGGACTAAATAGAGGCACAGAAGCCATTGTAAAAAGTTGTAGCAAGTTTCCAGTGATTGTGGCCTAATTTAGTAAAGTGTCAGGAGAGATAAAGGGAAGTACCATACGTGGTTTTAAGACTTATTTAGAAGAAAATATAGACAGAAAATGTGATTGCTCATTTTCATAGTATGATGAAGGAAAAACAAATAAGGTGCTATGGTTTCTAACTTAAAAACAAGGAGATTATGTTGCAATTCATTGAGATAAGAAACAGTGGTGAAAGTTGGAAAACAGAGTCATATTTGGAATATTTTGTGATGTCTATATTAGAAATAAGCCAGCCATCTAGTAAGCACTCCGATGTACAGATTTGATTTGAAAGCCATCTACATATAATGTGATTGAATCGTCCTAGGTAGTGGGTAGGATAAACGTTAGGGAATGTGTAGGGATAAGAAGAGAGATTTGGGAGCAGACTATGTAAAATCAAAACATTTCATAGACAAAAAAGATATCAAGGTGGCTGATTATCACAGAACCCAGGAAGAGTGGACTTCATTTACTTATACCAGCTTTTTATAACATTTTCATTTCAAATAATGCAACAAGTTGGCATGATAAAAGAATGGAGATGTGATTTATTGTTCAATATTAACAAGTAAATTGATAATGAAATTGTTAAAACTAGGATGTGAGTTTCACCTCCTTTTGAGGTGAAATTTTCCTTCTTTCTACTTGATGCCCTTCAATGTCTCCCTGCTCTCAGTGCAGATGATAAACATTATTTGTCGCCATACACTGCTCTTCATCTTCTCAGTCCTGCATCAATAACTCCTCAGATCTGAACCACACAAAATTATATGGTTTGTTTGTGTGTGGTGTAAGTCAGTTGCTAACCATGTAATTTATTGCAGTTATTTTTAATCAGCATTACTGAGGTATAAATTACATACAATAAAATAAATCCATTTAGAGTGTACAGTTCAATGAATTTGATAAATGTATACACATGTGAAGCCATCACAACAATCGAGATATATGAAACATTTCTACCCTCCTTTGAAGTTCTTTCTTTCAAGAAATACAACGAAATTCTGATACTCACATTGTAAATCGTCATGAACAGTATGCAAGGAAAAATTATTAGCCATGTGAAAAAAACAGGAAAATGTGATTCATAACAAATGGCAGTTAAGATTGTATATGTATTTTTATATCTCTCTCTGTGTGCATGTGTGTGAGAGAGATGGAGAGAGACAGAGAAGGAGAGATGCAAAGAAAAAAGGGGAAAGGGATAAAAGGAACCATAAAAATGCAAATGGAAATCCAAAAATGCATTTTTTCTATGTAAATAAGTTACAGTTGACCCCTCACCAACAAAGGTTTGAACTGCATGGGTCTACTTATATGTGAACTTTTTTCAATAAATATAGTACAATCCTATAAACACATTTTCTCTTCCTCGTGATTTTCTTAATAACATTTTCTTATCTCTAGCTTACTTTATCGTAAGAATACAGTATATAATACATATACAAAATATGTGTTTTTTGACTGTTCGTGTTATAGATAAGGCTTCCAGTCAAGTAGGTAAGTTTTGGGGGAGTTAACAGTTATGCTCAGATTTTCCACCACGTAGCAGTTGGTGCCCCTGACTGTCACGTTGTTCAAGGGTCAACTGTATTTCTAATTCTACGGAGGAATTTTCTATCTGGTATTTTGCCAGTGTTTCTCAACTTAATAAATCTCATTGCAATAATGCATGCTGAAAACAAATTCATTCGAATGAAGTAACACACGTGGCAGCAGTACTTAGAGGAAGTGTAATTAGGATTTTACCACTTGCTTAGACATTTCATGGTTTTTCTAAAAATTGAACTGGTGTTTGGTAGATCAGTGAGCTGGTGTGAATGACAGTGTGGAGATTGCTCCCAGCTTACTTTCGAAATGCAACCTCATTTTTCCTTGCTTGTTAAACTGTTTCTACACAATTGGTCCCAAATTTATCTGTTTATAATTACGCATGGTATTTAAATTTATAAAATAAAATATAATTTAAAGCACACATTTCAGTGTTTTCAAGAATTTCTCTTTTTGAGACCACGGAGGTACATCACAGATTTCTGATTCTTCATGGCCTAAGTTTTCCAGGATGAAATCTGTGATTCCCTTACCATTTAACTTAGGACTATCTAGGTCAGACTGACAAACAAGTTTATGATTAAAAAAAAAAAAGTGGTCACAAACACGTAAAGAATTATGAGCCAAATTTATTGTGGATATTTTCCTAAAACCATATTTACATAAACTGTCAGTGATTATAATTCAGAGACAAATTGTCTGCTCATTGCAGCATCATTTTCTTGAATGATAAGGGTAAATGAGATTTTGGGAAAAGGTGGTTGAGACACGAGTATAGTAGAGTGGTTTTCTTAATAGAGCCTCATCTTTCTTCTTGAAAGTTAATTGTCTGCTTGATAATTAAAGCTTAGTGCATTGTTTTAATCTCGTCCCAAAATGTTGTATGTAAAATATATTGTAATGAATCAATATGAGACAACACTGATGCATATTTAAGGCATAAAGTTTTAACGAAAACACTTCCAAACTATAATGTGCCTTATTCATTTGTGGACTTTATAAAAGATGCATGCCTGTTCCCTGCTGACTCAGAATCTTTATTAATGGAACTAAATGGGAAAAAAATTAACTTGCTTCTAGTGTGAGTCAAAAACACACATTAAGCATACCGAATTTTAAGAGCAACTGAACTAAAATATTCTTGCTTGATAACAAGTGTAAAATGTGGTAAAATGAAATTTCACTTTATTAAAAATCACTACATTGTCACTGAGTAGTATTAAACATTGAAATCGTGAGTTTATTGATAGGTGTCACATAAAATGATAAAAGCAGACTTTCTGCATGTGGGGATGGGGTGGAGGGGAAAAGCAGTTTCTTTAATAAGAACTTAGCTGTAACATATGTTTTGTAATATTACCCAAGTAAATGAATAATCTCCACCAAATATATAATAGTATTTTTTCTCTGTGCTATGTATCTACTGAGATTATGATGTAATAAGCAAGGGGAAAAGTTGCCAATAATACATTTATTTTACTTTTTCATTTATATGCAACAATATTAAATTTTACAGTGTGCAGTTCTGTAAATTCTGACAATATATAGTGTCATGTAACTGCCATTACCATAAGGATACAGAACAATTTCTTCACCAGAAAAAATTACCTATTGCTGTCTCTTTGTAATCATATCTCCCCCCACCACACCTGCCACCAACCTCTGACAAACATTGATCTATTCTTACTGCCTATAGAGTTTCATTTTCCAAAATGTCCTATAATTTTCTTTTTGGAAGCTGTAGGTGGGTGAATACATCTGGCTTCTTTTGTTAGCATAATGCATTTTAAATTCAGCCATATTTTTGACATTCAGTCATTAATTCAGTTTTATTTCTGAAAGGTATTATAGAGGCACCTGGGTGGCTCAGTCCATTAAGTGCGGGACTCTTGATTTCGACTCAGGTCATGATCTCAGCATAGTGAGATCAATCTCCACGTTGGGCTGGGGGCTCAGCAGGGAGTCTGCTTGAGATTCTCTCTCTCCCTTTCTCCCTGCCCCTCCCAGCTGTGCATGCACACTCTCAAATAAATAAATCTTTTAAAAAATAAATAAATAAAATACAATACTATATTTAAAAAAAATGAAAGACATTATATTCTACTGCTGCACTAGTATGTTTATCCCACCTGTTAATGATATTAGGCTATTTTCAATATGTGATGATTATGAATAATGCTGATAGATACAATTGTGCATATGTTTTTGAGTGAACAAAACTTGTATTTTTTCGGAGTGCCTGGGTGGTTTGATGGGTTAAGCGCGTGCCTTCGGCTGGGATCTTGATCCCAGAGACCTGCGATCGAGCCCTGCGTCTGACTCTCTTGCTCAGCGGGGAGCGGGCTTCTCCTTCTCCATCTCCCTCTACCTGTTGTTCCCCTTGCTTGTGCGGGCTCTCTCTGTCAAATGAATACATAAAATCTTTTTTAAAAAGGTTGTATTTTCTCTAATGCAAATACTAAGATCAGAACTTTTGAGGGGCGCCTGGGTGGCTCAGTCATCAAGCGTCTGCCTTCGGCTCAGGTCATGATCCCGGGGTCCTGGGACGGAGCCCCGCATCGGGCTCTCTGCTCAGCGGGAAGCCTGCTTCTCCCTCTCCCACTCCCCCTGCTTGTGTTCCCTCTCTCGCTGTCTCTCTCTGTCAAATAAATAAATAAAATCTTTAAAAAAAAAGAACTTTTGAGTCATATAGTAAGTGTATATATATATATATAGCTTTATATAAATGTACCAAACCATTTTCCAAAGCGTCTGTATTCCCACAGTGATTTATAAAATTTCCAGCTGTCCAGTATCCTCTGAGCTTTTCATTTATCACTCATTTATTCATTTTTTTCCATTCATATTAGCTAGTCTAAAACGTATGTGTGGGAATCTCATGTTGTTTTAATTTGCATTTCCTTAATGACTAAAGATGTTTTCATGTGAATTTCTGGCATCTATATATCCTCTTTGGTAAAGTATTTATTCAAATCTTTTGCTTATTTTTAAAATTTGGTTGTTTGCTAATTGTTGAATTTTTATAGTTAACATTTCATTTTTTGAGTTTTTTTTAAGATTTTATTTATTTATTGGGGCGCCTGAGTGGCTCAGTCGTTAAGCAGCTGCCTTTGGCTCAGGTCATGATCCCAGGGTCCTGGGATCGAGCCCCACATCGGGCTCTGCGGGAAGCCTGCTTCTCCCTTTCCCATTCCCCCTGCTTGTGTTTCCTCTCTCACTGTGTCTCCCTCTGTCAAATAAATAAATAAAATCTTAAAAAAAAAAAAAGATTTTATTTATTTATTCATTTTGAGAGAGTGAGAATGAGAGAGAGCGAGAGAGAAAGCACACGAGAAGGGAGAGGGTCAGAGGGAGAAGCAGACTCCCGCTGAGCAGGGAGCCCGAGACTCGATCCCAGGACTCCAGGATCATGACCTGAGCTGAAGGCAGTCGCTTAACCAACTGAGCCACCCAGGCGCCCTCACTTTTTGAGTTTTATTGAGATATAATGGACAAATAAAAATTGTATACATTTAAGGTGTACAGTGTAATGTTTTGATATATGTACGCTTTGTGAAAGGTTGCCACAATCAAGCTAATTAATATATCCATCATGTCACATAGGTATCATGTTTTGTGTGGGAAGAAAAAAAAAAGAACAATGCTTAAGATCTACTCTCTTGGGCGCCTGGGTGGGTCAGATGGTTAAGCGTCTGCCTTCGGCTCATGTCATGATCCCAGGGTCCTAGTAGGATCGAGTCCCGCATCGGGCTCCCTGTTCCTTGGGAGCCTGCTTCTCCCTCTGCTTCTCTCCCTCTCTCTCTCTCCCTCTGTCTCTCATGAATAAATAAATAAAATATTAAAAAAAAGAATTTTAAGATCTACTCTCTTAAAAAAAAATCTACTCTCTTAGCACATTCAAGTATACAGCACAGTAGTATTAACTATACTCACCATGTGCTACATTAGATCTGCAGAACTTATTCATCCTTATATAACTGATCTCTGATCAATATCTCCCCTTTTCTTCTACGCCCAGTTCCTGGTAACCATCGTTCTACTCTCTGCCTTTATGAGTTCAAGGTCTTTTAGTTTCCACATGTAAATGACAACTTCCTGAAGGGTTTGACAGGTGGAAAATAAAAGTAGCCTTCCTTGGGTTTGCACAAGTGAGTTCAGCGTTCATGCCTTGCACATTTCCAGAATCATGACCTTCTCCACTGAATGCAGTGGCCCTACTCTTTATATGCAAACCAAGGCCATACAGGTCTTCCCCACCTGCTGGTAACCCATGTGCAGGCTTCTCTCCCTGATCACTAAGAGCCCTGCTCTGCCATACAGAGGAGCGCCTTTTCCTAACCCTCTGAATAGCACAGGACTCCCTACACTGTCACGTTCCCTCTGGGACAAAGGGGCAAGAGAAAAAAAAAAGAAAGAAAATAAATGGCAGCATTTTTTTCTCCCACATTTAAGACAGCAGAAGTCCTTCTTCCCAGTCCCTCTGAGCAGAGAAGCATAAGGAAAACATAGTACATGTCGTTCCTTGAGTTGATTTTCCTCCCTAATCCACCTGCTCTTATTTTTTTCAGGGCCCTCTGAGTATCTGCTTCTTGGGTGTGCCCAGGGCTTCAATGGCAGTCTGGGAAAGGTGGGGTGGAGCGTGCTTGCCCCATCTAAGCCAGATCCCCAAGTCCCCAAACACGTCGTTATGGTCACTTAGACAATCGTTTGTACAGGTTCCCCTTTGAGCTAGAAACTGCATTTCCTATGAACAGAAATATGCTATCAATGTACAATAAAATTAATTAAATTAAGAAACATGTACAGGGATCCCCTCAGTGGTAAACAGTTAAAGTCTTGCTGCCTAAGATCAATTCTTCAACCACCTGATTTTTCCTGGGGTGGGGGAGCATTGCATTCCACTCTGTCCAGAGAGGTTGGTTCCCGTACAAGAGTCTGAATCAAAGGCAATCAAAGCTGACCTAGGGATTTTGTGGAGTGACCAGTAGAGATGATTATTTATTCCAGTTCACTTCAAGCAGTATGAAAACATGCCTGGAGATTCAGGAGACTGAAGCTAGGGCTCTCGTGTGCCACGTCGCATGAGAGTGAATAAAGCACAGAGGAAAGTAGAATGGTAAGTGATACACCAATATACACAGGTAGAGAGAAAGAAAGATAAATCGCACCCTGATGACATCATCTGAGCTTGGATTTTCTAGAGATTGAAGAATATTTACTCCTGGGCTTTTCAGTTAAAAGATCTAATAAATGTCTCTTTCCCTCTCTCTCTTCCTCTCTTTCTCACCCTCTCTATTTTTTAGGATGCTTAAACTAAGTTTGATTTTCTGTCATTGGCAGTAAACATTTTTCTAACATATCATAGAATTCCTTCTGGTGCCCACTATCATAATTCTGCGTCTTCAAACTTGCAAGATCATAAAAAACAGTTAGTATTTATTTCCCTGGGGATTTTGTATTTGAGTAAGGGTTCTGTTTTTAAGAATGGTCTGGAGATGAATCTTATGGTCAGAAAGCATGAAAATCATCATAATAGTATAATACCTGCAAAATAAGAAAAATATTAATATGCTATCACATCTTACTTGCTAAATATTATATAATTCTCTGATTTTCCTAGCAAATCAGCATAGAACCACAGAATTATAAAACCTTAATGATGGAAAGAATAGTAGTCATAATCTGGTCCAACAGACTATTCTTTACAATGAGAAAATTGTAGCTTAGAGAAGTAAAATCGCACATATAAATCCTATAGGGAGTTAGCAGCAGAATAGATACTATAACATGAATCTCCTGCTAGATTCATTTTTTAATTACAGAAATCACATTTCTAAATTAGAAAATCATAAGAAAAAGTACATAAATAGTAGGATGCTGAAAATTTACCTTTATTCTTCAAGCCCATGGCAAATTAACCAAAAGAGCTTATAGCATGTTCTAAATTCTTAGTATTTTTATTATGAATGAGCACTCCTTGGTTGACCATTATAACCATAGTGAATCTTTACTATTTAAACAGACTCTAAACACTTCCCCTAATCCATGCTGTGATTTTGTAACCATATCCTCTAATGCTTTTATAACAAGTATTTTATTTATAATAAAATATTGAGAGCTGTTACGGGTGAAAAGACTTTAAGAGTAAATAAGTCGGTTTTTTTTTTTTTTTAATCTAAGAATTAACACAAGAAATTGCCTGAAGAATCAAGTGTTCTAAATGCAATGGTCTCAAAGCAAATTTATAGAGTTTTGGATACCGAATAAGGGTTTTCCAATTTTATTTCCCCAGTGTTTGGTAAAGAACTATATGCAATAAAGACCCACACCAGAGGTGGCTGCATACAGGGTTTATATGAGATCATTTGATGGATATACAGGAAAAAGGCTTCTTCACATTATAAAATAAAGCATTTTAAACTAAACACCTTCATCATTTTTCCTCCCCTTGAGGAGCAAAAATCAAACTGAATACCTGCTAGCGCTGAAATTGTTAACGAAAGCCTTCCATTAATGTCACAAAAGGTGATATTCTGAACTATTTATTTCCATCTCAAAACTCCAAGGCCATAAAAATATGTAAGCCATTGTACATATAAAATGTCAGCATTGCTCATCTAAGGAATTTTCTCATATTTGCTTTTACAAGCTGAAAAAATACATGTGTTTATATAAATATTATAGTCACATAAATTCATTACACATAAATTCTATTCTTTATAATATTTTTTCCATAGGAAATGTTTCTGAGTGTACTTAAATGAAAAAGATCAATCTTATTATCTATTTGTAATGAAAATAAGCAAGTATCCATAATTTGGGAATGGGTTTGGAAGAAGAGTTAATGAAAGTATTTATGTCATTGTATAATATTTGTTAATTAAATTAAATTGAAGTAAAATTGAAATAAAAATTTCAATTGAACAAAATTGAAATAAAAATTTTCTTTTATTTTTTTTAAGTAAGCTCTATGCCCAATGTGGGGCTTGAGTTTACAATCCTGAGATCAAGAGTCACATTTCTACCAACTGAGCCAGCCAGGTGCCCCAAAATAAAAATTTAAAAAAATATTTTGTCCCCAAAAAATCTAAACCATTGTTTTCCAAAATTCAGAATTAGCATGGATGTATTTCAGAAAAATGGATTCCTCACTGTAAGCTTATTGGAATCTTAGGAAGTGGTGCCATGGACTCTGTACATTTTATAGAAAGATTCCACCTGGATTTGTAGAGGATCATCAATATCATCACTGAAATCTTTCTCCTTGTGGAGTCCTGCAGCCTACCCAGAGGAAACTGTGGACAGCGGCATCTTTTCCTACATCTTGGGCAACTACCACATGCTTGCCAAGCCTTTTTGCAGCAATCAGTGGTTTGATGTCCAAAAGATAACCAAACTTAAATGTGTCTATACATGTTTTTTCTTCAGCAAATAACAACAGCAAAAGAATAAGGTTGATAAGATTGTGTGATGAAAGTATTAGAAGCTAGGATTTGTGTTGATTGTTTAAAAGCACTTCAAAGATTCCTGATTTTCAATATAGTTAAGAGAGTGAAAATAAAGTTATTTTATATAATCTCTATGTCTATGCATGTGCGATCCAGTTACGGGAGCAGCTCTATACATTTATAACTAAGAGAATCGAAGAGTGGGACAGGCACTGAGAGAGCTCCTTAATGTGGTTTGCTGCAGTGCCTTTTAATAATGTGTTATTTTCATCCCGTGCTTTTCCCCAAACCAGTGTCAGTTTGGATCTTTAGGGATTAAAGATAGAAACACTGAATATACATTTTTATGTGGTACTTCCACTTCTTTGGGGTTTAAACTACCCATCCTCTCTACGGTCTGAATTTCAAATCATCTTAAAATTTGATAGCCTCATTTGAAGTGTTATGCTCTTGGTTTGTTTTGATATGTAAATCACTCGGAGACATCTATATAAGCTGCCTTATTATACAAATGAGAGACTGGATTTTCATCTTTTAAGTGGTTTTTCAACTCACTTCTTTGAATGAGAAAAGTGCAATAGCTCACTGAAGCATATGCGGGTATGATTTTATTTATTTTGAAGAAAATCCACTTCTCACTAAACTATAGTTTGTTATTATGAGGAATTCAAAGAAAATACTACTAGGATATTTTAACATGTGAATTATCATACAAAGCATTCCTTTTCTCCCATCAAGAAGTACCTCGTGCACTGTGAAAAACATACCAGATATTTTTGTTGTTGTTACCCAAGATATTAACAGTTACCAGCTTCCTTCGTTTTCATTTCTTTTTCTTTCTTTACATGGTTTGGCTGTATTCAGTTGGACTGTTTCTTTTTCTTGCTCTTTTTGCTATTGGATCTATTGAGAAACTTTTGTGGTATTACTTAGGCAAAAAAAAAAAAAAAAAAGGAAGCCTAAGGCAAATAGTGTGAATAGGTCAAATAATCATTTTTATAACATCTCACAACAATTTTTTAAAAAGATTGATTTATTTATTTAAGTAATCTCTACACTCAACGTGGGGCTTGAACTCATGACCCCAAAATCAAAAGTTGCATGCTCAACCAAATGAGCCAGCCAGACACCCTCCTATAACTTCTTTATTGAATGAGAACACATTAACAATATAAGAAAACTTATTCAATAAAATTATAAAAAAGATTGAGGAACATGGTTCAGATTACTTTAGAATTCAGGGTTTAACTATTTTTATTTTCAATGTTAACAGGTAGTGAGTGTACCATGGCAGGAACGTTCTTACTTTTATTTTGTTTTTGTTTTTTTAAAATTCCTTCCAAACTATGAATATTTGCTTTCTTCCATTGTAAATAGTCATTTGAATCCACCCTAATCACATAAATCTATTGCCCACATGAAACCCTTATAAAATTTTATCAAACACTTTGCCTCAGCTATAACTGCTTTATATAGAAGGATACAGTAAGATCTTTTGTGTAAGGAATAGTTGTGAGTATATTCCAAGGATAGCTCTGCAAACAATTTCCTGAGCTTTTGTTATCCCACAACCTAGTTCATCCTCATGGCCTGCTTGAACCATGTCCAAATCTAGTGCAATTTCCAAGAGGAGGAACAGGAAAACATCCATGGGACCTCATGTAAAGTAGAAGCTCCTAGGCTACTAAAGTGGCCTTGTCACAAAGGGGAGACACTGGAGCTCATGGACTGGTATAAGTCTCCTCCTTAATGAGTTAACTGAGACCTTCTGAGTTAGCTCTCTGCTTAACTTTGCAAAATGGTGAGCAAGTGAGCCTACCAGGCCATCCAGATTTGTCTTCTGAACACCGAGAAAGCAAAATCATCAGCACCTCCTGTTTTCCTAAATTAAAACCTTGGAGACTCTGGTCCTAGAATTGTTTTCTTAGTAACAGAAATCAAGTCTTTTCACCCCATTTTCAGTTATTTGAGATGATATAATCAAGTGCTTCCAGAGAACTAATCAAAATGGGATTGTGAAATAAAATCTATTCTAATTTTTAAAACAAATCAAATTTCAAGATTTCAAAAAAAGCACAGCAATATTTTAGATTTCTTGATTGGCATATCTATTTAATTTCAGATTGTGATGGAAGTATGTACCTTACTGTCTTAGCAAATAAATTCAAAAGAAGAAACATTCCGGGAGTAGGACTGATAATGTATGGAAAATGAGTTAATAACTATTAGATTCATACAATTCTCATTGAATTAATTCTTCTTAATTAATTCTTGCCATATGTATTAATTCTTCTTAATTAATTCTTACCATATGTGCACGGAAAAGCAAAAAGAATATCTCAGGTAGTTTTGCAATTTAGCATCCTCTTCACTTTGTTGAATATTTCCTTTGTGTAGCTTTGAAATTGGTATTGGCAGATACATACTAAGATATACATAAATATTTCTAATTATTTGTTTAGATGCTGAATTTTATTTTATTTTATTTTTTTAAAGATTTTATTTATTTATTTGAGAGAGAGAATGAGAGAGAAAGCACATGTGATGGGGGGAGGGTCAGAGGAAGAAGCAGACTCCCCGCCGAGCAGGGAGCCCGATGCGGGACTCGATCCAGGGACTCCAGGATCATGACCTGAGCCGAAGGCAGTCGCTTAACCAACTGAGCCACCCAGGCGCCCTAGATGCTGAATTTTACATTTCAGTTAAACAATCCCTTCCTGTTCTGAAATTGAAAAGTCAGGTAATGAGTACCTCCATTTCCCAAGACTAATATTTTAAGATAACTATTTTCTATTATTATTTTTGAAAGCCTTGAGTGACTCTTGGAATCTACTTAGGAAAATAATCAACAAACTAAAATTACAAAAAAGGCATTATAACATTATAACATGTATAATGCTAAGTGAAGTAAGTCAGAGAAAGACAAATACCATATGATTTCACTCATATGTGGAATATAAGAAGCAAAACAAAGAAGCAAAGGCAAAAAATAAGAGAGAGAAAGGAACAAATCAAGATACAGACTCTTAATTACAGAAATCAAATGGAAGGTTACCAGAGGGGAGGTAAGTGGGTGGATGGGCTGAAAGGTGATGGGGATTAAGAGTGGACTTGTCATGATTAGCACAGGGTGATGTATGGAATTGTTGAATCACCATATCGTACACCCGAAACTAAGGTAACACTGTATGTTAACTAACTGGAATTAAAATAAAAACTTAAAATTAAAAAATGGCATTATCAACACTCACTATTCTTAATGTAAGGCTAATTATTAACAAGGGGGAACCATTCCATTCAGAGCAGTACAACAACAAAAAAATGGACTCCTCCTGGCTCATCAATATGGCAGAAAAATATTTGCAAATACATAAATATGATAAAGAGAAATAAACTAAAAGTGATTTATAATAAAAATATATAAATGTGTTTTAAAATATATAACAATCTTAAGATTTGCTTTCTTCTGTCTTTGTGATTAAGTATTTAAGTATGAAGTCAGAGGCCATTCCTTACAAGAATAGGAAAATGTACAGTTAGAGATATGAGTGAATGTACTCTAAAATTAAAGCAAATATTAGACAAGGTCAATATTTGAAAAATCAATTCTATAACTATACATTAGTTATAAACAATTGAAAGTCAAAGTTTACAAACGACAGATATATTTAGATGTGATTCAAACAATATATAAGCAAAAATATATGCTAAACATTAGAAAACATTAATAAAGAAAATCAAAGAATGCCTAAATAAATTCAAAGATATACTACATACATGGATTGGACAACCGAATATAGTTAACATGCCAAGACTCTTCAAAGTGATTTACACAGTCAACAATTCAAATCAAAATGTCATCAGGCTATTTAGTTGATATAGAAAAGCTGAATCTAAAAATTATGTAAAAAGCCACAGGAACGAGCATAGCCAAAAATTTCAAAGAATGAAAACAATGTCAAAAGACTCTCTCTAATTGATTTCAAAACCTACT
The DNA here is from genome assembly GCF_009762305.2 of Zalophus californianus. Taxonomy (NCBI): domain Eukaryota; kingdom Metazoa; phylum Chordata; class Mammalia; order Carnivora; family Otariidae; genus Zalophus; species Zalophus californianus. Next base: position 120,377,518 of record NC_045597.1, on the reverse strand, counting down.
TTACTTTTATTTATTTATTTTTTAAGTTGGCCCTACATCCAACATGGGGCTTGAACTCATGACACCAAGATTAAGAGTCACATGCTCTACAACTGAGCCAGGCAGGCATCCCTCAGGACTTACTTTAAAACTAAAATAATTGAGATGAATTGACAAAAAGACCCATCTATCAGTGGAACAGAGTTTAGAAATAAACCCACATATATACGAGGTCATCTGATTTTTGAGAAAAGTGCAAAGACAAATCATTGGAGAATGGATGGATAGTCTTTTCAAAAAATAGTGTTGAAACAACTGGACATTTATATACAAAAAAATTAATCTCAACCCATACCCTCACACCTCATACAATATTAACTTAGAATGGGCTAGGGATTGAAATTTAAATCTTAAAATTACAAAAGTTCTGTAACAAAACCTAGTAGAAAAATTTTGGTGACTGACTTTGAATTATGAAAAAATTTTAGGTACGATACCAAGAGCACAAACAAATTAATAAATTGGAGCTCAACAAAACAATACCTTTGCTCCTTGAAAGACACTGTTAAGAATGAAAAGACAAGCCACAGTCTAGGAAAAATTTCGGTAATTGCATATCTGACCAAAAAAAAAAAAAAAAAAAAACCAAACTAGTATCCAGAATGTTAGAGAGCTTTAATTCTCAATAATAAAAAAACAAATGACAAGAAGATACTGAGCAAGTAGAATTCCCATACATTGTTGGTGGAAACACAAAATGGTATACTCAATTTGGGAAATAATTTAGCAGTGTCTTTTGAAGTTTAAACATATACTTATTATATAACCCATTGATACCATACCATCATACTTACCCAAGAAGAGTAAAAACTCATGATCACAAAGAGAGTGTGAGAATATTTACAGTAGCTTTGTTCATAACCACCAAAAACTGGGATTAGCCCAACTGTCCTCCAACTGGGTGAATGGATAGACAAACTGTGGTACAGCCATGCTATGGAATATGACTCAGCAATAAAGGGTAATGAGCGAATGACACACATAACAACACAGATGACTCTCAAACATGTTATGTTAAGTGACAGAGCCAGACTCAAATGTCTAATCAACTATATGATTCTACCTTCCATGTGTATGATATCCAGGAAATAGTAAAAGTGGAAGAATAGAAAACAGGTCAGTGGCTTACAAGGGTTATTGTTGGCAGTAAGAGGGAATTTAGGGGGTTGATGGACCTGTTCTATATATTGATTGATGGTGATATTTACACAAACACTTGCATTTGTTAAATGCAATGGTTGATACCAACATCATGTTGATATAATAGCTTACTGATAAAACTGTTCAACTGTTAGAGTGAATTTTACTATACATAAACCTTAAAAAATGAATTAAAAATGTAAAAATAATAGAAAATAGCAGACTAAATTTGTGCTCAGTAAGACAGAGTGAACTAACATTCAAATCAGAGAAAAATTCTAAAACACGTGACAGATCATTGCCACGAAGTGACACATAATGAAGTATGATGTGCTCAAAGGCAAGCTTTCCTTATTTACATTGTGACATAGGATAAAGTAGTGACAGATTGTCACCTGACCTACATTTCTTATCTTGAAATATCACCATCTGATGGAAATATACTTTGTCTCTTTGTATTTAAAAACATCTCAGAGATCGTATCTTTAGACTGGCAGCGGGGAAAAGATGTAATGGGGGTGGGGGAGTGGGGTAGGGTGGACAAAGTGGTCATATAAGAAACCATGGGGAAACTGATTTAATTTTAATATTTTTTCTAACAGTGTGTGGCTCAGCATATTCCATGGTCATTTGTGCTATTCCTAAAGAAACAATAGTCTCTCTCTCTTTTTTTTCTTTAATGGTAAGGTTCTTTTTTTTTTTAACATGAAAATGACAGAAAGTTTTCTCTAAATCTTTTTTTTTTTTTTTTTTTTTTTTTAAGATTTTATTTATTTATTTGAGAGAGAGAGAGAATGAGAGATAGAGAGCACAAGAGGGAAGAGGGTCAGAGGGAGGAGCAGACTCCCCGCCGAGCAGGGAGCCCGATGTGGGACTCGATCCCGGGACTCCGGGATCACGACCTGAGCCGAAGGCAGTCGCTTAACCAACTGAGCCACCCAGGCACCCAGTTTTCTCTAAATCTTGAAGGTATGTTCTATTTGCCAACTTTATCAGCATGTTTCATTGTAAAATAATATATTCAACTTAATATTTAATTATTTCATTAGAATAAAAATAGTCAGCAGAATGGTGAGCACTGTGAATTGTATAAGACTGATGAATCACAGACCTGTACCTCTGAAACAAATAACACGTTATATGTTTAAAAAAAAAAAAGAAGATAGTAGGAAGGGAAAAATGAAGGGGGGGAGATCAGAGGGGGAGACAAACCATGAGAGACTATGGACTCTGAGAAACAAACTGAGGGTTTTAGCGGGGAGGGGGTGGGGGGATGGGTTAGCCTGGTGATGGGTATTGGAGGACACGTATTGAATGGAGCACTGGGTGTTATACGCAAACAATGAATCATGGAACACTACATCAAAAACTAATTATGTAATGAATGGTGACTAATATAACATAATAAAATAAAATTTAAAAAAATAGCAGATTAAGTACATTGATAACTATTTTTGTGGCAGATATTTAAAACCCAATTTGAAATATACAACCAAAAATGTTGTTATATGTTGGAATAAGTAGTAAATCCATAAGAAATAAATATTTTCTTTTTCTTAAGAAATAAATATTTTCAAATAGTCATATAAAGTCATGTGCAGACACAGACTGGCATGAGTGAAATCTACTGGCAACTAAAACTCCTCAAATAGTTTTGCCATTAGTGATATGATTTCTAATGTATTAAATTACACTGGGTAAATTTGAAAGTAGCTAGAGCATAATCACACCTTAATTTACTTATTAGATTTATTTGTAAAAATTTAAATGTCATTAAAGCCAGGCAAAAGTATTTTTGTGTGGATTGACATTTTAAAAGATAGATTTTATAAATTTGTAATGTACATCATTATCCATCAAAGTATTTGAAAGTTGTGTGGGATGTGAAAACACCGTTTCTTGTTTAAAGTTGTCTAACCCACGGCAAAATGTCTTGTATCTATAGCACTTAACTATTAACTGCCAGCTTCACCATCATATCACTGAAACAAAATTCAGATAATTATCGCCTAGAACTGCACTGCACAGATAAAATCTCACTATCAAAAACCGCAGGCCTCAATTTTCCTATGAGCTTCCAAAGCATCATATTGATCATGTCACTACTCTGCTTAAAATTTACAAAAGTTAGTCTCCAGTTTCCTTAGTCTGGCAGCTAGTATCCTCCATCTTATGGCCCTAAAACCCAACTCTAGCTCTGTCAAGATATCTTATCTTAATGTTTCAGTTAGTAAAGAATTTTACTCATTTTGAACTGTTTGTCTTTCTTTTACATGGTATTTATGCTGTGCTATTCTCCTCTGGGTATGTGTATGTCTACTTTGATTTGCACATTATGTGGGCTTGCTATAGATGTATTATTCAACCTAACTGGGTTTGTCCAGAATTTTTAGCAGCTGGAAATCAATTCTTAACATACACATAATTATTATTCTATGCCACAAATATTATTCACACACTTACATCCACAAATAGAGTAATATTAAGGTGTTAAGAAAACATTCTTCTGGGGCACCTGGGTGGCTCAGTCGTTAAGCGTCTGCCTTTGGCTCAGGTCATGATCCCAGGAGCCCCGCATTGGGCTCCCTGCTCAGCGGGAGGCCTGCTTCCGCCTCTCCTGCTCCCCCTGCTTGTGTTCCCTCTTTCGCTGTGTTTCTCTCTGTCAAATAAATAAATACAATCTTTTTTCTTTTTTTTTAAGATTTTATTTATTTATTTGAGAGAAAGAATGAGAGAGAGAGAGCACATGAGAGGGGGGAGGGTCAGAGGGAGAAGCAGACTCCCTGCAGAGCAGGGAGCCCGATGCGGGACTCGATCCCGGGACTCCAGGATCATGATCTGAGCCAAAGGCAGTCGCTTAACCAACTGAGCCACCCAGGCACCCATAAATAAAATCTTAAAAAAGAAAACATTCTTCCATTAATATCTTTTGGGAATATAGTTTATCCCAAAGCTCAAATAACAAGATGCAAAAATCTAAAAATCCTTTTCAGATATTCAACTGCATCTGATCTATGGCAACTTAATTAATAGATTTGCTTGGTTCTCAAACCATTTTTCTTTAGAAAATCACATTCTCTCTAGACTTCTAGAATTTCCATTGTGTTTCTCGTGGCATAAACATGACAAGAAGAGATTTAAGCCCAATTAAAAAATAAAACTTTCACATTCAGGCTGAGCCTATGTGTGTGTAGTTGAATCAAAATGATCTATAGGTTTTAGTGGGGTCAATTTGCTACAAAGAGTCTGCATGATTCTCCCAGTGACAAAGAAGCTAGATGTGACAGTCTCAGCTATACAAGACACAATGTGCATTAAGTCACAGTAAATTGGGTCTATAAAACCACTCAGTTATAGAGTGATCTCCCACAGAAATGTAGACTCAGCTAAAGATACTGGTTAAACTCTCTCAAGCCCACAGGACCCAATATTAAAGAAAAATTTATTCTCTATGTTATATATGAGTCCTTGAACTAACAATAGCAAAAATATGCATAGCTTTTTATCTATAATTAAAAGATATAAATGAAGGAGAAAATAGAGAACAGAAAGAAATGTTAATGGCTAAAGACATAAGGGGAAAAAAAGGTACTTAGTAAGTTAAAAGCAAAGGAAAAAAAACAATTTTTATATTAATTAGGAAGTCAGCAAATTAATAGAACAGGTTATTTCCTTCTTAATCACAAATAGGGAAAATTTGGACTAGAATGGAATGGCCGGGTGTTATTCATAAACATACTAAACCAGACTCCCCATTCAACTCTACCACATATTTGCATAGTGAGCTTGTTCACATTATTTAATTTTTGTGAGACTTAGTTTCATCTGATTTCTTTGGACCTCGGTTTCCTTATTTGAAGGTGAGTTGCTGGTCTTTATAACATCTTTCATTTATTAGAAATTCAAAGCTTATTTATGGCCTAGATTAACACAAATTTTCCCGCTCAGGTTGTTTTCAGAACTAACCTTTTAATGAATCCTTTTTCTGAAAAAAATCTTTGTATATCACATGCTTTGTTTCACCACTTAACCACATGTAGATCTGACACACTACATTAAAGAATGATACATTTTATTTTGTTTGCAAATATATGTGATATTTTAGCTGAATTAATTTCTGAACATTCCCAACTGGTCCTGTTGACCTACTTCAAGTTTTACTAGAGTTGGTACAATAGAATTTCCCCTTACCCGCTCGGGCACTTGGACACTGCTCATCCTTGGTTCATATGGGAATCAAACCTCAACCCTAGGCTAGATTTGAAGTTGCCCTAGTGTCTCTCTCAGCTCACATAAAGTTGTGAGAATGAGGAACACCCTGCTATACTACTGCTATAAAGACCATACATGTGACTACATTCAATAAATGTGGACTGCAAAATATTTTCTCTAGCACAAAGGGGATACTCTCTCCTATAAAGTAGTATAAATGCTTATTACCTATGTAAGTGTAGCAAACCAAATTTTTTTCTGTTGATCATAAGCAAAATCAAATTTTACATATATATATAAAATACATAAATGTATATTTGTTGGCACATACATACACACATATTTTAATATTTCTGGAATGACCTAGATATTAAGATACATCTGTGGTGAAAAAAACTACATATATGCAATTTTTTTTTTAAGATTTTATTTATTTATTTGACAGAGAGATACACAGTGAGAGAGGGAACACAGGCGGTGGGAGTGTGAGAGGGAGAAGCAGGCTCCCTGCGGAGCATGGAGCCCAATGCGGGGCTCGATCCCAGGACCCTGGGATCATAAACTGAGCCGAAGGCAGACACTTAACGACTGAGCCACCCAGGTGCCCCATATATACAATTTTTTGGAAGAACTTTGACTTCAGCAATAATATTGTACTGGAACAAACTTCCCATCAAAAACAGCTATCAAATTGGGTAAAATATATACAACTTTTTTTAGGCCTTCACAATTAGTCAGTATTGTCAGCTCAAGACTGCAAGTCCTAAGAAAAGAAAAACTCATGATTTCCCTACTAATTTCCCCATGTCTCTGTCTGAGGATAATTTCCCAACTGTAATTCAGTGAGCTGGAGGCCAACAGACAACGGCATCTCCTCCGAGATGAGGAGCCAGAGAAGAGAAAGCTGAAGAGACAACGGAGAGAAGGAAGGCACAGAATGGGGTTCCACCGGGAAGGCCCCATGTGTACTATCTGGGAGTCCATGCCCGAGGGCTGGGCTGAGTGTTTTAAAAACCACGGCAAAACCTGTATATAGTTAAAATTACTGCATTCATCATCTGACAGCAAAGGAGACTGAGATTTAAAATGCATTGGAGGAACTTGCCAAAGCTCACAGAGCTGGTATGTGTTGGTGTTTATGAACCCAGACGTCACTCTGAGCCTGATTGCTTTCCACCGCACGTCCTGACTCTGCCGATTTGTCAAAACTGGGTCCAGGAAATGATAGTCCATGACTGACAGCTTTAGACAGCAAATATAAAATACTCGGATTTCACTTATGGATCTGATTTAATTATCCTTTCTTACTACTCGTTTTCGGGGTTAAATAAAATGATTGCAACTTTCCTCATTACTTTAGATTTCTTGATAGATAAAAACCCTTTTCTCTTTGAAGTAGTCCCACTAAATTAGTTTTATATAAAAACAAGCAACAAACAAGAAAACAGGAGCAAGGAAAACTGTGGAAGAGCATTTTGAGAATAGTGAAAGACAGGAAGATCATCCTAAATTTAAATTTCTTAGACTCCAAGCCTAATATATCTGCCCTCTTTACATGAAAAGAAAGTCTCTCATTGGGGTATTCACTTATCTAGAATGTCTTTGAGGAAAATATTATGTATACTTCTTTTTTTTCGCACCAGGTTCTGTGATGTGCTTGCCTGAGGCTATTTGCACATATCCACTTATTTTCCAATAAAACCAAACTACAGCTAACAGAGTTAAATATTCTCCCCCAATGAATGTTAAACCCATGTGGAATCCCTAAGCTTAATTTTATTATAGTTGTGAGTCTCAGGAATCTTGTAATTATGTTTCCTCAGTTACTAAAGATACACAGTCCTGTGGTATTAACTAACATATTATAGAAAAATTTTGTGCACACAGAACAAAGTTAGTGTCCCAAATCCTCAGGTTTCTTCCTAAGGAATTAGATTTACTCTAGCTTTTTCCTTGCTCTTATTTCTTACTGTTGCTAAATTAGTAGTCTCTCTTGTCTTATGAACGCCCCTTCTCTTTTCTGCCTATTAACCCAAGTGTGGAACAAACCTATATTCCCTATAGTTTCCCCAACTACATTTTATACAAATTAGCTATTTGTAATAGAAATTTATTAAATCAAGTAGGTCATTATTATTTTTATGGCCCAGCATTTCATTTCCCTTTTTTGGGAATAGTATCCAGATGTTTCATCTTGAATATTTATGCAATATGCTTCAGTAAAACTCACTCATACCTAGATCCACGGGTTAGTCATGCGGCCTCAGCTAAGCCAAACAACATTCCATTCTCTGAGTGCCTGATACACATCAGAGCAATCAGGTCGAAGGTAACAGAAGGCAGAGGTGGGTGTTGGAGGGGCGATTTGAGGTCTGAACTCCATGTCTGAAGGGACCTCTGGTTCTTAATTTTTCAGTTGATATAATCCAGTGAATGCTTTTTTTGCAGAAGCCAAGTTGGATAGAAGTCATAGCATCTGTCATTTGAAAAATAACATCTGATACAATGTAGGCGGAAGGGGAAGGGAATACCAGGAACAAATTAACATACAGTAAATAGAAAGTCCTGTTTATAAACATCACCTCATCACTATTATGAATAGTTCAGACATCATCTTTTAACTTCCGTTCCAATACACACAATCTTTCTAGGCCCTTCCTCTTCTATCATCATTCATCCTATTCTTCTTCCCCTTCTCATCTGATTGGCTAGTAAAACTAAGCATTTTGCTTAGTTTATTATGCAGATGAGATAGAATTTTCACAAGATTGGTCAGCCAAATTATTATTATCATTTTTAATTTCATTTTTATTTTTTTTACTTTTTATCATTCATTTTTTTATTTTATTATGTTATGTTAATCACCATACAGGACATCATTAGTTTTTGATGTAGTGTTTCATGATTCTTTGTTTGCATATAACACCCAGTGCTCCATGCAGTATGTGCCCTCCTTAATACCCATCACCGGGCTAACCCATCCCCCCACCCCCTCCCCTCTAGAACCCTCAGTTTGTTTCCCGGAGTCCACCGTCTCTCATGGTTCTTTTAATTTTAAAACGCAGGACATGTCCTAGTACAAAATTAGAAAGGCACCAAGGATACACAATGAAAAGAAAGTTTTCCTACCCTTGCTATCTCCAGATGTATGTATATATATAATATATATACTTTAAAAGCATGTATGTACTTTAAAAAAAGACATTTAAGAAAATATTTAAACGAGGGAAATCCAAATCAAAACCTCAATGAGATACCACCTCACACCAGTCAGAATGGCTAAAATTAACAAGTCAGGAAACGACAGATGTTGGAGAGGTTGTGGAGAAAGGGGAACCCTCCTACACTGTTGGTGGGAATGCAAGCTGGTGCAACCACTCTGGAAAACAGTAGGGATGTTCCTCAAAAATAGAGCTACCATATGATCCAGTAATTGCACTACTGGGTATTTACCCCAAAGATATGAATGTAGGGATCCAAAGGGGTACATGCACCCCAATGTTTATAGCAGCAATGTCCACAATAACCAAACTCTGGAAAGAACACAGATGTCCATCAACAGATGAATGGATAAAGAAGATGTGGTATAAATATACAATGGAATATTATGCAGCCATCAAAAAACACGAAATCTTGCCATTTGCAATGACATGGATGGACCTAGAGGGTATTATGCTAAGTAAAATCAGTCAGAGAAAGACATGTATCATATGATCTCACTGATATGAGGAATTCTTAATCTCAGGAAACAAACTGAGGGTTTGCTGGAGTGGTGAGGGGTGGGAGGGATGGGGTGGCTGGGTGATAGACATTGGGGAGGGTATGTGCTATGGTGAGCGCTGTGAATTGTGTATGACTGTTGAATCACAGACCTGTACTTCTGAAATAAATAATACATGTTAAAAAAACAAAAAACAAAGATAGTAGGAAGGGAAAAATGAAGGGGGGGGAATTGGTTGGGGAGACAGACAATGAAAGACTATGGACTCTGAGAAACTGAGGGTTCTAGAGGGGAGGGGGGTGGGGGATGGGTGATCCCAGTGATGGGTATTAAGGAGGGCACGTATTGAATGGAGCACTGGTGTTATACGCAAACAATGAATTATGGAACACTACATCAAAAATTAATGATGTAATGTATGGTGATTAACATAACATAAAAAAATTTAAAAAAAAGAATGGGATTTATATAGGGGTGCCTGGGTGGTGCATTTGGTTGAGCATCCAACTTCTGCTTTCAGCTCAGGTCATGATCTCAGGGTCGTGAGATGGTGTCCTGCACTGGGCTCTGAGCTCAGCATGGAACCTGCTAGAGATTGTCTCTCCTTCTCCTTCTGTGCCTCTGGCTGATGAGCCTGCTCTCTCATTCTCTCTCAAATAAATAAATTAATTAAAAATAAAAAGAAAATCTTTAAACTTTTCTACGGATTTTTAAAGAGAATTAGTAGATTACACTTTCATAGAACATTTCAAAAAATATTGCTTTAGTTAAATTACAATAAATCATTTTGCAAAAAAGCATAAAATAATTAGAAATATAATTTTATGCTTCTTAAGGAAGTACATAGAAATTGTCTTTTCTGTTTGCCTTTAGATTTATTCCATAAAAGGGATTAATAAATTAGGAGTTAAATAAAAGAGAAAAAATGATTCTGTATCCCCTAGTTATTATATGTATTATTTTTAGGTTTATGTGAAAGGGATAAAGGAAGAATATCATTATAAATGATACAAAAACATACATATTTTGAAATATGCAGATGAAATAGCCACTTAAAGCTAATGTCAATTAATCAGTGTCTCAGTTTTCTTTTTACAATTGAGTATCCTAAAGTTAAAAATGAATTAGTCTTTATATCTCACTAATCTTTTTAACCATGACTTTAAAAATAGATCAACCCTAAAGGAGCATATTTTTAAAAGAAAAATTGGAACGTCAATGAAGTGTAATAACATTACGTTTACTTTAACTATGCCTATTCTTAGAGCTCAGGATAGCCTGTTCTAATTCTCTTCCTCCGGGCTGTATACACATGCAGGAGACAAGGACTTAAGCACAGACACACATACACGTTCATGGAACAATATGGATATTTTACACTGATTTTCATGCAGGGCTTTTCACTACTTCTCTGTGAAATATATAAAAGTAGAATCAAAATCTTCTTTTAGCATTAAGTTACCAACATGGTTGAACTAGTTCTGTCAGTTTTGATCCTTCCATTATTTTGCATTACTTATCTTGGATAAAGAATTTGTACTTTTGCTTAAGAGAATAGATTATTCTTTTTCAAGCTCCACATAGTGCTCAGTATGAACTCATCTTTTCTACCTATATAGCTTATATTTTGAAATACCAAACCACTAATAAAGCTTTTAGGCTGTACTTAGATAGCAATTTTCCTTACTTTATACTTGGGAAAATTACACTGTGACAAAAGCACGTTTTACCAAGTATTAATGTTCTCACCATGACACGCTGTTTTTTTTGTCCCCACTTCACTGACATAATGGCTTTAATGTAATAAGCTTGAAAGGGCAGGTCTCTGATGATCACTGAACCTAGAGACATAGAATGTCCATTTTTAATTCCAAGTAGATCTGGTAAGAATAAAGAAGGGGGCAGAACAATATAATCCATAATGAAATGGAAATCAGATTGTATTATTCCTGTTTTGGAAAAATGTACCTTCCGGCTCAAGCAGTATAGATATTGATTATAGTTCTTTTAAAAAAAAATATTTATTTGAGAGAAAGAGGGAGAGAGAGCAAGTGGGGAGAGGGGCAGGGGGAGAGAATCTTCAAGCAGCCTCCCTGCTGATCACAGAGCCCAATGTAGGGATCAATCCCATGACCCATGAGATCATGACCTGAGCTAAAAACGAGAGTCAGAAGCTTAACTGACTGAGCCACCCAGGCACCTCTGATTATATTTCTAATAATAGTATGATATCATTTTCCTAAAAGAGGAATTGAAAACTGGAAAAAAGTGAAAAACTGTCAGAGAGGATAAAAAAAAAAAAAAGGAGACAAACCAAGATTGTATGTCAAGTTTAAAATTCAGTGAATTGAAAATAAAGATATACGTTCATGTATCCCAAAATCTCTCTTCCATGGGCCCAGCCACAGTGTAAGTTTTTCTTAATTATTATTTATAATGCAACATATTCAGTCTATTTCCAATAGATAAGAAAATCTTTATGAACCTGCATCTGGAAGACACTGAAAGATGAGTGAACTTTGGTAAGATCTTGGAGGAAAGGATTGATAATTCTGGTTGATTATTGCAACGGGACTCCTAACCAGAAGAATCATGAGGGAAACATTAGAAAGTTGTGGTGAATGTGGTGAATACAAATTCATTATAATAGATAAAAACAATTCAACAAATTCAGCAAACCTTAAAATGGTGTTTTATTCTTTCCATTGTTCTCATCAAGGGAGTATGTTTTTTGACAAAAGATTTGTAGATGGAGTTCAATAATAACTTCTATTTGTGCAACAATCATATTTTACAGAACACTCTCACGTACGTGATTCAATGTGTTTGCCGTTTTTTTCCTAAAAATTCTGCTAAATGTTTGGTCTTACAGTTCAACTTAGATTTAGGAGGATTAATATGCTATTGAGTTAAGAATTGTCAAATGTTGCCAGAATCATCATTCATTCCAATTTGGCACTAGTTAAAACTAATTTTCAGTATTTCATCTTCACTTACAAATGTCATCATTAACATGTTCATTCCCAAATTCACTGTTTGGCTTTGCTAAACAATATATACATAAAAGCAAAGCACATGTTGATACTAAGGAATGAATGGACAGCAGAGCTTTGGAGGAAGATACTGTTGATGAATTGAAGACATGCTACACATGGGATTGTGCACAGTATGTCAGAGTGAGAAAAAAATAGGAATTGGAGAGAGTAACTGAAAAAAATAGATATGTATGTAATACTTCTTGAAGCATAAAGATAAGGAAGGAATCAAGAATGCCAACCTTTTTAGTGTTCTGATCAGATTTTGTGATCTGATTTTATGATTATTTATCTACAGTTAACTTTGGAGGGGTCAAAGTTCACACAAAAGATCCAGGTTTGCTTAACCTAAGACAAATTTCTCCACTAATGTTATAAATAATCAGATTTCCTTTATTGAATTAGATTTGTAAGTTGTCAATAATTTATACTTAAGCATGAATACTTTTACATGGAAATAGAAAAAAATCATTCTAATCTTCAAGGAATTGATCTCAAAATCTAAGATTTCTTATGTCCTTGATTGCACAAATAGATTTAGAATTTTCTACTTCTAGCAAATATTCAAAAAAACATTACCAATCAGAAAATGTGTTCTAATTATATTTATAGAAAATGTCAATGATCTGCATGAAAATAACAGATATGTTAATATCTGGAGTAATTTCAAAATTCTGGAGCATAATCAAGCACCCAAGTATAAGATAAATGAACAATTAGAGCTTCCACCGATAAAATAATCATTGATATTAATCACTGACCTCATATTTAATTGGATTCCCAGGCCATAGTGAGTTAGAAAGAACAACAACAAAAATAAAGAAATGAAGATGCTCTCGGAGGTGGCATATAGTGATGGGAAAAGAATTTACCACCAATAACAGAAAGAATGAAACACTCTAAAGTAAACACACAACTCTGTTCATTCAATTAATATTAGTGAATAAAGTTTCAGTTAGCACTGTCTTATCAAAAACCTTAAAAATATTCAATATTAAAACAGCTGGTTGGGTTCAAAGATTCAGGCTTCTGATGCAGAGCCCTGGGGCCCCAATCTAACCTCTGCTGTGGTCCAGAAGCTTCAGTGACTGGACACAAGGCTCCATTCTGAAATTAGAGAATAAGATGTATCAGGCTGGCAGAGGACCTGAATGAGAGCCTGGCGGATACTAACCAGGGCTGTCGGCTTTAGCCATATTCTACTGCCTGTCCTTTACCATTTTCCTCTTTCTCCTATTCCTGCAGAACGAACTACAATGCCCTCCAAAGGTCACTCGCTTCTCCCTCCACACAAACTACAGACTGTCATCAGCCCCTGCCAAGTGCCTTTGACAGGTAAAGGAGCAGGGCATGCAGCTCTGCTATTGCCTGGAAACATGCAGATCTAGGTCTGACGGGGGACAGGCAAGACTGCACGACAATACCCTACACAAAGTTTTGCTGAATCTCAGTCTTTATAGTCCAGTGGATGCCTAATTTTTTCACTGGCACACATCAAACTCCCAAAACAATGGCTTGATACCATGAACTGTGGCAGAGTATACAGCGTTAAAACAAGTTCTGTGCAACTATTTCATTGAATGAAATGGCCTTCTTAGCACAAGTGGGATCTAGGGGAAAAAACAGTCTTTTCTCACTGGAATCCAAGGTATGCTTACAGTACACAGTCTACAGCTGGTCCAAAGGCAGTACCAAAAATCCAGAAACAGCAAAAAGAAAACCACCAAATTAGTGAATAGTATTTAGTTAGAGTTGAATGTGCATAGAAGAGCAGTTTGGGAATAGGCAGCTTTCAAATTCAAAGACTGATATGAAACACAGGGGCCTGACATTACAGAATGAGAAAGTTGTCTTAACATTTTCAATGACTAGCTATTAAGATGGGGCTTCCAGATGCAGAGGATTTGTTAAAAGTGATTATCTTATACCATTTTTAGGAAGCTGATTTAGGTCTCTTTTTGATTATCAGAGACATTTACAAAAAGCTGACCAAGTTAAGTTTTACTTGTTTTGCGGAATAAGCTAAGTGAAGTTTCATTTATGTGGCTGAAGTGGTTTTGTCCATTCAGGGAATTTTCAAGTCTGGTCTCCATTTTGTATTTAATTTTAACAATTCCCCCCATGTGGTCATTTCCTCAGTACGCTGTAAGCATGACCATCTAGTACAGCGTCACTCCCAGTCACCACTGTTGATGTGGTGAGGCTGAAGCATCATATATTGCTGTTTCTGCTGGTTGAGTGTCAACACTGATGGTCATGTAGTCACCATGACCGATATTTGCATTGTCATTGTAGACACAAGTCAGATCATTGAGTTCTCCCTGTTGGCTAGTCCTGATGGATATCATTTGATGTGTGAGTGGCTGCTGAACATAATTTAAACCCCTTCAGAAGATATAGCATACTAGACAGCTTAATATAGTGACTCTAAAGAAAATAATAGCCAAGGTTTGAAAAATTCCCCAAAGCTGGGATCCCCAGGAGCCAAGACAATCAATTAAATAAAACAAGTGGGTTATAATCAGATTCAGGCTTTATCTTTATAAATCCATCTACATTTTTGTGAGTGATGTATAATTGGTTTTCAATTTTTTCTGAGTTATTTACATAGGCACTGCATGATGTATCAGCAATCACATATCTTTATGATTTCTTAAGATAGATGAACATGAAGAAGTTTGATTTCAGGAGATGGTGTTACAAGTCAGCTTCCACCTAAAATAGGCCTCTATATGATGTGAACAAGCAGTTAGTTTAATAAGAAGCATTTCTGTAGAAACAAAAGAAAAGCTAAAGTTAACTGTTCAAAGTATAAACTCAGTTTCTGAGTTTGCACAGCTAGTTGAGAAAGTTTCTAGATTTGAGTTTGAAGCACTTTTAGGTGATGGAATGAGGATGTCAGTTTCAACTTGATGGATTTTTCCTAATTTGTAGTTTGGATGTTTTTGATAATGTCATTGATTTCTGCTTAATTCTCTTGAGTGGTCTATACAGCAACAGACATGAAGTTTGCCTGTATGTGATCTATTGTAGTGGTTTCGCTGAAGTTTACAAGTGGAGAATAAGACCTCAAAGACAACAGGACTAGAATCTGAGAATGGACACACTAGTTTTTAGTGAAACACAGTTTTCTATAATCATTTCATTTTTTATCAAAGATAATTACAGTCAAAGTAAATTGTTTGTAAAATAAGTCGTCTTATTAAGCTTCTCCTGATTATTTACATAAATGTAACAAGAATGATTCAATGCGTATTCTCAAATATGAAATTCCAGTCAAAGTTTTGTTAACATTTAGGAGCTTTATTGGCTCCGTAAAATCAACCTTATTTCTTTAAAATTGTTTGGTAATAAGGAATCTCAGATTAGACCTTGCAAAGTCCCTTTAGGCTAAGAAGCCAAGCTAAAGATTTACCTAATTGTGTCTTACTACAAAGAGAACAGATTCTTTTTCTTTTAGATTTAAGATTTTAAGAGAGTGAGAGAGAGAGAGGAAGGCAGAGGGAGAGGGAGAAGCAGGCCCCCGCAGAGCAGGGAGCCTGATGTAGGACTCAATCCCAGGACCCTGGGATCACAACCGGAGTGGAAGACAGATGCTTAACTGAGCCACCCAGGGGCCCCAAGAGAACAGATTCTTATTGACCATATGCAAATATACTCTGTGCCATGAAAAATAAGAATATTTAATACGAGTTTTTGAATTCTGGAGGGATCAGGTCTGGAGAAAAATATAAATGTTTCAAAACTATGCTTTTCCAAATTCCTGCAAGTTATAGATAGCCTAAAAGAAAGGAGAAGAAAAGATCTTTTAAAACCTCGAAAACAAAACCTTAAAGAGCCAACAGTGTTTTAAATGAAGTCATTAAAAACTGTAATCATCTTCATCAGTTCATCCAGTCTCAAGTAATCATTTCTTGTTTTTCTTATTCTTGGGTTAACAGCTTTATGAATCAATCAATTTTCCATTAGATTTTAAGAAATTCTTACCAAGTTCAATGTTCAGATCATAAAGATCAGAAATCTGTGTTCTAGAATACTTGTCTGGGTCTTTTTCATGAATTTCTTTGGACATGAAACATTGTTTGCCTCTAGTTGATTGTAAATATTTTCAAAGAATAATTGAGAGTAAGGGAATACTGGACTGGAAATGACAAGACTTTAAAATGGCAATGGTTATAGATGTAATAAGAGTTCACACACAAAAAAAAAAGATGTAATTTACAAATAAAAAAAAGAAAAAGAGAGGTGGCCATGAATATACATATAATAATTATTTTCATAATACATGCAGTTTAAATTAAACATTTCTGTTTATTGAAACTGGAGGCTCAACATAGCAGGAACATATATTTATGGGGACAGACATCTTCCAGTCATGCTCAAACTTGTGAACCTGAATCTGTCCTAGTTTTCAAATAACCACATGGACCCAGCACTTAAAATGAAGGATATCAGTCAGCTTAGGCTACTTTAGATTAAAAAAAAAAAAAAAACCCAAATGTTAACTGTATGCAGCAACAACGGTGAATTTCTCTACAGAAAGCAATTATTTCATGGGTCAGCTGCAGGTCTTTATTCTGGGACTCAGGGTCCAAGCAGTGGGAAATGAGAGAAGTAGCAGATCATAAGATGGCTCTTAAAATTAAGTGGCACACGTTACACATTATTTATGCTTATATTCCATTTGGCAAAGTAATTCAGATGAGCCTAGTCTCAATTCCATGGTTTAAAATGTGTAATTTTTCTGCAGCAAAGAGCTTTATTTATAAAGGGAGACTGAACATTCTGAGAAGTAATATGATCTACCAAAAGAAGTTTTAAATTTCATCTTTCTCTCTGTCTTTTCTATAGTCCACTGTAAATAATATGCCATTTATCTCTGGCTACTTTTAAGGGTTTTTTTCTTTATCTTTAGTCTTCAGAAGTTTAATTATAGTGTGTCTTAGCATGGATTTCTTAGAGCTTATTAAATTGGGCTTCTCACAGCTTCTTTAATCAGTATATTTATGTCTTTCACCAATTTTGGGAAGGATTCAGCAATTATTTCTTTGGTTACTCTCTTAACCCTGTTGTTTTTCTCTTACAATTCTAGGACTCTGGTGATATGAAATTTGAAATGTTGTTGTTGTTCCACAGATCCCTGATAGTCTGTTTTCTCCTGATTTTCAGATTTGGCAAATGTTATTACAGGCATATTGTAGGCTTTGCTCCTGACTACCACAATAAAGTAAATGTCTCAGTAAAGTGAGTCAAATGGATATTTTGGTTTCCTAGTGCATGCAAAAGTTATGTGTACACTATATTGTAATTTATCAAGTGTGCAATAGCATTGTGTCTAAAAAACAATGTACATTCCATAATTTAAAAACTCTTTATTGCTAAAAAATGCTAACAATGGTCTGAGCTTTTGGTGAGCCATAATCTTTTTGCACCTGGAGGGTCTTGCCTCATGATTGATGGTTCCTGACAGAATTGCTGAAAGTTGGGGCCGCTGTGGCAATTTAAAGAAATAATACAACAATGAAGTTTACCACCTAAATTCCTTTCAGGAAGTATTTCTCTGTGCCATGACATGCAGTTTGATAGCATTTTATTTACAGTAGAACTTAGTTCAAAATTGGAATCAATCCTTTCAAAATCTGCCTCTACTTTATCAACTAAGTTTGTGTAATATTCTAAATCCTTTGTTGTCATTACAACAATCTCCACAGCATCTTCACCAGGAGTAGATTCCATCTCAAGAAACCCCTTTCTTTCTTTATCCATAAGAGGGAACTCCTCATTTGTTAAAGGTTTATCATAAGATTGTAGCAATTCAGTCCCATCTTCAGGCTCCACTTTCAATTCTAGTTCTCTTGCAGTTTTCATTATATCTGTGTTACTTGTTCCACTGAAGTTTTCAACCCTTCAAAGTCATCCTTGTGGGTTGAAACTAACTTATTCCCAACTCTTGTTAGCACTAATATGTGGACCTCTTTCTATGAATCACAAATGTTTTTGATGGCATCAAGAATGGTGAATCCTTTCCAGAAGGTGTTCAATCTACTTTGCCCAGATTCATCAGAGGAATCAGTCTCTATGGCAGCTATAAACTTTTGAAATATATTTCTTAAGTAATAAAGCTTGAAAGTTGAAATTGATCTTTGATCTGTGGCGTGCAGAATGGATGTTGTGTTAGCAGGCATGAAAACACTAGTCTCATTGTATATCTCCATCAAAACAATCGGTGACCAAGAGTATTGTCAATTAGCAGTAATATTCTCAAAGGAATCCTTTTTTCCGAGCAACAGGTCCCAACAATGAGCTTAAAATATTCACCAAACCATGTTGTAAACAGGTGTGCTGTCATTCAGATTTTGTTTTTAAGTTCATAGAGCATACCCAGAGTAGATTTAGGAAGTAACAAATACATAGCAACATACAAGAAAGAACATACAAGATATATAGACATAAATATCTAAAATACATAAACTTGACAAGGAGGTAAGCAGAGAGAAAATGGGGCACAAAAATATATTAAGTAATACTAGTCTAGCATTTTCTAAAACTAATAAGACATCAAGCCCCAGTTTCAAGATTGCTATGAACTTTAAGCAAGGTAAGCACAAAGAAAGTCAAACCTGCAACCAAAAGAAAAGAATGGAGAAAAGAACCCACCAAAAGAAATGAAAAAATGAAATAGAGTAAAAGAAGACCGTGAATGACATCTTCAAAGTGATGAATAAAATAACTGACAAACTAGAGCTCTATATTCATCAAAAATATTCTTCAAAAAGGAAAGCAAAGTACAAACACTGGCAGAAATTTTCACCAGAAGACTGACATGAATGTAAATATTGAAGGAAGTTGTTAATTCAGAGAGGAAACGACCCACTGATGAAAACACGATTAACATCATAGTTAATGGTGAACAGTTAAAAACATCTTCCCTCCCTTGAAATTAAGAACAAAACAAGGCTGCCTGCTATCATCAGTTCTATTTAACATCATACCAGAGGTCTTATTTGGCACAAAATACAGGAAAAAAAAAAAAGAAGTGTAATGAGTGGCCCATAAGAAATAAAATAGTCATTATTCACAGATAATACATTCATATGAAATGAAAAGCAGGAACGATGTCTATTGCATTAGAAGTCCCATTAAGGGTATCTTGGTGAAAAAGCTAGAAGGTTGTGAGAGAGGAATTGGAAAGGGCATAAGAAAGACTCCTGGGGTTTGTCCTGCATTATGTTTTGATCTAAATGGTGATTACATGGGCATGTTCACTTAGTAAAAATTCATTTAACTCTCTTGGTTATACTTCGGTGAAAATTTGTGTACATGCATACACACATATACACATGGAAGAAAGCAGTAAGTCTACATGATTATCAGGAGCAAGAATTTTTTCTAGAGCATCCCCTTTTTAAATATCAACTAATAAGACAGGCAGAATTTAAATAAAACAAAAGCATTTATTTAGGCTCTCAGAATTGAAATTCAGGGAGCATAGATTTGGGTGGCAACCCAAATTGTGTCCCCCTAGGGAACGAAAGTCAAGGGTTTTAAAGACAAAATGTGTTGTTTACAAAGAATTTTGGTTAGTGTTGGTGGCAGAAAACTGATCTAATCTGAATATAATTGAGTGCTGAGAACATCACTAAGCAGTCCTACTGTAGCAATTTACAAGTGTTTGGGCAGTGTCCTTGGTATATTTGCAGTTTGGCCCCTTCTGAAGTTCATGGTTTCAGTCGCGAGAACATTCATGAAGCTCACTTCCTTAATGGCTTCCCAGTTACATTTTAAAACTCCTTAACATAAGTGACTCCACTGACATTCACCTTTCACAAAAGCAAGTTTAAAACTTTCATAATTGGGAAACCACTAATTTTTGAGTCACCTATGCAAACCAAAATATTTACAATTCTCTGCCTGGTGTAATGAGAGATGGTTTTCATTATTCATTATTTATAATTTCTAGATATTTAACAATCACAATGTATTGCTTATAAAGCAGGAAAATGAAAAAAAATTTTTTTAAGAAAAATAATTACCGGGCGCCTGGGTGGCTCAGTTGGTTAAGCGACTGCCTTTGGCTCAGGTCATGATCCCGGAGTCCTGGGATCGAGTCCCACATCAGGCTCCTGGCTCAGTGGGGACCCTGCTTCTCCCTCTGGCCCTCTCCCCTCTCATGCTGTTTCTCTCTCTCTCTCTCTCTCTCTCAAATAAATAAATAAATAAAATCTTTAAAAAAAAAAGAAAAAGAAAAAGATAAAGAATTACCAATGAACAGAAAGTTAGTGACAACCTATGATAGAAACCAAAGTGATAGCATTGCCTGTTGTTGGTGACTCGAATCCAACTAACACTGCCAACTTGTGAAGGCGGGTGACAGGACCCTTCTTAGTTGCTCTCACATCATGGCGTTAAAATGAAGACTTGTTCTTAATGAGAAAAATAAAATTAGCATCTGATATCTGGAACTGATCTGATGTTCACAGCTAAATGTCAGTGTTATTATTAGCTAGCTATTTTGTTCTCCATTTGGTCATAAACAATCTTGCAATGTACCAAACTCAGATAAGGATACTCTAAAACTATGATAAAATAAGACCAAACAAAGACATTTCACAGTTTGTCTAAGCACAGACAAGATTGAAGTTATCCCCTCTCGGTTAAAATGAGTGACTGCTACTTCAGTACCAATTACAAATTTATCTTCATTCTAGTCTCCCTTTCCTGTATATGAGATGTGTTGATGATGTGGTTTTTGGACTATAGGTGAGGTTCAGTGGGGTGAGGTCCAGACAAGGTGAGGTCCTGACCACCAAGAAAGGATTTTTGAGAAGCCTTTGGTGCAAAAAAGGTCGTTTTATTTAAGCATAGGGACAGGATCCACGAACAAAAAGAGCTGTCCTGGGGTTGTCAGGGGCAATTGATTATATACTATGGGGTTGGGGGAGGTAAGGAAAAAGGGAGGTTTTCAAAAGAACTTTCATATGCTAAAGAGGACCTACAAAAGATACTGGAGGCCTTGCCATTGTCAAGTTAAGGTTGTTTTTCCCTCTAGTAAAGCAGTAACATTAAGACAGTAGGGAGCTTCCTGGAAGAATATCACACATATTCCACCCAGGAGTGGGGGTTGAGGGGAGGTTGCAAGGTGTCAGCTTGTACTTCGTCCTCAACTAGCCTTCTGCTCCCTCATCATTAAGATACTGAATTATAGAATTCCCCCTGATTTATGACAGCATTCAGTCTAGAACAAAACTCTGTTTCCTTAGGCCCTCTCCCAAATCATCTAATAAACCTTTTACTGAAATACTCATGTTTCCCATGGTGTGTATTGTCCTTTGATGCAACAAGTAATAAACTTGTCTAGTTTTAAATGTCTTCCTTGTGAACATTTGCTTAAGGACACTGATGTATATTGAAGATTCTAATTTCTTGATAATCCATTGACTAACTTTATTGGGCAATACTCAAATTTGCTGAGATTCACAGTCAAATTCCTTTCTATACCTGGCGTCGTTGGTAAAACAAATAAACTATAACATTAATTTTTGCCTTTCTATATTAGTCACTGGCAGAGAAGTATTTGTATTGGTAAACTCTGTTTACAAAATTCAATTAATGCCAACAGGGAAGTCATTTCTTAAAATTGGTCTAGAATTAATAATATTTAAACCTAACAATATTATAGAATTCACCTGATTCAAAATTTACAGTGGTTCTCAAGTTACTCCTAATTCAGTGATTAAAAATAAATCATCTCCAGGTACATAGGTAATCTCAGAATATAAATGCTTATTCTCTATGTAGATGGATACTTAAGTTTAGAAAAGTTGTTATTTTAATGAGAAATTTATAAATTTTAACCATTTTTGTCAGTTTATTATAGCATATTTCCTTATAATTCTTTTTTCCCCAGTTTTCCTGATATGTAATTGACACATAACATTGTATAAGTTTTGGGCTCCTGGGTGGCTCAGTTGGTTAAGTGATTGCCTTCGGCTCGGGTCATGATCCTGGAGTCCCAGGATCGAGTCCCGCATCGGGCTCCCTGCTGAGCAGGGAGTCTGCTTCTCCCTCGGACCCTCCCCCCTCTCATGCTCTCTCTATCTCATTCTCTCTCTCAAATAAATAAATAAAATCTTAAAAAAAATTGTATAAGTTTATGGTGTACAATGTGATAAGTTAATACATATATATTGGTAAGTGATGACCAAGTTAACACCTCTATCACCTCATATAATTCAATTTTTTCTTTTGTCTGTGTTCGTTTTGGTGTGAGAAATTTTAAGACTCATAACAACTTTCAAGTATCTAATACAGTTTTCTTAAATGTAGTCAACATACTGTACATTAGATCTCTTGAACTTGCAAATGACAGGATTTCCTTCTTTTTTATGGCTGAATAATATTCCATTGTGTGTGTACATGTGTGAATTATATATGTAATTTATGTATAATTACAATTATGCATACATATGCTATATTACACACACACATTTTCTTTATCTCCATTCAGCAGTTGATGGACCCTGAAGTTATTTCCATGTCTTGGCTGTTGTAAATAATGATGCAGCGGACATGACAATGCAGATATCTCTTCAATATAGTGATTTAATTTCCTTCAGTTATGTACCCAGAAGTGAAATTGCTGGATCATATAGTAGTTCAATTTTTTAGAAACCTCTATACTTTTTTTCACAGTGGCTGCACCAGTTTATATTCCCATCAATACTACACAAGGGTTCCCTTTTCTCCACATCTTGCCAACACTTGCTATATTTTATATTTTGATAATAACCACCCTAACATGTGAGAGGTGATATAGCTCGTTGTGGGTTTGATTTGCATTTCCCCGATGATCAGTGGCAGTGAACATCTTTTCATGCACCTACTGGCCATTTGGATGTCATCTTTGGAAAAATGTCTATTCAGGTCTTCTGACCATTTTTTAAATCAGATTATTTGGGTTTTTGTTACTGTGTTGTATGAGTTCCTTATATATTTTGGATATTATCCCTTATCAGATAGATGGTTTGCAAATATTTTCTCTCATTCTATGGATTGTCTTTTCATTTTGTTGATTGTTTCTTTTGCCATGTGTATGTTTTTTAGGGTTTTTTTTTTTTTGGTGTAGTTCTACTTGGTTATTGTTGTTTTTGTTGCTTATATTTTTGGTGTCATACCAAAATTTGCTACCAAGGCCAACTTTAAGGAGCTTTTTCTCCATACTTTCTTCTAGGAATTTTACCATTTCAGGTCTTCATTTAGGTGTTTAGTTCATTACAAGTTAATTTTTGTGAATGGTGTAAAGTGGGAGTCCAATTTTATTCTTCTGCATATGGTTATCCAGTCTTCCCAGCACCATGTACAGAAAAGAACATTCTTTCCCCCACGTAATATGTTTGGTTCCTTTGTCAAATATTAATTGACTGAATATGTGTGGGTTTGTTTTGTGGATCTTAATTTTATTCCATTGATATATGTATTTGTTTTTATGCCATATACATAGTTTTTGGATTAGTATAGTTTTGTAATAAAGTTGGATATCAGGAATTGTGATGTCTTCAACATTGTTCTTGCTTTTGCTGTTCAAGGTCTTTTGTGGTTCCTTACAAATTTGAAGAATGTTGCTTTCTTTTTCTGTGAAAAATATCATTGGAACTTTTATAGGTATTTCATTAAATCTATGGATAGCATAAGGTATAACGAACATCTTAATATTAATTCTTCCAATCCATGAACATAAGGTAAATCTTCATTTATTTGTGTCTTCTCCAATTTCAACTTCCAGTTTTACCTCCTGTTACTGACTTCTAATTTCATACCATCTTCTCAAATTTGCTAAGACTTGTTTTTTGACCTAATAAGTGCACTATCCTGGAGAATGTTCCATGTGGGCTTAAGAAAAATGTCTATTTTACTGTTGTGGGATGGAATGCTTTAAATGTGTCTGTTAGATCCATCTAGTTTAAAGTGTAGTTCATATCCAATATTTCCTTATTGATTTCCTGTCTGGATGATCTATCCATTGTTGAAAACAGGGTATTGAAGTCCTCTACTATTATTATAGAGTTGTTTATTTCTCCCTTCAGATTTGTTAGTATTTGCTTAATATATTTGGATATTCCACTGTTGGGTGCATTATATTTACAATTGTTATATCCTTTTGATGAATTAATCCCTTTATCATTATATAATGTTATATAATGATCTTCTTTGTCTCTTGTTACAGTTTTTTTTTTTTTTTTTTTTTTTTTTTACTTATAGTCTATTCTGTCTGATATAAGCATGGCTACTTGTGCTCTCTTTTTGTTTCCTTTTATGTAAAGTATCTTTTTCTATTCCTTCATTTTAAGTCTATCCTTGTTCTTAAAGCTAAAGTGAGTCCTTTGTACGTAGCCTAAGTTTGCACCTTGTTTTTCTATTCTATTGATTGGATAATGTAATTCATTTACATTTAAGGTAATTATTAACAGGTAAGGACTTACTAATGCCGTGTTATTAATTGATTTATGGTTGTTTTGTAGTTCCTTCTTTTTATATTTTGTGCTTCTGCTGTAGAATTTTGCTTTGTGGATACCCTAAGACTAGCCTAAAACGTCTTACAGATTTAACAGTCTATTTTATGCTGATAACTTAATTTCAATTACATGCAAAAAATTTACCCTTTTACTCCCCTCTCAATACTTTGTTTTTGATGTCACAATTTGCATTTTTATTTTGTATCCATCAACAAATTATTATAAGTATAGTTATTAATACTTTAGTTCTAGAACCTTTATACTAGGGTTAAGTGTTTAACACACCACCATATTATAGTATTAGAGTATCCTGAATTTGATTATATACTTACCTTTGCTTGTGTGTTGTATATTTTCATCTGTTTTCATGTTCTTAGTTAGTATCTTTTTATTTCAGCTCAGAGATTTTCAACATTTCTTGTAAGGCAAGTCTACTGGTGATAGATTCCTCAGCTTTTATTTGATTGGGAAAATTTTTATCTATCCTTCATTTCTGAAGGACAACTTTGACAGGTAAGTTATTTAACAGTTTCTATTTTTTTCTTTCAGAATTTGAATATATCATCCCATTCTCTCCTGACCTGCAAGGCTTTGCTGAGAAATCCACTGACAGCCTTTGGGGCTCTTATAGGTGAGTAATTATTTTCTGTTGCTGCTTTTAAAGTTCTTTCCTTCTCTTTAATTTTAGACAATTCTAGATTAGATGATATCTCTTTGAGTTGAATCTGATTGTGGGCCTATGAACTTCATGAACTTGGATGTTCTAATCTCTTCCCAGATTTGGGAAGTTCTCAACCATCATTGTTTTAAATAAGTTTTCTGGCCCTTTCTTCTCTTCTGTGACCCAAATGATACATAGATTTTTTTTTTTTTCCTCTTAAAGGTATCCCATATTTCACATAGGTTTTCTTAACTTTTTTTCATTCTTTTTTCTTGGTTCTCTTGTTCATGGATAATTTCAAAGGACCTGCCTTCTACTTCACAGATGATTTTACAGCTTGATTCAGTCTGTTGTTAATGTTTTTTATTGCATTTTTTATTTCATTCCTTGTACTCTTCAACTTCAGAATTTCTGCTTAAGTGTTTGACTGCTTGTTTCTTTGATTCTTATCTCTCTGTTAAACTTCTCATTTTGTTTATGTGTTGTTTTTCTGATTTCACTGGATGTCTTTCTGTGTGCTTTGCAGCTCACAGACCTTCCTTAAAACAACTATTTTCAATCCTTTGCTGGGAAAATCTCTGATCTCCATTATTTTGTGGTCAGTTTTTGGAAAATGGCTGTGTACCTTTGGTGGTGTCATGCTTCTTTGATTTGTCATACTCTCTGACACCTTTCACTGCTGTTTTTACTTATGAAGAAGTAATCATCTCTGACTTTGTGAGAGAAACACTTTCCACCAGCCCTGTTAGAAATACTGAGGATTTCTCAGACCATTTCTATGGGTATTTCTGCTCCACACTTCCTTCCCATTTCCTCTTGTCGGGGGGAAATTCTTAAGACTGTATGCCTCCTCTCAATCTTGCAAATCCATCCTTGGTGCTGACGACCTCCCTTGGGTGGTGCTGAATGCTCAAATTTGTGAGGTTTCTCCTAACCCTGCAGAGTCAGGCCAGCTTTCTGCACATGCTCACCAGCCATCTGCAAAGGCTCACTCTCACTGCTCATGGGAGTGTGCACAGGGAGTTGGAACAAGGTGATGAATGTGTGAGTGAGGCACATAGTGTTTTGGTGTGCCCCTGGCCAATTGAGGGGATCTGGAAGTGAGGGGACCCCGGTGCCTTGTATGCTTCCTAATGGAGTCCTTGACATAGTTAGTAGGATTCATGTCCCTTTGATGCCAGTCAAAAGCTCTGTCTGCTGTTCTTGCTGCTACCCACCCCCCAGATATATAGCATATCTAGATGTATTCTGAAGAGGGTGAGAAAAGAGTGGGCCTCTCTCACTCTCTCTTACAAGAGTAATCACAGGCCAAGAAGGTCTCTCCTTGTCTTCGAGATGTGCCATTATGGGTAAGAAGTAACATGGGTAAAGTGAAACTATCCCTTTTACCCTCTTCAGTGAATTCAATCAAGGAATATTTTGATCCAATTGTGTCCTACTGGACTCCTGGACTTCCACAAAAGTTCTCTCGTCAATAGGTATTTGTCTAAATGGGTAGTCTTTGAGGGGAAGACTATAGAAAACTCTTATTCTGCCATAATGAAGATGTCCTCTTCCCTTATGTCAATTATTTAAAGTCAATTTCTCATAGAATATTTAGTTCATGCCTCTAAAGTGTCATTATTTTCATAATGAAAATAATAGATTTATTTGATTGTTTTCCAATGGCAAAAATGCTTTTCCCCAGTTTATGATTTTCAAGATTCATGAAAGTAAAGAATACAAATAGAGCAATAACAGTAAACAGCAATTAACGTATAAGAAATAACTCAAGGAGGGGCGCCTGGGTGGCTCAGTTGGTTAAGCGACTGCCTTCGGCTCAGGTCATGATCCTGGAGTCCCGGGATCGAGTCCCACATCGGGCTTCCTGCTCGGCAGGGAGTCTGCTTCTCCCTCTGACCCTCTTCCCTTCGTGCTTTCTATCTCTCATTCTCTCTCTCTCTCAAATAAATAAATAAAATCTTTAAAAAAAAAAATAACTCAAGGAGTAATATGCTGATAATGTGTGTGGTAGTTGGGTAATAGATAGTGTCCAAAAATTATATTATTTTTACAATATTTATTCAGTTAATCAGAAGTACTAAGAGATGTTGAGTTTCATACATGTAAATAGTTACAAATATTGAATTTTTGGATGTGTTGTATTTTAGAATAGCTAAGGTTTTAAATCACTGAGTTATAAATTCTATTAGTTCATCTTGGGTTATTACTAATAGTAAACTATATAGAAATTATACAGTACATCATTAAGTTACAAGTCAATTCTATTTAGGAATTTTTTTTAAAGATTTTATTTATTTATTTGACAGAGAGAGAGACAGCAAGAGAGGGAACACAAGCAGGGGGAGTGGGAGAGGGAGAAGCAGGCTTCCTGCTGAGCAGAGAGCCAGATGTGGGGCTTGATCCCAGGACCCTGGGATCATGACCTGAGCCAAAGGCAGACACTTAACGCTCCCCTCTATTTAGGAATTTTTTTAATGCACAAATAAAAATAAAAATTATCTATTATGTGAAATCCAAATATACATTATCTACATTTATGGAAAGTTTATAAGCTAATAAGATTTTAAGATTTCTGTGTTTTTTTCATATAGCTCCATTGATTTTAGATCTGATATGGTCATTTTTTCAAAATTCCATTATGTTTATTTTTCCTAATTCATTGGTGCATTTTCACTTAAAGAATGTTATTTTCCTTGCAGGGAGAAAATGAGATTGCTCCCCATATATGGTTATTTTAATTCTCTTTTTGTAAGTACATATGCATTTTCAACAATAGATCACTCATTTACCATTAAAATCAATGTTTTGAAAATAACAAATCACATAATAATATATTTGCATTACACCAAATACATATTACACATTTAATGAAACAAAAGCCACAAAAAAGTTAATTCAACTATGTGCATTTGTAATTAAACAATTAAAATTTTGTCTTTACATCATAATGAAATGAAGTGTCTGTCACTTAAGTAGTTTTAAAGTGGCAAAATTCCATATGTCATTTTGAAAGTCATACACTGGATGGATTAGTAACACAATATGAAACATTTTCCCCTTCAGGGGAATCTATTAACCCAATAAATTATAACAGATGACAACTGCACCACGTTGAAATTTGCTGTTGCACAACACAATAAGCAGCCAAAACATTTTAAAAAATGAAATTATCAGTTGCCTACATTATCATCTTATGTAAGATTTTGGACATTTTTCAGACTCAAATTTAAAAGTAGTGGTTCTCATTTCTGGCTGATATATTGAATCATCTAGACAACTTTTAAAATTCTGATGCCTGAGGTGTTTTTTGTTTTGTTTTGTTTTGTTTTAAGGAATTTTGATATAAATGCTCTGGATGCTCTGGAGCATACTCTGGGCAAGAGTATATTTTTTATTTAGTTATTGATATAAGTATAAAACATAGCCAGAGTTGAGCAACATTGCCTTAAAAGTCAGCTATGTGTTTACTTTTAGCATATTTCCAATTGAAATAAATAGTTGTTATACCCACTATTCCTAGACCCTGCAGAATATTACCAACTAAGGCTTTCTATGATATCAGTTGAGCACTTCATATTTGGGAAAAAGGGTAAAGAAAAATAATTTCAAAAAGAGTTGGAACATCATAACATTTTAGAAGTGTTTCTTTTTAAGGGCACGATCGCCTATTTCTATAGGCAAAGAAATACTCTACAAAATGTTATCGAAACACATTATCTTTAAATCAGGCCATTATGGAAACACAGGCTTTATTGTTTTAATATTGGGTCAGTTACTTACCTTCCTTAAACCTTGATTTCTTTTTCTCTAAATTAGAAAAATCCACTATAGTCATTTTGAAAATTAATTTAAGGTAACAAAGAAACAATTTTGTAAGTACATTGTGAATGCCACTTTTCCCCCAAAGGGTTCTTACTTTTTTATGTATTAGAAAATTAATCACACAATTAAAAATCAGATAGCTTAATTCTTGAATAAAATATGTATGATTCTTCTTTGAAGTCCACCGAGTAATTATATACTAATTAATTCAAACTAATCAAATCAATAAAGTTAAGGACTGACTACTGAAATTTCAAAAGGAGTTGTTTTATAAGTTCTCCCACACATAAATACTGCAGTATCAACCCAAGTCTCATAATATTATTAATCAAATTTTAATTAGCTCTCAAGTTTTCATAAATATATCAGTTATGTAAAGTAAATTACATCTCTAGTTTTTCAGGACTATTAAAACATAGAAAATGTTCCTTTCAGCTTATTACATATACTTTTTGACCTTGATCACATAATACTTCTCCATTACGTACATATTCACATTCTTCTTGCTGTGCTATTCATTTTCAGACTCAGTGTTTTTTCCTATGGCCAGTACATTCAAAATTCTGTTGCAAATCCATATGGTCATAATTTCTAAGTATTTTTATAAAAGGAGACAAGATATATTAATTTCCCAGAGATCCAGAAAGGCTATAGTGTAAAACCCAAAAAAAGTCATCAATTCTATAAATTGAATGTCTTTGCTCAAGTGCCCAGCCTAACAGGCTCAGGGTCAGGGCCATGACATATAGAATATGGCCACCTATAAAACAGAGAACGGGCAATGCCTTCAACACAGAATGATATTGAGCTATAGCTTTTGAGTATAAGGAACAGAACACATTTGTTCATTGTATTCCCTTGCTGTTGCCAATTCTGCTGTCCAAATTTTAAGTCTACAAGTTTAGCAGTTTTCGACTATCATAATCTCTCTTACTTCTGTGGTTTGCAGAATTACAGTTCTCTCTACCAGAAATGACCTCTCATTTTCTTTCCCCCTACTTAACTACACTTCATCCCTTAGATTCAACTCAGTGTTGCCTCTTCTGGGAAGCCACCTCTACATTCTGCCTGCTGATTGGTTAGAGAGTTTGACCTATGCTTCTGATAGCATAGTATTCTTATTCCATATAAGATACATTCCACTTCTCAGAGTCTATAGATCTCTTAGTAGGCACGTGGTCCACAGACTAGTTAATTTGTCTTGCATACATCTTAACTGTATCTGAATCAATAAATAACAATCAGGACATTTCACAGAAAAGTCCAGTCTTCTCAGGAAAAACACACATATCCACATGGCATAGCAATTGTTAGGGCTAAGTAGATGTTGTCTCCCTAGAGGGGGAATGACTACAGCTTTTATAAATACCATTCTAAAACTAAACTTGTGGTTTCTGGCTAAATGTTTAAAATGTGTCCATATAATCATCAAGATAGCAATCTAAGATCAATAGTGTCAACATAAAAATTACATTTAAAATTCAGTGTTATTGAAGAAATAGAATAACTATAAAATAATAAAAATAAAAAGTCAGCAGAATATACATACATTTAAGACACATCAATCATTATATGCAAGGAATATTAGTGGAAGGATTGAACAAGAGCATTTCTTCACTTAGTAATGGTCTAAGTGGATACAGTTTATGTGAAATAATGAAAAAAATCTTGTAAGGGTAACATTGTTGTGGCTTCATGACCTAGAATTTAATGGTTTAATGGAAAGAAAAGTGAACTCTGCCCATGGTGTATTTAATAAAGGCTGGGAATCAAACCTAAGCACAATCAAAATAAAGATTTATTACTCACATCAAACTAAATTTAACATGAAGGAGGAAAATGCATCGAAATGTATTATTATTAAATCAATAGCAAGAATACACTAGTCATAAGAAAAATCTGTACTTATAATTTATACAAAAGAAATATTGTGATTTCATGAAAATCAAAATCTACAGAAAAACTAAATATTGAAAAATCTCTTGCTTACTTTATAAAATCATCATTCTGAGATGATTCATTATAAAGAGAGTATCTTTTTCATTCAGAGCATTCTAATAGATGTCTATTATATAGAAGAGTATACCAATTAATATTAAACATTTCATGGACTGAGACAAACATTAAACAATTGAAAACAGTTATCTTTTTTTAACTCTATGCACACATTGAATTGTAAGAAAAGGCAATATATACAACTAAAACCAACTTCTTAAGATGTATTATGTCAATTTTAACATTTTAAACTTTTTTGGATGTAATTAAATTCAAATGTCTTCAAAAGAAATTCAGAAAAATGAAATTTTCCTTATAAAGTTGTTATTTCTGACAAACATTTACTGTACTCTACCCTAAAAGTGCAAAGATGAAGATTCATGTGTCTACTACACAAGACCAGGTGAATTAGTCTATTTTCCTTTCAGCATGGATTACCATGTTGAGTGGCTTCTGGTTTAGAAGAGTCTGGAATAGGAAGAGGGAGAGGGACAGGGAGAAAGGGAGAAAATGCTTTCCAGTTGGAACATATTATCTTTAAAAAAATGATGGAGTGCACATGAGAAATGATCAAAAAGCAGTTGAAAATATGTGTCTGAAAATCAAGACAGAGTCCAGGCCTAGAGATAAATATTTGAGAATTATCTTTATGAAGGTATAGGATGATTTTTTTTAAGGATTTTATTCATTTATTTGAGAGAGAGAGACAGGGAGAGAGGGAACACAAGCAAGGGGAGTGGGAGAGGGAGAAGCAGGCTTCCCGCCGAGCAGGGAGCCCGCCCGATGCGGGGCCAGATCCCAGGACCCTGGGATCATGACCTGAGCCGAAGGCAGACGCTTAACGACTGAGCCACCCAGGCGCCCTGGTATAGGATGATTTTTGTCATCAAAGCTTTCTGCCATCTGACCCTTGTTTGTTTCTCCCTCTGCTTCTTTTCTACAACTGATACTTTGAACATAGTGAACAACTTATAATACCTCAAATGTGTCATATTTCTTCAAGGTACTACCTGGAATGCCCTCCATATTTTCTTCCCCCAGCATAATCCTAGAAAACCTTTACACCTCATGTAAGACCCTGCTGAAAAGTTTATGTTTGTAAGAATTTCCACGCCCTCTGAAATGAGAATGACTCACTCTGTTTATTTTTACTCCTCTTTGGTATTTATCACATTAATTGTAGTTATGTGTTTGGTTATCTGTCTGCTCTTTGGCTCCTTTAGGGAAGGTTGTACCTTATTGACTGAGAACATAAGCAATTGTTTAACACATTTGTTGAATAAATGGATTAATTAATTAATTAAACATTTAACATGCTTTCCTGCTAATTCGCCACAACATATTTGCTTTTGCAAAAATTCTACAAATATGTTTGCAAGAGTTCTTCACCTGAACGGGATACAAGTGATTTTAACTGTCCTTATATAGAATTAGACTTGAATTTATCAAAGTCAATTTTTAAATCAGGGGTAGAGAAATTGCAGAGCAATTCCTACAACAACTCAGCTGTAGCCAATACAACTTCAAATTTGTCTCAGTCTCCATCTAGACTGAGGTAACACAGCAAAGGGCAGGAGAAAATTCTTTCATATATGTGTGTGAGCTGTTACTGTTAAAATTCTCTTTGATAATACCGGTGTGATCCCCCTCTAACCGATCCAGATTCATGTTTGTTTGACATTCATTTCATGCCCACTATATGCCAGGCATTGCGCTACTTGCCCTAATCCCTCCCTGGTGACTCCTAGGGGACATGTGAAGAAATTAAAATCTTTTAAAATTATGTATTAACATTAGCAAACACTGAAAAAGTTTAGAATGACTTGAAAATAAATATTATCCTATTGCTAGAAAAGTGAACATCAGTACACTTGATAGATTACATTTAACCAAAATTAATGATTTTGAAATTTCTATTCATATTGTAAAATATGTTCACACTGACATTGGGCTTTTATCCAGTTCTCATATAGAATGTGATAAACAAAAAAAGTACATAAAAGGAACTCATTGCCTTCGAGAAAATCTCCCTCTTTGCTCTTAAACATGATCAAATTAGAATCAAATGTGTAACAACTGAGAAAACTATAAAAAGTAAATATGACCAAAAGCGAATTTCATATGTAGTCTATACTTGGAAAACATCAGGCATGTTTAAAGTTACATTCATTTGAATAAACAGTGATCCTACAATACAGATGAGTTACCCTAAAAGAAGTTAATTGAATTATTATAGTGTAATTTAATAGGTGCTTCTTTTTATAAAACATTTTGTGAAATGGAAGATATTTCCAAAGTTTTAATCTTTTCCCTTGGATTTGATTCTGTAAACTGAGACACGGAAGGGTTCATGTGACCTCCAAAACCAGAAATAAACATAGGAGAGAATTCCTATGGATTTAGCTCAAGAAGGCAACAGAATTCCTAATACTTACAGTGTCTGGCACCTTCATGCAGCATTTTTGTGGTTCTAATCAAGCATTTGTATAGTCTTGTCTATCCCTCACCCTCTCAAAAAACTGAATTATTTTTAAGGCAACTTGTGACAGATTAAGGGACTATCAGTGGTGGCAGGATGGTTTCCTAGAGACTTTTGTGGACTCACCTTGTTCCAAGAGAGGAAATGGAACGTACACTTAACAGGGATTTTTTTAGATTCCAATTTTAAAGGCAATCCAACATCTTTACAGTAAGCAAGATGGATTATCATCCACCTCCCACAACTCAAAACCACCTGTTTGGATCACAAGCTCAAGATCCACTTGGGTCTTAAGAAAATACTCCATACAAAGTAAAGCTTGTCTCTGATAACAAATAGAATTATAAATAAATATTTTTAAAGTAAACAAGATTTCTTAGCTATTTGGTATTAGACAACACACATACAGATAACCTCTTAAACAAAAAAGAAATCAAAGTAAAATAAGATATGGAAAGTAATAAAATGGAGTTTGTGAACATCAAAATATCTATATTTAAGAGGAAACTTTTTTAATTAAAATAATGAAAACAAGGAAGTTTACATTCACCTAAGAACTTTGTAAAAAAGGAGGAGATTAATCAAAATAAATCAATCATAACATATAAAAGATATGAGAAGAAATTAAGTAGAAGTATAAGCTGAAATTAATAAAAACCAATAAAATAGCTAGCCCCTTGTAAAACTTATAGAAGATAGAATATAGATAAAAATATATATTAGGACTGAGAAAAAGTAAAGAGCACTCTCTACTCTGTCTCTCTCACTGAATGCAGCTAAATGTGGAGAGAATGGACAAAGCAGCAATTTGAGGATTTGGAAACAAAAAAATGGTAAGGTAAATCAGAGAAGAAGACCAGAATCTGGAGTATCACTGAATGGGTTTAAGATTTATTTTCTTCTTCCCTATCCCCACCCCCCCACCCCCACCTGATCTCAAATGACACTAAAATCTAGACGTGGCCAACAGTGCAAAGACAGAAACAGTTCTAAGAGCACCCGTCTAGTTGTGGTTCAAGAAGAGGACGATAGAGCTCCTAACACTCAGAGTGTGAAATACCTAGTTTATTTTTTGCCACTCTGTCAAGTCCTGTTTCCCAAGCAATCCTATGGAGGCCATGGCCTCAGCAGCTAAGGAAGTGCAGAGCAATACCCAGGGAAGGGTAATCTTCCTCTCCAGTTGGTGGAGCTGTAGTTCCAAGAGTGTGAGGCAAACGCCCCCCCTCCGCCCCTGCTCATCCATTTGCCTTTTAGTCTTTCGGTCCCCCTGCTACTTGGCTTAAAGATATGCATGCATTTTTGGAATCACACAGCAGAGCAAGATAACTAAAGCACACACCTTCTGACCAGAAGACTATGAGGAACCAGGAAATATCAGGGCGATTGCTGAGATGGAGAAGAAAAAAATAACCTCATAAAGTTGTATGTGAACACTCTCACGCACTTCCAAGTTGTACATACATGGATCTGACCCTGAAAAACAAATCAAAGAATTCTGAAAACTGATGTAAAAAATAAACAAATGCCAAATCCCAGTATAGTAACTGTGTTCATTTTCCCTTTTACTTTAACAAATCATAGCAAAATTAATGGTTTAAAACAACACTTATTTTTTTCATCTTACAGTTCTGATGGTCAAACAGTCTAAAATGAGTCCTATGGGGCTAAAATCAATGTGCTGGTAGAGCTGGTAGATCTCTGTAATCTATGAATCTGCTGAAAGGCACTTATAAAAAATGAAACCATCAGTTCTGACTTGACTGAGCAAAATTTTAATAAGAATTTATCATCAAAAACATCTTAATATGCTACTTAAATCTGACATGGCAAAAATATTTTTAAATCTCTTAATATGATTAATAGATACTTATCAAGTGCCT
Source organism: Zalophus californianus (assembly GCF_009762305.2). NCBI lineage: Eukaryota > Metazoa > Chordata > Mammalia > Carnivora > Otariidae > Zalophus > Zalophus californianus. The sequence continues at coordinate 120,342,019 of NC_045597.1, read as the reverse complement.
TTTATGCCTAGAGTAGTAGAATAACATTACTTTAGTTGTATATATTATGCATTACACGTTTATTTTTTGTGACAAGTATATAGTCTATAGTACATTGGAATTTCCGTTAAGCTCTGTAGTTCATTTAAGAGTCTGTGTATATTATTTTTAAATCAATATCAAAGTTTATTTATTGAATATAAACTCCTTAGCCAGAAATATAACCACATCAATCTTCAGAGAAAACAGAGTGTTTTTCATGGCAATTCCCAAAATGACCTAGTTTCCAGGTAGGTGTTTTGCTGAGAAGCGATCTAGACTCTACAGAGATGTCCCTAGCAGAAATGTTTCCCCCTCAGCTCACTTGAATCAAAATACTGCTATAGATATTTCACAATTATTACTGAAAAGTATACTGAAAAAATCAAAACAAAAATAGAGTTTCTGCCTTGCAAGTCTTCATTATTAGCTAGTGGATTCTAGCTGGCACTCACATGGGGACAGAAGGAAACATCCGGAATAGCAACAACAGGCTTTTCAGGCTCTTATGCATCAATTTTCTACCAAATACCAACAATTGCACCCACGTGTATGTGTGTATGCGGGTTTGTGTGCACACGTGTGCGTGCGTTTCATATTGGTTCATAAGATAATTTTATGGGAACTGAATATATTTGTGTGAGCCCGTTTAAAAATTTTGCATAATGAAATCAGAGAACAAAAATTTTAATTTGGGTGAAGTATTTAAGGAAGATGCTTATCGAAGGAAGTTTTCCCAATGTATTTAGGGATTTTACTCTCTCTTTTTTTATTACTATGGATTTAGAGAGCAATGAGTCTAACAAAAATAGAAGATTATTTGAAAGTTAGTAAACAGAATGAAGTCATGGCTCTCTCTATTTGGCTTAGTTAGAATCCTGGAAAGGTCAGTAGTTCAAAAGTTTGAGTCTTTTCAAAGGTTCTTTTTTTTTTAAGATTTTATTTATTTATTTGACAGAGAGAGACACAGAGAGAGAGGGAACAGGAGCAGGGGGAGTGGGAGAGGGAGAAGCAGGCTTCCCGCGGAGCAGGGAGCCCTATGCGGGGCTCAATCCCAGGACCCTGGGATCATGACCTGAGCTGAAGGCAGACGCCCAAAGACTGAGCCACCCGGGTGCCCCTAGTCTTTTCAAAGGTTCTTACAAAAGATTTATTCCTCAACCTCTTTCCCTTACTCCCTTCACCCTCGTGCTCTCTTAATCACACTCAAGCATCCACGAAAACCTGTGGGTTGTTATTTCCTGAATTGTGGAGAATATAAATGATGGTAAAACATTTTAATGGTTGTCAATAATCTAAAGGTGACCTCCTTATTTTCCAGTTGTTCCTGATGCTACTGGGAGTGGAGTCAGTTGTAAAGAGTAAATGAAATATAAGGAGAAGTGAACTTGTATATAAAGAAACTGTGAAAAAATTATGTCAACCTTGACTCTTAAACACGGAGAAGTAACTGGTGGTTGCCAGAGGGGAGGTGGGTGGGCAGTGGTATGAACAAAATAGATCAAGGGAATTAAGAGGTGCAAACGTCCAGTTATAAAATAAATAAGTCATGGAGATGAAAAATACAGGACAGAGAATATAATCAATAATATTGTATACCATTGTTTGGTGACAGATGGTGACTACGCTTATTGTGTTGAGCACTGAGTAATAGAATAGTCAAATCCATTAGTTGTACACCTAAAACTAATATAACATTGTATGTAAGTTATTCATCAAAAATACAAGAAAAGATATGATAGAAAATAAATAGTAAAATGGCAAAAATAAATAAATAAATAAATAAATAAATAAATAAATAAATAACGTTAACCAGTGCCTTGCATTTTGTGACGAGATTTAATATTTTAAGGAAGGGGGTTTTGGTTTTGCCCTTCTGTACTACTTAAATTCCTGTCCAAGGGTATAGAAGTCATTTCTAGATAAACTGAGGATTTTATTGTAGTTCTGATCTGACCTAGATGTGTATAAGAAACAAAGAGATTTAGAACATTTTCTATACCGTTAATTGGGTTGAAACTCTCTCAAGATGAGTTCAGTTTTCAGGAGGCCAATTCTGGACTAGTTTAACCTCTAAATAATAAATAGGGTCCCCAAGGAAGAGTCTCCTGGATGATTAAACCCTGTCATTTAAAGCAGGATGATTCTAAAGAGAAATAGGTTCCGAGATGGTCCTGGATGCAGACCCTGCAGTAATGCAGGGACTCCCTTTTCAGCTTAAGAAGCTTGTGATTGCTGTGTCCACCCCCAAAAATCAGTGAATATTATGCAATTCCACTCTCTCTACGGAAAACCTGGCAGTAAAAAGCAAACTCAAGAGTAATAGAAAATAATGGGACAATAGTAGTTCAGACCAAGAGATATAATGTGAAATGAACTACACTTTTACCATGTGAAGAGAAATAAAAGGCTATCAAGAGTCATGGAAGTATCAACAAAGTAATAGAATTCCAACTGTGCACTCTGTAAATGAAGACCAGATTGATAGCACTTCCTGGATTGATACCACTTCCTGGCTTATATTTTAATGTGTGTGTGTGTGTGTGTGTGTGTTTATGTCAGTAGACTCCTGAGTTCACAACTGAGTTGTTATCTTAGTTGTATCTTAGAGTTTTTCTTTCTCCTCTCTTCTATGTAGAGGGACATATGTATACTTCCTTTATTAACAAGATAATTTTATGTTCTGCCATGACAACTGTTAAAAATCTAAGATTATGCACAATACTAAACATTTATGTACCTACTGCAAATTTGAAATTAATTTTATAATTCTTGAGTTCTGGTTTTCTTTTGGCCTTCATTCCAAGCCTATTCAACATCTTTTGCATTGCTAATCTGTTCCCAATACTGCTAAAGCTGAAACAAAGTTGTGCAATACCTGCTCCACACAGCAGGTGCTGTAGGAAATATTCTATTGTTATCGAGGTAAATGCCAATTTAGTGTAATCTAAATTCTTCCTTAGCATTACTCTCTAGCTTGAGGAATTTTGCAGTGTCTAGACCAACTACTGCAAATGTATGTGATTGGATGCCCTGTTGTGAACAGATGTGTCCTGAAAAAGAAATTGAGATTTTTGACAAGCTTCCTGGAAATTCCAAAACTGCAAACACGTGGGGTTTTTACTTTCTAACCATGGTGGTAAAATCTCTTGGAATTTAAGAAGCACGGCCAGGGCAGGAGGAAGAAAGGTGCCACTCTGTGTTTCCCACACCTTGAGTCACTCCTGAAGTATGCAAATTCTTTGAGCCGTATTGTAGCTGATACTAGAAGACCCAACAGGAAGAGAACTGCGAAATATCAAATGGTGCTTCCCTTGAAATAATAACATTATTTTATCTGTTGACCTAAGCCTTTTTTAGAATTCTGAATCAATCTAGCATCATCTGTAGTTCTTAAAAAATACCTGCCAATGAGGTAACTGCTTAGGCCTCTACCTCAGGTATTTATGCCACCAAAGCCGCCACTATCAACATTTATGGAGAATAAGATTAGAAGAACAAAAGCTACTGATGGAATGAAACATATATGTATATGTAATAATATATGTTATGTACAATATGTAATAATATATATTATAATTATATAGAGGGGCGCCTGGGTGGCTCAGTTGGTTAAGCAACTGCCTTCGGCTCAGGTCATGATCCTGGAGTCCCAGGATGGAGTCCCGCATCGGGCTCCCTGCTCAGCGAGGGGCCTGCTTCTCCCTCTAACCCTCCCCCCTCTCATGTACTCTCTTTCTCGCTCTCTCAGATAAATAAATCTTTGTTAAAAAAATAATAACTATATAGAATATATATTATAACTATATACAACTGTAATATATACATGTAATTGGTATTACTATTTGATTAATAAAATTTATTATTATTACTTTAAATAACTGTATTCTTTAATCCCCAGCACCTATTTCACCCACCTTCCACTCACCTCCCCTCTGGTAACCATCTGTTCTGTATAGGTAAGAGTCTGTTTTCTGGTGTGTCTCTCTTTTTTATTTCCTTCATTTGTTTTGTTTCTTAAATTCCACATATGAGCAAAATTACGTGGTATTTGTCTTACTCTGATTGGTTTATTTCACTTAGCATTATACTCTCTAGTTCTCTCTGATGTAGGAAAGACGTTATTAGGGTTTGAATCCGATGGCCAAGAAAAACTTCGAGATGTCTTTGGTGCAAAATGTGGTTTTATTAAAGCACGAGAACAGAGCCTGTGGGCAGAAAGAGCAGCACTGGGGTCATGAGGAGTAGCCCATTATATACTTTCAAGTTGGGAGGGAGTTAGTGATAGCAGAAGTCTCTAAGGAATTTTGGAAGCGAGGTTTCCAGGACCCTGAGGGGGCTAGCTATTGTTGGGAAATGGTCATTTATTACTATCTAATAAAACCTTAGTCATGAGACCCTTCAGATGTGTATTGGTGGGCCATATGCTTGGGGGATGATCGTCTACACGTATCCTGAAGGGTTTAGAGATAGAGGAAGTTTCCAAAGGAATTCTTATACATTAAAGTAGACTTACAGGATCCTGGGTTGGGGGTGGGGGAAGGTTCGGGCTAGGATTGCCTTTTGCCCTTAGCAAAGTATTAACGTTGAGGCAGTTGAGTCCCTAGAGGAATGTCCCTCTGCATGTTTCAAGGACTTGTCAATGGACTGTAGGTAGTAAGGAAATTTAATAATTTTTCTTCTGGCTTTGTTTCTCACATCACTACCCATGTTGTTGCAAGTGACAAGATTTCATTCTTTGCTATGGCTGAGTAATATTCCACTGTGTATATATACCACATTGTTATCTATTCATCTATTGCAGGACACTTGGGCTGCTTCCATACTTTGGCTATTGTAAATAATGCAGCAAGAAACACAGGGGTGTATGTATACTTTCAAATTAGTGTTTTTGTATTCTTTGGGTAAATACCCAGTAGTATGATTATTGGATAGTTCGATTTTTAACTTTTTGAGGAAACTCCATACTGTTTTCCACAGTGTCTGCACCAGTTTGTATTCCCACCAACAGTGCATGAGCTTTCCTTTTTCTCCACTTCCTCACCAACATTTGTTGTTTCTTGTGTTTTTTATTTTAACCATTCTGACAGGTGTGAGGTGATATCTCATTATCATTTTGATTTGCGTTTCCCTGATGGTAAGTGATGATGAGCATATTTTCATGTGTCTGTTGGCTATCTGTATGTCTTCTTTGGAGAAATGTCTGCTCATGTCTTCTGCCCATTTTTAATTCTAAAATATGTAATATATATTAGCAGGTGGAAAATTTACCCATTTTAGATTCTGAAAATAAATGTTTGTTGACCCATTGACTGACTGACTAAAAAAATGTAAAAGATGAATTACATATTATTTTTAGCCCTCAGACTAGAGGATGAGGCTTTGGGTTTTATGAAGGTTCCCAAAATAGTATTCCATTTATCAATCTGAGCTGTGCACCCACTAACTAAGACAAAGGAGTATGGCAAATAGAGGTCAAAATATCATCCTTGTTACCAATAAAGACTAGATATTACAGAAGATTAATTATTTTGGGTACAATTAAATTTATCCCCTCACTCAGCCCTAAGTAATACTGGATGTGGGTATGGCTTTCAAGATATGGCCTTTTCCAAGAGTCATAGAAAAGAATGACTATGTCCTGCAAGCAGATTGATCCCCATAAAATGAACTATCACATCATGTATTTTCTATATCTAGTGCTCTTTACTCTTTGTGGAGATCCAAATTTCCATATAGTAGTTTTCTTCCTGCAAGAATCAACATTGTTAAGATATCAGTTCTCTTTAAAATTCTCTATAGATATATAGATTCAGCGCAGTCTTTTTCCCCCTCAATGAAAAAAAAATCCCAGATACTTCACCAAATTTGGTTGACAAATGACTTGTTGTTAGGAAAATGAAAACTAAAAGTGCAATGAGATTCTACTACATATGTTTTACTATGGCTAATATATAGACAAACTGAAAATTCCTAATTCTAGCAAGTCTGAGGACCCAGCAACTAGACCTCTCATATGCTGATATTGGGAATGGAAAATGCTGTGGCCACTTTTGAAAAAAATGGCAGTTTCTTATAAAATTAATCATACACTGACCATAGGACTCAGCAATCCTATCCCTAGGTATGATTTATCCAAACTAAATGAAAGCTCATGTTCATATAAAATACCAAATGTACATGTTCATAGAGACTTTATTCATAATTACCAAAACCTAGAAACAACCCAAAGTCCTCCAATATGTGAATGGATACATAAACTAGATGCACCTTTGCAATGGAATATTACACAGCAATAAGAACCAATGAACTTTTGCTTCATGGAAGAACATGGAAATGAACTCTGATAACTGACAGAAGGCCAACTCAAATGGTTACATACTCTGATTCTGGAGAGGCATTTCTACTCACAAGGAGATAATCTGGGTTGATGTAACTAATTTACATCTTGGTATGGCTGTATTTATTTGTTAAGACTCAGGACTACGTAACAGGATGTGTGGATTTTACTGTATAATTACATCACAATAAAAAAACATGAATTGGGAAGTAGGAGAATTTTGATTTCGATAGTGGGATAAAAGAAAACATTTTCCAAACATAATTTGCCCTATTACAATAATATTTGCTGTATTATCAATACCCACACAGCTTGCTTGCTTAAGAACCAAATTTGAGTTCAATTGCATATAGTCACTAAAATATTTATTTTAATGAAAAAAGGCATTCTTGCAAAAAAATTAATGACTATTAAATACTTGTTATGTGAGAAATGAAGCAGCATACTAGAAAAACGCTAATTTATTATTATTAATATTATTATTAAGAGAATAAGTACACAAAGGAAATGTCATTTGTGAAAGAAATTCTATTGAATTTCTGGTAATTGTTGCCTTATAAAAATGGTATAAATAAAATTATTGATTAGATTCATTATTAATCCACCTACATGTCAGTTGGTAAAAATATTCAGATCTTTTATGGGTCAGACAATACTCTTAGCATTTCTGGTTCTCTTTTCATTATTCGTTTCAAATTCTATTTAAATTATTGTCATATACAGCAGCATTATTCTAGAAGGAAAACCAGAAATTATCTAGTCCAATCATATGTGTTGTGTCATTCCTTTTCACCAAATGCAGAACAAATGAGACGACGTGAAGTAATATGCCACACAGATCTGTCTTTAACAGGTCGTTCGACCATTACACCATTTATTATGAGTTGTCAGTTTTTAGGACCTTCAAAAAATTCATTTAAATATAAAGAAAAGTCCTTGAGCCACAGAAATTTGGTATTCATTTCATCTGTATAAGTGATAGTCTAAGGATTTGAAGGCAAAGACACAGAGACTTTCATATGGAACTTGGAAAAACTGAGAAAAGTAAGCAAAGATCTGTATTGTCAGGGGAGTATCCTCTGCATGCTACTAAAGTGTACCTATAGAGTGCTTGCAAAATAACCCGCCCAAAAATAAATCAACATGTTGACTTCCACAGGATTTTGTGTGCATTTGTTTACTTATTATTGAAGGAATCGTATCATATTCATCTTTGAATCAGAAGGGCTAACTCACAGTAGCTACCATAATTCAGGTCCTCAAGCGGGAACTAACTTCTACTAACTACTGAATTTAACTCCATCAGCATACGAACAGTTTTATGACTAAAATCAAGTCTGACTTATAAATATGAGGGGCACCTGGCTGGCTCAGTCAGTGGAGGATGTGACTCTTGATCTTGTGTCATGAGGTCAAGCCCCAGGCTGGGCATAGAGTTTACTTAATTAAAAAAAAAATCTGAATTACAAATATAAATATAATGCTCCTTGGAAATATTATAATTCTGGACTTGCTTTTTCTCCAGATTTTACATATGATTAGAATAAGGTAGCTAAATTAATCATAAAATGACTGAAATTAATTATTTATATAATACAGAATCTCTTGTAAATCAAGTTTCCATCTCTGGCCCTAAGGAGCATTTGATTAAAACATTGAATAACTTAGATCCAAGATAATGTAACACAGTAAGCACTGGCCAAGTTAGCTTATAATAAAAGAAATATGTGTAAATAATAGTTAAATTACAAGGCAAAAATACAAATAAGTACATACAGAGGAAAAAAACATATCAACACTTTAAGTTAATATGATTGTTATGAGTCAAAGCCAAAAGAAAACGAACAGGTTTTACAGCTCTCATTCTATAGGAAAAAGAGGTATCTCAGTTTTGATTATATATATATATATATATATATATATATATATATATATATTTCTTGCCTTGAGCAAAATTGTGAATATTGCTTTGAGCAATAATTTGATGCTGCTAAGGCCTTATGTCCCTCACTATTGTAGCACAAGCAGTTTTACTGACCCTGAGGTCTGATAAGAATTGCATATTAGTAGCATGAGAATTTATAACTGAAGGCCCATCAATTTTTTCATATGTTCTTTATCCATCAATATATTTGTTTAATAATTATTTGTTCAATTCTTGTTCTAAGATTGACACCATGCTAAATACCTAAAATTAGTTTTATAGAATAGAGTAAAAAGCCTTCCTGATTTTGGCAAAGGGAGATGAATTCTCACCTAAGATTTTTAGGATACTGTTTTTCACTATTTTCATCAGTTTTTAAGCTCAATCTATTGAAATAACATGTACCTTCTAATTCATCCAAAATAGCGTTCAGAAACAGTTGGAAAACCCCAGAATCTTGGATGGCTTTTCATTTTCCCTCACACCATTTCAAATAATTGGCGTTAATACAGATGTTTACTGCTGAGTACAGTGTGTTGCTGGGCAAATTAGTGGGCCCTCACTACATATTACAACTTCTCAAAACGAAATCAGATAATTATTTGCTTGAGAAATCAATAGTGTTTATGATGATTACACTTATTTTTAGTAGCAATGCCCTGTAAATATACTCTACTGGCTATACACATATATACAAAATGCATAATACTTGTATAGAGTTGAAGTTTTTAGTGTGTCAAAAGCAACTGATAGCAGACAAAGCAAGGCTAGGTCGTACTAGGATATATGCCCATCAGAAATCAACCGATGTCGCATGTATCAGCAGTGCCTTCCCTGTGCCATTTTCAGAGCTCTAAAGCAAAGGTAAAGCTCTTACGTTATTGCAATTGGAGAGCAACAACAATTAAAAAAAAAAAAAATCTCTTCCCTATGAAAAGCTTTGTTTCTCAAACACATATTTTTTTGGTCTTTCCTTAAAACAAATAATTTAGATGACCTCTGAGAAGCAATAATGGAGTCACAGAAGGCAACTCTATTAAAAATACCAATTGGGCTAATAGCTTGCTCTGTGTCATGTGAAGTAGTGCTTTGTGAATTGAATTTCCTTGCTGATATTTTTAGCTCTGAGTCCATCACTTAAAGGGGATCATCCATCTCTTAACTAATGCAGTTTCCATTTTCTATCCTAGCTTAGAAATCAATTGGAAGTGATTGAAGGAACAAGGAATTCTATTTGTGCCTATAGAAGACGCTCAGCAGTTTTAACAAACAATAGGGAAGGTCTACAATAGTCTGATCTTATCCTATGCAGCTAATATTTCCCAACAAGTCCAAACTGCAATCATTTATTACAGTCAGAGTGATCTCTTTCCAAATGTGCCAGATAAATGCCCAGCTCTGTACTTCAGAGCCTTAGTCCCAAAGCCAGACAGCCTGGATTCAAGTCCTAAGGCTGCCACTTATTATACTTTGGCAGTCACCTATTTTGAGCCTGCTTCCACATCGTTAAGGGAAATAATAATATTACCTTCTCACAAGGTTAGTGTGAAAATTAATATATAATATATGTAAAAATTTAAAAATAAAATCCGACCCACAGTAAGTGCTATATGAGTTTTTATTCAACTCTTTGTTCAAAGTCTTTACCATCTTTCAAGTGCCAATTTTATGCTTTTCAAGTGTGAATTTGAGCAACAATTTTGTCTAACTACCATAGTTTATTCAGACTTTGATTTCTTTTGAATTTCTAAAGCACTTTGGTAATATCACATTCATGTACTTATGATTTGCTAATTGTTTCATACATTTCAACACTATACAAAGAAACTATTAATACTTTAAATAGGTAAGTTTTCCTTTATTTCTATGCATTCTAAATTTAGCCCAGTGCTAGGAAAATAATGAACTCAAATTATTTTTTAAATGAATGACTTATAAAACTCAATTTATAAAATTGAAGACTGTATTCCATTGCAATTGACTAAAAACAGGTTCATAGACTATTTTTTTTTTTTGAAGCCCCAATATGCTGTTAAGCCCATTCAAGGAAACTTTTATTGCAAAAACTATATTTTGAATTTAAGAATTCCATTTTTTAAAGTTTATATTTTGGGGCTTGTATTCTATATATGCTCACTCATTATGTACATCTTTTCCTTTAAATAAAGTTAATAATAGTTCTTTTAATATTTTATGATAATTTCCACATCATGTCATTTCTGAATCCGTTTTATTGATTCTTAATATACCCAATTATGGGTTATATCATTATGTTTCTTGAAATATTCATAAGAAATTGTGGATATTATGTTGTTAATTAATATTTATTTCCTTTATTTAAAGAGTGCTATTATTTCTGGTTCCTGCTTAGAATATAGGAAGCTGGTAGAAGCACTGCTTGTATTCTTCAACCAACCAACCAACAAATTGAAACAACCTGCATTGTCACAAATTTTCTAAAACTGATCATAGATGGAAAGTCACAGGCCAAACAACCAACCTGAAATCTAAGGAAAGGCAAATGCCTGCAAAAATGAAAAACAAGACATGAGCATTTACATCCCTCAGGCGAATGTAGCTACACAGTAGTAAGAATTTAGGCAAAAATGGCAATGAGTAGGTAAATGTAGTGTGTGAGCCAGCAAGAGAGTATAGAAACGCTGGAGACCAGAGATAAATGGAGAATGCATATCTATTCATAGGTTCCACTGCACAAATCTCACAGGGGCTCACACACACATGAAAAATACTGGTAACTGTAGTCATACAGAGTCATTTGTGGTTTATGCCTTGGGAGAGGAATAGGCTGCTATGGGGGAAAAAAATAAAGCAATACCTCTCCCCACATTCTTTTTCCCTTTTCTCCCCCAGAGACAAATATCTAAACTGGGAGGGAAATACCTTTTTGTTTCCCCCATGGCACTAGCAAAATCCTTCCTACCTAGAAAAGGAACAACAACAAAATAATACCCTCTGCATCTGAGGAGAAGTGAAGAAATGGATGCTGAGCACAGAACTACAGGTGGGCAATGGGCAACACCACTGACATGAGCACATTTACAAGGTCCAGAAACACGGGGCTTGCCTTGGACCGAAACTTAGCCACAAGAGTGAATGAATACTCCCTATCCTCACCACTAGTGTAAACACACTGAGTAACAAGTAACAGTGAAGTACTGAGAGGATACTAGAGCTTGTAGAGATTTCTCCAAAGTGCACCACAAAGGAAAACGTAAAGCTTAGTGTAAAGCAGACAGAGAGAAAAATCCTCTGCCAAACTAACACCAACCACAAACACAAGGTATCAAAAAGGAATTGGATGCTTGAACTGCAGTGTGGGAAAGCATTCCAACAACAAACCCTAACCAAAGCTCAACCCTTGACTAGACTGAGTCTGACTAGATTGAGTCAGTGCCTGACACCAAAAGCCTCATAGAAGGAAAAGTTTGCCCATATTGTGGCATAGTACCACAAAAGATATCCTATGTCATTTTTACTGTCCTACAATAGATGCTTTGCATGAGATAACCTACAAAAGTTTGAATAATATTTCCAGGATCCTCACTGGTATACTTGCCATGTTCTTCTATGCCTCAAGAAATCTGTGCTCATTGTTCCCTCTGCCTAAATTATTTATCCTCAGACAGTCACTGACTGAAAATTTTTCTTTAAGTCACACTCAAAAAAATCACCTTCTCATAAAACCTCACATTATTATTTTTTTATAGAAATGTGCTTTCTTCACAACTCTTGCTTTTATCAGAAATTATCTTATTTTCTTGATTACTTATTTGGTATGTCTCTTCTCCTTCTATTCTTTACTAGTATGTACTTTCTCTTAAACAGGAATCTTGCACGTGAAACCAATATAACATTGCATGTTAACTATATTTCAATAATAAAAATTTTAAAAAGCCTACAAGAAATTTTTCTCTCATATTTGATTTTGGCCCTGGAGTTCCAGAAATTAGAACAGTGACTGATAAGTTGTATGAGTTTTCTTTAACAAAACATTTCTTGGGATTACAATGTTTTTGTTCTATATAAATATTCTCTAGTTCAATACGGATGGCATTTATTATAATAATGATATCCTTGTTGTTGGGTAGACCAGGGTTATAAATAATACATTTTCTTGTCTATTTAAAGCTTTTTTATTTTTTGAAGTTTTTATATTTAAATAATTTTGCATTTATGGAAACGTTGCAAAGATAGGGCAGAGTTCCTGTATACTGTTCCCACAGCTTCTTTTAATGTTATTTTCTTACATAACCATGGTATATTTATTAAGATGAAAAATTTTACGTTAGCATTTTACACCTAACTATGTAATCATACTTCATGCAGATATCACCAGTTTCTTCTAAGACTTAATTTTTTAGAGAAGTTTTGGGTTCATAGCAAAATTGAGAGGAAGGTAGAGAGATTTCCCATATACTCCCTGCTCCCACACATGGATAGCCCCCCTCCCTCATTATTAACATGCCCCACCAGAGTGACACATTTGTCACCATCAATGAACCTACACCCATCATAATCACACAAGGTCCATAGTTTGCATTACTGTTCACTCGTAGTGTGCATTTCTATGGTTTTTGACAAATGTATGTCTTATTCACCATTGTAGTATCGTATAGACTGGTTTCACTGCTCTCAAAATCCTCTGTGTTCTGCCTAGCCATCCCTTCCTCTCCATTTGCCCCTGGCAGTCACTAATAGTTGTACTATCTTCATAGTTTTGCCTTTTCCAGAATGTGATATAATTGGAATATACAGTATGCAGCCTTTTCACATTAGCTTCTTTCACTTGGTAATATGCATTTAAATTTCCTCCATGTCTTCTCATGGTTTGATAGCTCATTTCTTTTTAGTGCTGAATAATATTCCATTGTCTGGATGTGCCATAGTCTATTTATGCATTAACTTACTGAAGGACATTTTGGTTGCCTCCAAGTTTTGGCAATTATGAATAAAATAGCTATCAATGCCCATGTGCAGGTTTTATGTAGACATTAGTTTTTAACTAAATTCTGCAGGCTACTACATTGCTTTTTCTCATTATATCCCTTTTCTCAGTTGTTATTTGTCTTCCATGACCTTAATACTTTTGAAGAGTACTGGGCAGGTATTTCATAAAGTAGCCCTCAATTCCAGTTCATCTGATTGCTTATCCTGCAGGATACTACATTGCTTTTTGCCATTATATCCCTTTCCTCAGTTGTTATTTGTCTTTCATGACCTTAATACTTTTGAAGAGTACTGGGCAGGTATTTCATAAAGTAGCCCTCAATTCCAGTTCATCTGATTGCTTTTCATGATCGGACCAGGGATAATAAGACAGAGAAGAACTCTTTTCATCCCATCATATCAGGGAGTACATGGTATTAATATGACTTATTACTGGTAATTTTAACCTTAATCATTTTGCTAAGGTGATATCTGTCAGATTTCTCCATTATGGTTAGTGTACATAATGTTTTTCATTATAGTGGGTGCCCCTTCTTGATTGGCAACATGAACTATGTAACAAATAAAATGAATTTTCATTCTTGAGCCAATAATGTTGATACTGTTGTATTCTTTTAGTATAGTCAGGAGTTATCTATCAATTTCATTGTAATTCCTCGTGCCTCTCTCTTGAGTAGTTTTACAATCTGATCCACTGAAATGTAAGAAAATAGATTAGAAGAACTCTCAAAGTCCTATTGCTTTTATTCTATTATTACAATGAGGAGATTGATGAAAAGGGAAAGCAAGTTTCTATTTAGTTTTTAATAAAAGTCAATAAAGCCATTAGGCTAACATTAGTATAACATCTAATCAATATTATTAACATTAATGTATTTTGTTTCCTTTGTGTTCCTTAAGAAAAATTTGAACCAAGAAAATATTTTCTTTGATGCTTTTTACCCTCATTCAATCTCTCCTTCAAAGAACCTAAAGCTTCTGAACCTCTTGGCTGGGCCAAGAACATTCACTCCTTGTGGCAAACATGTCCCAACACCATCACCCTCCTCCAATTTTTCCAAAAACATTCATCTACATAAGGATACATAGCTAAGCTAAGCCCACAGGTGTACATGAAAATTATAGAAACTGTGATTTGTATGTCCTAACAACTCACAATCTAACTGGGAAAACAATAGTTATTCAAGGGAAATGTAGGGCGAAACCATAATAAAGGAGGTGGAAATTAAAATGTGTCTTTTATATAAGTGGAGAAAAGAGTATTTAGGAAGCATGATAAAATAACTGGGATGTGGGGCGGGGGAGGAAGTGAGCATTAGAGAGCCAAAAGAAATAATGGGGACTTGTCAAAGTAAGATTTTTCTGAATCATCAATCAACCAGTATCCTATGGAGCAAAAATTAAGTGCTTAGCAATTTTATTTCCAAATGATTTTCATTTTTGTAGCTAGCTAATGTGATTAATAAGGTTTGTTAATGGGTGCTGAGGGCTAATCTGTGAGGTGTTTGTATTTTTAGGCAGTGATCTAAATGAGTGGGTATGATCAAAGGAATTGGATATTAGAGAAAATACTCTGGGTTTGGTTATGTCCAATAACACAGATGTTCGGAGATATTTATTTAAGCATGTAAACAGACTAGCCTCATCCATTAAATGTAAATCAGTGCCCACTTATTATTAGGCACCCCAAACACCTAAAAATATGACACTACTCTTATATCTAAAATTTTATGTCATTTCAATTTAAAAATGTTTAAACCAATACAGAATACAGAATTGTCCATATAAGAAACTCAAAGATTTATTAAACATTTTAAAAATAGACATTGCAGTATGAGGTACATGATTGTAATCCTTGATTAAATTTGGGTATTATTCTTTCTCCTAACATTCAGTTAATTAAATTATTTTAATGATTCTTTTTCCAGTCAGGAGCTGAATCACGGCATTGCCTGATAATAAATGTACCAGGCATGCTCAAAGTACAAAATGAACATGCTAACAAGTTACTAATTAATATGCAATCTTCCGAATGACAAGATTTCCTCTCTACTAATTTGTCTACATTGGTCCCTAAAACTCCAGTTAAGATATTTTTAAATGATACACTTAAGTTATCTCTACAAAACTAATGTAGATTGTGAAATCTAAAGATCTAGCAAATTTTGATGTAAAAATCTTCCAGTAAAATTTATACATAAAGCATCTGCACAATCAAAATACTTTTACTAAGAAATTGTTAGCCATTGGGTTACTGCATATAACCTTTCACATAGGGCATTTAAATAATTTCAGTGTCTTTATAATTATTCTAAACACCTGGGCTTAGTGGAGTTTACTTTTTCACCACTTCTTCATTCATTATCTGTGTTTGATGTCGAGTATAGAGAAGCTCATATGACAGAACTAATTTTGGATCCATGTTGTCTATGTGTTTTGTTTTTGCTATTTTATTTGCTCTGTGTTTTTTTATTGTGGAATTTGATTAATTTTTTAAGAAAGAAAGAAAACTATGCTGGCTTAGCTGTTGTTTCTCAAAATCCCATCATAATATTTAAAAAAATAAATCTACTATTATACTACTATCATTTTCATAATGTTTCAATATCTTTTGCAGTTGAACAAACTGACAATGATCGTGCCCTACCATGAAATTGGTGATGCCTTCCTTCGGTCATGATCCAAGTTCATTTTGCACCACTTCATTCCTCTGTCCTTCTTTGTCCACCGTCCTTTTTCAGTTCCTCACACACAGCATGCCAACTTTCAGGCCTTCACACATGTGTTATCTTAGCAAATTGCAGTCTTTCTTTTCTCAGTCCTCTGTTCCAAACCTTACCTGCATACACATGTGCACAAACACGTATTTTCCATACAAGGATGATTCCTTTTTGCCATTGCTTTCTGACAAACCTATATAGTAATCTCCCACCGCATTATTTCTATCATTATGCCCTGTTTTCTTACTCAGTTTTGCCTTCATTATATTATCACATTTTTAAATCATACAATTATGGGTTTTTTAAAATCTGTTTATCTGTCCCACATTCCAAAATGGAGCCTTGTAAGAGTAGAGACTGCATTTTCTAGCACAGTATGTGGTACATGTGAGTTACTCAATAAATATTTCTTAACTAAAATAAATCTTTATTTCTCGCACAATATAATGCCTGTTAAAGTTGGTTGAACCCTTATTCAACAGACTACAGGTGCAATGAGAATAATCAAAACTTGCTGCAAATCATAGCAATCTACTGTTCAAATTCCCCTCCCATCTCCCCATTCCCATATTCCATGGTTATGAGGACCTTGAATTAAATTCCTAGGACTCCCGTTATACAAGTGTGTGAACCAGAAGCATATTTTCTTTTATGTAGTGCAGGCAGGAGACAGAAATACTCCAGCATATGCTACTGCTATTCTCTAATAGGCTTTTGGAAACATCACCTTTATAGCATGCCAATAGCTAGGAACACCACACAGGCTCTGCTCTGCAGATATCCTGGTCCTCTGTTCAATGACCTGTACCCACATCGGCAGCCATCGTTCTTACTCTGCCCTTACTCAACTCAGGCACTTTCTACTGGGTTCAGAAGACTTGTACATAGATGATTCTTAATTGTACTCTCTTTTTCAACCAAACTTATAGAATATTTCTCTCTTTTGAGGAATTTAAAGAATGTCACTGGGGCTGGTCCAAAAAGTCTGTTTAAGTGGTACCATTGTGTTTTGACAGCTTAGTAATGCTCAACGTCCTTAAAATGTGTGTTCTTACTACCACAACTGAGTACTTTTTCTACAATCCTGATGTGAGTTCTCAGGACTTGGAATAGTTTTTATCTATATTTTTGTAATTGTTAAGTGTTTTGCTTTTATTCTTCTTTTTAATCTTAACATTGGTATACTCTAGGTCTAATCAAGATTGCCAAAACCCTTCATTTTACTCAGGGGAACATAGGGTCTTCAAATAAGTCTATATTTTTATCATTCACATTGGCCTTACCTCAAGTGTCTTATTTTTGAGAGGCAGACCTGTACTTTGGTGACAAATAACTTTTAAAAATAAGGTCTTATCACGAGCTTGTTGAGGGATATTGTTTTCCCTTGGATTTTGATCTAGAGATATTTTGTCTGTGGATGTATACATATGCTTCCAGATGAAAGGTTACAATCCAATATGTTTTCTCTTTTCTTTTGTTCCAAGAAAACTAAGAATAAATTTCAGTGCCATGTTGTAGCTATCAATTTATCTTCAAGTGTTTAGAAACATTTACTCCTTCTGTTTTCTATAAATGTATTTCATTTTGGTTAACCCCTTAATTTATTCTTCCAACGATGTGTTTTTTTAAGAATTTTTAAAAAGATTTTACTTATTTATTTGCCAGAGAGTGAGAAAGAGAGAAAGCACAAGCAGAGGGAGTGGCAGGCAGAGGGAGAAGCAGCCCCCCACCCGGAGCAAGGAGTCCGATTCAGAACTCAATCCCAGGACCCTGAGATCATGACCTGAGCTGAAGGCAAAAGTTTAACAGACTGAGCCACCCAGGTGTCACACCAACAATGTGTTTTAAGCATGGGTTACTTAAAGTCCCCTTAGAAATGGATCACTTGTAAACCATACACATGTGTGTGTGCTCGCACACACACACACACACACACACACGCACGCACACACAAATACTTAAGAAACTAAGGTACTGGCTAAAAGATAATAGTGACATTAGCAGGAATTAATACATTTTTTGATTTAGAAAAATGGAAGTTATTTCCCCTTCACATATTAAGGAGTAACATTAACTAAATTAATTAAATTCCATGTAGATAATTGCAACTACAGAGAAGATATGAACAAGTCAATGGTTGGATAATATGATGATTTTAGTGCACTTTAATGAGGACAGTAGCATTACAGAAATCAAATAAAAGAAAAAGTAAGAAAAATATGGACCAATTTATAAGAGAAAAAGAATGATAATTAAGAAACTTTAAAGCTTTAAACTATAAAAATTTTATCAGAAGAAAAGAATTCAAAAGATTTTTAAACCACATCTTTTTTCATTGCAATTTTGAATTATATTTTTTTCCTCTCTGACGGATAGTACCAATCAGCCGCATTATAAATTTGAAAACTTCATGTTTAAAGGAAGAAATTGGACAGAAACATTTTGTGAACCCAGACATGAAAGCCATCAAAGAAAACTCTAGTGGAACAGTACAAGATTACCAGTTTCTCAAGGCTCTGTGAGACCCAAAGAATTTTCATAGGTTTTTATGACCTGTAAAGATCAAAGAGCATCTTAAAAATTCTAAAAGAAGAAACCTTGGGTCTTGTGCTATTCGCCCTAATATGACTTATTTAAATCAATATGTGATTAGACATAATGAAAGTACACCAAAATTCTGCATGAATTAAATTTTCAGATGCATCCATTTTTATGTGTGTGTACACGTTTTGTTAGGGAAAGGGAAATCCATAATTGTGTGTTATTTGAATCAAGATGAGCAGAATATGATTATTCAGAAACACAGATCCACTGTTGTTTTCCTCTTTCCTCTTATTAATTCCCTGCCAAGAACTTAGAGTTTAAACCTTTTTATGAGCCCACAATTAACTGACTTTTTTTCTATTCCTCTGCTTCATTTCCCCTTCCCACCAGAATGATGCATTGATGAGTAGTGTTCTAAGTCCCCAGGAGATTCAGATGGTAAGTAAGCATCCTGTGCTCACATCATGGATCAAAATGTCAGGAACCAGAAACTGATCAATCAACTTACTAACTGCTGTTAGTTTCTCTGAAGCAAAATCATGCCAGCTTTATTCAAATACTCCCACATGAACCATCACTAAAGATAGAAACATGCTATCATTATTAAATGCACCTTAAACATATCTTTACTAATATTTGGGATACACATGCAGATTAGAAGAGTATACAATTTAGAATACTCACAGTTGCAAATTGAAATAAAAAATGGAAATGTGCATAATTATATTGTCCATATGGCACAGCAGCAGTATGATTTTATAAGATTAAATCTTGTATGGGGATGAGAAATGATAAGCCAGTGTTATTATTATGAACCACACAATAACATATGGGATGTGGGTCAATAGCATCACTCTAAACCAACCTTAGAATTTCATAAGCCACTGAATGTTGCAGATGGAAGCTATTATTCATTCCACCTTCCTGACATGATGAGAGATAATGATAAAAGTTTAGAAGTAAAATTAAAATGAAGACAGCTAAGCCTCCCTGTACTCTACTGGCTACAATTATTAGTGATGTGGTGGTTGCAGAGGCCAGAGGTTCATATCAATCACCAGGCTATGACAAGATGACAGTACATTAATTCTAAAAAAATTTAATAGGTATCTAATTTTATAATTTAAATAGTAAAAACAATGCTCCTATAATCCTCCTTGTAAGGAAGATCCTAAAAAGAAGAAAGCATGACAGATTATCTAAATATATAGATGACATATGCACCAAATATACATTTAGGACTAAACCAATTAGAGTTAAGGACTAACTAATTTCTTCCTAGTTACTTCACTTAGCATAATATTTGTCATTTTTCTTAAATTTTTATACTTTGGATCCAGGTGGCAGGATACAATTTGAAATTGATCGGATGATTCAGCATGCTAATGGAGTCAATTCTCCCTAAATTGATCTAGGGATTTATCACAATTGTAATCAACTCCCTCCCAGCAAGATTTTGGTAGATATAGACAAGGTCACTTGAAAATTTATATGGAAAGACCAATGAACTAGTATAAGGAGTAGATTGGCCAAAACAATTTTAATAAAAGAAGATCAAAGATGGAGGAATCAGGCTACCTAGATTTAGGTCTCACTGTACAGCTATGGTAAATATGAAAGTACAGAATTGGTAAAGGGATGAACACATGGATTGATAGAGCAGAACAGAGTCCAGAAACAGACCCAAACAAATATGGCCAGTGATTTTTTTTAAGTATAAAGGCAAATAAATGGGGGGAAAAAAGATTGTCTTTTTAACAAATGATGTTAAAATAGTGCAAAAAAAGAACCTCAATTTCAACATGATACCTTATATAAAAATTAACTCAAAATCAGTTATAAATCTTAGTTTAAAATATAAAACTAAAGAAAAATACATTGAAGAAAACTTCATGCCCCAGGGTTAGGCAAGAACTTCTTAAACAAGGTCAAAAAATTTGCTCCGCTAAAGGTACTCTTAATAAAATAAAAAGAATGTCAGGAACTGGTAGAAGATATTTGCCAATCACATATTTAATGAAGAATGTGTATCTAGTGTATATAAAAAATACTTAAAACTCCACATTAAGAAAATAAATAGCTCTTGGGGCACCTGGGTGGCTCAGTCGGTTAAGCTCTTGACTCTTGATTTTGGCTCAGGTCATGATCTCTGAGTCCTGGGATTGGGCCCCACATCCTTTGGGCTCTGTGCTCAGCCAGGAGTCTGCTTGTCCCTCTCCTTCTGCTCTTCCTCCTGCCCCCTCTCTCTCTCCCTAAAATAAATAAATAAAATCTTAAAAAAAAAGAAAAGAAAAGAAATAGCTCAGTTAAAAAATGGACAAAAGCCTTGAATAGACACTTGACTGAAGAGAATAAATGAATGTAAAATAGTACCTAAAATTATATTCGTCATCATTAGATATTCAAGAATTACACATTCAAATAATGATGAGATACTATTTACCTAATAAACTCATTAAATAATATATTTATATTGCTTATATATATATATATATATATAAGTACAACATACATGCTGCTGATAACAGGAAGTGTTGGTGAGGATTCACAATAAGAACTCTCTTATATTGCCGGTGGGAATGCAAAATGAGACAGCCATCCTGGAAAGGAGAATGGCAGTGTCTTAGGAATTTAAATCTATACTTACTCCATGACCTAGCAATCTCAGTCCTAGCAATTTACTCAGAAGGATTAAAAATCAATGTTTATACAAAAACCTGTATATTAATATTCATAACAACTCTATTTACAATTGTCAAAAACTGGAAAAGACAAAGGTCTTTCACAAGCAACTGGATAAACTGTGCTATATTCATACAGTGGGCTAATCCTCTGAAATAAAAAGTAGTGAGTTATGCATCCACACAACAACTTGGATAAATCTCAAGGGAATTACGCTGAGTAAAAATGTTCTCAAAGGTTGTATATTATATACTTCCATGTATTTGACATCCTGAAAAAGACAAAACTATAATGAAGGAAAAGAAATTAGGGGTTGATGGGGTGCCTGGGTGGCTCAGTCAGTTAAGCGGCTGCCTTCAGCTCAGGTCATGATCCCAGGGTCTTGGGACTGAGCCCCAGGTCGGGCTCCCTGCTCCGTGGGGTACCTGCTTCTCGTTCTCCCTCTGCCCCTCTGCCCCTCTGCCCCACTCGTGCTCTCTCTCTCTCTCAAATAAATAAATAGAATCTAGGGGGGAAAAGGAATTAAAGATTGCTAAAATTGAGGAGTTGAGGGAGAGTATGATTGCAAAGGATAGTAGAAGACAGTTCTGCAGGAGAGGCCATGAAATCGTTCTGAATTCTGATTATGGTAGTCATGACCACACAAACTTATGTATATGTTAAAATTCATAACATTCTGCACCAACAAGTGCATGTTAATGGTCAAGAAAATAAATTAAACTCTGAGTATAAAGGGAAATAAATTTCTCTTCTCTTCCATTCCAAAAGATTTCCTCCTGCATGTTTCATGGGATACTTATTTTCAAATATTGTGAACAATTTGACTTCTACACTTTGAGACACTCATAAGGTTTGTAACTAAGAGGATAACCTAATCATCTTAGCATCATGAAAGATAATATAGTAAAATGTGGATGGATGGTGTGGACGAATAGATAACTGACATCCTCTGAATGCCTACATATCAGGAACTTAAACTTAAAAGTTTCTGTTCCAAGTAATGCTTCAAGAATATAAGCAGCAAGTACTCTATGGAAGATTGTATTTTCCAAATATGGCTACAATATCTCCCATGTCATTTGCTCTTCAACTTGCTACTTTTGCGTGCAAAGGTGGCATCCATCTCTCTAACCCCTTAATCAAGCCTGAACAGGCCTTATTATTGTTATAATCAATAAAATATCACTCAGTTCCAGTTATGGTCCCTAACAGCCCTGGCAGCTTCTGCTTCCTGTCTGGTGGGGCCTTCTGATAATGCTAGTCTGAGCTGTTACTTGACACAAACCCATGAGAGATCTCAAACAAGAATTCTCCAGCTAAGCCAAAAATCACAGAATGCTAAGAAATAATTATAAATTGTCATTGCCACTAAGTTTTGTTAGACTATAATAGGTAACTAGAACATACTCACTGCCTCCAAAGACATTATGCAAATGTATACAACTAAATGTGTTACCTACAGCTAACTCCT
Source organism: Zalophus californianus (assembly GCF_009762305.2). Lineage (NCBI taxonomy): Eukaryota > Metazoa > Chordata > Mammalia > Carnivora > Otariidae > Zalophus > Zalophus californianus. Next base: position 120,319,352 of record NC_045597.1, on the reverse strand, counting down.
ATAGGTCCAGCCTATAGAAGAATCTGGAAAGATGAAGAGAAATGAAGAAGTCTCCAAAGAGGCCATTGAGAGGACTTCATAAGTATTCTCAGGAGTTTGCTGTGGGCAATAGGAAGGAGGTAGGTATCTACCTCAGTGTGAGCAAAAATCCTAAGGACCAAGCAGCTTGAGGAAGTAGCCTGTAACAACAGAGTAAGGGACTGTGAAAGGGAAACAGCTATCCTCTGACCAACAAGAAGTAGAATATTTGTGTTTCGGTTGCGCTTGATGTCTGAATACCTGGAGGAAGGGCAGGATGGAGAGAGAGAGAGTGAGACACTCGCTAAAAAAATGAAGCTGGCCCCATAAATGCCTGCCAAGCCCAGGGGGTGTCTCTGCTAACCACAGCCAATAAAAAACCCTTTATGTCTTGGTATCTTGGCCTTTTCCCTCACTTTTGCTGTGACACAGTGGGGAGTAATAGCTAATGAGGGGGAAGGAAGAGCGGGGCCATCTCAAGAGAGAACATGCCTAGTGCACTCTTCGTCCACCCCCACCCTGTTTCCACGTTTCCATCTCAAGTTCCTGCCATAACCAAATCTGAGCTAGGGAAGGAAGACGATTTTAACTCTAAGGAAACTCTGGAACTCTGGTGATTGTGTGGAAGACACATTTTAACTGTGGAAATGAGAGTAGTTTTGCATCTTGAAATTCTGAAGGGGATGTTTTTTTTCATTTATCTGAGAATGACCAGAAAGGCTTTCTTAGATTTCATCCCTGGGTCAGTACACATTGTGTTGATACAGACAGGGGATAAAGTCTTTTTCTGTTCATCTGATGAGTCTCACTTGTTTATGAGTTTGGTTACAGCTGGTATGTTCCAGGTATAGTGATAAATTGTCCATTTGGTTTTCAGAAACCCCCAGGAGTGTAGTCATTAATATCTTCTTGAGAAAAATTGAAGGTTGGGAAATTTAATGACCAAAATTTTATAATTGGAGGATAGGAACGCACAGTGCAAGAGTTCCCTCCCAGGTCATGGAGTAGGCCTGCTCATCAGCTGTGGCTTCAGGCATGTCCTCTCCGAGCACTCCAAGGGAAGAAGACAGGCAGTGAGAATGGCCTTTTGTGAAATCATGCCTATTTGTATTTAAGATCCTTATTAAAATGAATACTACTGCTCTCAACTGGGAAAATCCTTTGCTTTCAGCCTTGCATCTATAAGAATGGCGACTCATTCTTGAAATCCAGTCATTGAACATTTTTTAAAATAATAAATTTTGAAAAGAAAATTAAATAAAAATTTTTTAAAAAGTCTTTCGAATTACTACACTGGATCTTAGCCAAAAGGCCGAGAAGCGATAAAAAAGTCTTTTGAATTACTTTCTTTAACCATGGTTTTTAGGTTTGGGATATTATACTTCTCGCCTATTTAGACCTAGTTAATGGTGCCTTTTTGAAAAATTCTTATTCAATTTTTAGAAATATCTTTCCCTATATTTAGTATACATAATAACTTTATATAACTTTATATTTTAAAGCAGCCTTTCCTCATTTATAACTTGCCATTGAATGCATTGGGTTTTTTTGATGGTCATGTGTATATCTAAGAGATATGTGATTTCCATATGATATTTAGCCTAATAAAACCTCACACGCTTTGTAGCCAAAGTGGTGTAATTTAATGACACCATTTCTGGTCACCATTAAGCTTCTTTATGCTTCTTTTCCAAGTTGGAAAGTTTATTTGAGTAGATTTTTATTCAAAAATTAGTGCCAAAAGACAGAATGCATATATTCCTTAAACATTCACATTTGCCCTTATTCACATAAGGTGTACTTGACTTCCGTAAAGTACTTCCTTGAGAGCAGAGATACAGATGGACGTGGGCACACAGGTGAAAGGCAGTGCTCTGGGCACTGAAGAAGGCACTTGCCAGGGACCACGAAGTTAGAGCAGGCTAGATTTTGGAAAGTCATCTTCAATTCAAAATATTGCTGATAGTTTTGAAATTTTTGGTGGCTAACATTAAATTTCTTTAAAAAATCTTCTCCCTCTTTTAGCTTTATTTCTCTTGTTCCCCCCTCCCCTTTTTTTGGTATTATTTCTGTTTCTTACCTTTGCCTCAAGCCCGTGGTTAATAGTAACAAGCCCCCGACAGTCACTGAATTCCAGGAACTCTGCATCAAGCTCATTAAACTTCTGAAGTTGCTTTACAAGTTTTAACTTAATTTCTTTTTATTTTCATAAAAAAATAGGCACTTGAAATAGATTTTGAGAATTTCTACAGTAACATTACAGAGTAATCATCTTGGTTTCTCAATTATAAAATGTATTTGATTTCCCTTACCTGCTTAATTTACCCAGTAATTGTAGGTGGCTTATTTGTAATAACAGAAGGAAAAAAATAATAAATTACCTTTGTGACATCTTTCATTCTGTCAACTAATCCTGACATTTGCTTTAAAAGGCTTGATATGCTTCTCTGTGGGATAAGTTTTGCAAAATCATCTCCTTAATCAATTTAATTGGATTTTCTCTAAAACTGTCATATAGATTTTCTTTCTAGCACAGTATAAGTATACCCTGCCTCTTAAGTGGATAAATCTAAATAAATTCTTAGTTTCTTTTACATAAATTAATATGTGTGAATAGTTTAATTTTGTTAAACACAAAAGACAAAAATAAAGTATTTTTACAATTAAAAGTTTTAAGAGAAAATGTCAAGAAGATCTTAATCACTATTGTCTAAAAATAAAATAAGTTTCCTTTATTCATCTACTACATTCTTAACTACAGCTGGTAGGATATTTAGCATTAAAACGTGAGATTAAAAAAAATCTCTGAATAGATACTGTATGTCATTTTTCAAATAACTACCTAAAATTATTATAAGAATTTATGCTCTATTTAACTTTTATTGGTAAGTACTAGGAAAGAAATAGAAGGAAAAAAGGAAAGTTTCCTCTTTTACATGAGAAATTTAAGTCTAAAAGCCATGCTAAAGCTGTAGAGCTAAAAATGAATAAATAAAAGTCATGACTTTGGCTCAGCTGTCAGTTACTGGGCAACCGGAAAACAGATTTAGTCAACAGGAAAGCTGAAAATCCTTTTTACACCATAGCAAAACATTTGGAAAAACAGCAGAAAGATAACAGATAAGTTTTAGATAAATGGAAGGCTTACAAACTCCCTACTGAAGTGTATAATCCTAGATGTTGGAAAAAAGAGTCAACATTTGGCATATGTTGGCTTCTTCTTGATGCCAGCACAATATTTAGGAAAGCAATGAGGTGGGGAACAAACTAGCTCTTCTGCAAACAAATTGAGGACAATATAGAGAACCCAGAACTTAAGCTCTTCCCTGGTGGGAATGCTAATTGTTCCTGCAAGCCCAAACAGCAAAATATGAAACTGAAAAAGACTTTGAACAACAAAGACCCCAGAGAAGAACCAAAAAAAAAAGGGGGGGGGGAGAGGGATAGGGGGGGCTTTGAGCAATAAAAGCCCCTGAAGAAACAGCAAACAAAAGGCCCTCAGTTTTGTGACAAATACATAGATAAATAAATAAGAAAAGCGTGCTCTCTCTAGTCAATCTTATGGTTTCAGATGGTTTCAAGGTAGCTGCCATTTAGCAGGCAGAGAAAGAAGCAATGGCACAAAATAAGCAAAGAAATAAAACAGGCTTAAGAACTATTTCCAGAAAATAACTGGGGTTGTGGTTATAATTACATAGAAATGTATAGAAGCAGTAATGTTGAACACTATTAAGATTTCAAAACTATTTATTGAAGTATAGAGAAAAATGCACAAATTATAAGCTTGAAGTTTAACACAGTTTAAAAAATCCCTGTATATCAATCCCACAGGGTAAGAAAAATCATGTTACCTGAAGCATAGACATCTCCATGCCCATATTTCTGTAAATAAAATAAATGAATATTATCAAATATATCTTGGGATATCTTTTTATTGGAATAGTTTAATTTGGTGTTACTTATATCTGTCCCCTCATAATAATTTTCTAATAGGTGTGCTTTGAAAGGAAAACTTGACGGGAACCTGGGTGACTCAGTAGGTTAGTATCTGCCTTCCACTCAGGTCATGATCCCAAGGTCCTGAGATGGAGCCCCGCCTCAGGCTCCTAGCTCAGCGGGGAGTCTGCTTCTCTCTTTCCCTTTGCCCCCCCCCATGCTCATCCTCTCTCAAATAAATAAATAAAATCTTTAAAAAAAAGTTTTGAAAGGGAAAACTTGATGTTTTCTCTGGTTTGCCTTTTTCTTTTTAAGATTTTATTTATTTATTTGACAGAGAGAGGGACAGTGAGAGAGGGGAGACAAACGGGGGAGAGGGAGAGGGAGAAGCAGGCTTCCCGCGGAGCAGGGAGCCCGATGTGGGGCTCGATCCCAGGACCCCGGGATCATGACCTGAGCCGAAGGCAGACGTTTAGTGGCTGAGCCACCCAGGCGCCCCTGATTTGCCTATTTCTATATAAGACAAGGTTGTTTTGATTAAAAAATTATATATATATATAAGATATATATATATATATATTTGACGAGGATGATAAGACCAGTTAGACAAAATTCGTAGGTATGTATCCTTTCCAACAGAACACAGGTTAATTTTATTTAATATGAAACAAATACACCTTCACTGATTCTTCCTGGTTTCTTAAACAACGTTGAAGAGAAAGTGAAACAGCAAGCCATTCATTTTCAGAAACTGTAGTGAGTCACCAGCGCCAAATTAATATCCTCCTGATCTCATCATAAGCTGAGAACATATGGAAAAAATATATCTTCATATTTTTAAGCTTAAATTAATAAAACTAGGAATCAAAATGTTTAAATCAAAATTAAATTCATTTTCAACAAAAATTAAATTCATCTTTTTATTTCTAGAGTTTCACTTAGTTGACTCACTGAATATTATAGTAAATTAGAGAATCAGCCATTCTCTTAAAAATAATCAACACCGGAACAGGCTACCATGAACATTCTGAAAGATTTTTAGATCACAGTGTACCTATCTGTCTTGCATTGTTTGGGTAAACTCTGTTGAAATCAGGAAATTGATTGGATGATAACTAGTTACAAATCATTTAATGTCTACTACAAGAACTGAATAACTTTGATGCGATATAAAAATTAGGGACTATAGGCTTTGACTCTAGGGATCAGTTGCTATTTATACCCTGTTCACTTTTCTAATCTTAATGTGAAATTCTAGATATAAAAAAGAAAAGTGGTAAACCTTTTATAAATGCCTGAATATTTAAAAGTCGCAACCACATACTAAAATGATGACAATTAGCAGTTGCCACATTCAAAGTGTTGGAGAAGTATTAAGATGTTAGTGTATCTCTTTAGTGCACTTTGATGAAACTCGTATCAAATACTATCAATAGGATTTTTCACTCCTTCAAACTACAAAGAAAATCTATCGCCAGACAATTTTCACAGCTCTAATTACAGCATTGCTTTTGCAACTCTATAATTAAGAGTGAACTACAATTTTGCTTCCTACTCTCAGCTGTAAAAAATAAAAATAAAATAAAAATAAAAGAATTAAAAAAATAAAACTTGTTCTGGATTTAACATGGTATTTATTTCTGTAGTTCTTCATCTCCTACAAAATTTTGTTGAAATCAAATTTAATTCATTTATAGATATTTCTAATCTGCAATAGATGTCAGTCTTTTAAAATGTATGTCTATCTCAAAATTTCAGCTTCCCACAATGCCTATGTTTTTTCCTGAATTTCTATGTAAGTATTTTCAGTAGCTCATCTGTATGAATTAACATGCCCGCAAATAAGCTCCTCCATTTCCTGCTTTCATCATCTCTTTCCAAGGTGTGTGAATGTTTCTTGTTATGTTACAATGTGACATATTTTTATCTCAGATTAAATACAATTATTTAAAAATTAGATGATGTTTCAGATATTCCTCCTGCTAGCATCTGGGTTCATTTTGCAAGTAACTCTTGGAACTATGGCTCCAGCTATTAAACCATAATACAATCTATGATTCCCCCCCCATATACCACATGATTTTGCAAATCTTGATAAAACTTCCAAGTAAGCACAATTCACTTAGCATAGCAATTTGGAAAATAGTTAACCGTGCAGTTGAATCCCACGATAGTGCTTGTGTATACCTCCTGGTCTGCACTGACATTCATCCAAGACATCGGAAGGGAAGGACTTGTAGCTTCCCAGTCCTGGGAAGTGAGAGTTTAGTGTCACCTCCTCCAGGGATTGAAAGTTGGAGGACTTCGCAGCCCATTTTTTAAAGATACCAATGTGCACCCATATGGATCAAACCCATGCTAAACCAGAGAAGCTGCTTTGAACTGCCACCGACTGGGATGCCCAAGAGTCACCCCTCCTGTTACTTTAGTCAGACAGATCTGGCTACTCGCGGAATACGTTTCCTGGGTTTTTCGCTTTCCTGCCTCTTCTGTATCTGCACCTCCTCTCCTCCCAATTCTTGCCTGGGTTCTTCTTTTTGCAGCTATTCTACCTCCTCTCGCTCTTTGTCAGCTCTTCTTCCTTCTCTTTACACCCTTACTGTTGTCTTCCTTCTCTTTTCTGGTTCCCTGGCTTTGATGTAAGAGAGAGCCTCGGTTTAGAAGTAAAGCAAAGTAGAAGGACAAAACGTTTGAATAAAAGTCTCATAATCCCCGGTACTGTGAATCTCTGAAAGAAGAACTCCAAAAGTAACAATAGTAGAGAAGTAGTAACGGTAATAGTTATTACTCACCACACCTCCTTGAGGTAAATGTTATCATTACCCCCATTTAACCCACGGGGAAACTGATTTGCTGAGAGATTAATAAAGTAACTTCTCTGGGGTCAAACAGCTGACACAGGGAGAAACAGGGATTTGTCTGTCTTCACTTTTTAATTTATTTTTTATTTATTTATTTTTTTAAGATTTTATTTATTTATTAGACAGAGAGAGAGACACACAGCCAGAGAGGGGACACAAGCAGGGGGGGTGGGAGAGGGAGAAGCAGACTCCCCGCTGAACAGGGAGCCCAATGTGGGGCTCGATCCCAGGACCCCGGGATCATGACCTGAGCCGAAGACAGACGCTTAATGGCTGAGCCACCCAGGTGCCCCGTCTTCATGTTTTTGAAGAAGAGATGATTAGCCCTAAAGGATCATCCAACCACAAGCTTTCTGTTACAATCAAGGGAAATAGTCGATGTAAATCTTCCAAGATTTACTGGTAAAAGATCTGTTGAAAAATGCACTTTAATTTCTTGTGATTCTTAATTTTATCTCCAATTACATTGGACGCATTTCCATAAATGTGAATTCTAGCATAAATATTTATGTCAGTTATTATAAGCTAACTGTACACATAAAAGTAAAAAACAAAACAAAACAAAACAAAAACAAAAACAAACAAAAAACCCATAAAGTTCACCATAAGCTTTTTAGCACAGAGTCCTATCCAAATATGAAGATAACTTTTGGGCCACTTGAAACTGTAAAAATTAATCACTTTTGATGATTAAATGGTTAGGATCAACAGTTACTTGCCCAAACAAGAACATTTTTGGCACTTTTCAATGTGCGAATTTATCACCATTCCTTCTAAGCAGCTCTTATTATTCTGTTTATTGTGATGTGTTGTGTTTATCTTCTTGTTGCCTGATACAAACTGCTATGCCCTTGCCCATACTTATTTATTACTTGTCAAATTTATTTCGATTGATTTGTAATTTTATTCTGCATTCTGATCAGAACGAGGGCTCAGTGGTGTGACTGGGATTGATAACTGGCACCAAACAGCAAGCTAGCCTTGGGCCCCCCACTAAGCGGCCATGTGTGTTTCTCATCTCTCTACGAGTCAGCATCCTGTTCTGCTAGTGAGGAGTTGGAGCTGACATCACAGATCCTTTACGAACCTAACAGTCTGATTTTTCCCCTTTATTGGGGAATTAAAATGTTATGAATGAGGGTACTTCTCTAAAAATAGGCTGCTGTTCCCCTTGTATTTATCAGTGTTTGCAACTCCTTGTTATAGGAGATGAATGATGTTTAAATAAAGATCGCCATCTTGAACAAATGAGGGTTTCATTCTTGCTCTAGGCTGGTATCTTATGCTTCTTCTCTATCATTTGAAATATTATCTGTCATGTCTTTTTCTTCCGTTTACCTTGAATACACTGTATTTTATTTTTATGCATAAAAAGGCATAGTATGAGTATCTCTGTATAAAACATTGAGTACATTTCTAAAACTCAATACCATTAAGATGAATTACCCAAAAGAAGAACTTAGGTAAAATCCTCTTTACCTCTTTACTTCATTGTTTGCTTCTGCACTCTGAATGCTGACTGTCACACTGTTACCCCAGGGGAAAGTGTTAGAATAACTGCCAGCATGGTCTTAGGCCTACATAAAAAAAGCTATTTATAACTACTGGGTATTTACCACAAAGATACAAATGTAGGGATCTGAAGGGGTATGTGCATCCCAATGTTTATAGCAGCAATGTCCACAACAGCCAAATTGTGGAAAGAGCCAAGATGTCCATCAACAGATGAATGGATAAAGAAGATGTGGTATATATACACAATGGAATATTATGCAGCCATCAAAAGGAATGAGATCTTGCCATTTGCAACGACGTGGATGGAACTGGAGGGTGTTATGCTGAGTGAAATAAGCCAATCAGAGAAAGACATGTATCATATGACCTCACTGATATGAAAAATTCTTAATCTCAGGAAACAAATTGAGTGTTGCTGGAGTGGTGGGGGGTGGGAGGGATGGGGTGGCTGGGTGATAGACATTGGGTAGGGTATGTGCTATGGTGAGTGCTGTGAATTGTGCAAGACTGTTGAATCACGGATCTGTACTTCCGAAACAAATAATGCAACATATGTTAAGAAAAAAGAAAAAGAAGAAGATAGTAGGAGGGGAAGAATGAAGGGGAGTAAGTCGGAGGGGGAGATGAACCATGAGAGACGATGGACTCTGAAAAACAAACTGAGGGTTCTAGAGGGGAGGAGGGTGGGGGGATGGGTTAGCCTGGTGATGGGTATTAAAGAGGGCACATTCTGTGTGGAGCACTGGGTGTTATGCACAAACAATGAATCATGGAACACTACATCAAGAACTAATGATGTAATGTATGGTGATTAACATAACAATAAAAAAATTTAAAAAAGCTATTTATATAAAAAGGTATCAACTATGAGATGGAAACTTATCAGGATTTCTCTTTATACTACATTGTAGTGATAGTTTCATTCATTTGGTCATTCAACAAATATTTATTGAGCACCCACTTTCCCCTAGACTAGGATTATAGCATGCATGCACACACACACACACACACACACAGACAAAGAGCCGGCCTTCATGTGTTTATATTACAGTAGAAGTAAGACCAATAATAACAACAACAATAATAAAATTATTTATCAGATGTCGATAAACATCATGAAATATAAAACAGAATAAAAGAAGAGAAGAGACTGGGAGAGTGTGAGTTTAACTTTTAAAGAGTATGAAGAAAATCTCTGCTAAGATGGCATTTGACCAGAGTTCTGAAGAGAAGGAGGATTCAAGCCAGGCAGAGGGAGCAGGTATAAGGTCCCTGAGATACGAGTACTTCTGGTGTGTTCTATGAATGGCAAGCTGCCATCTTTGGCTGTAATTGAGTGTGCAAGCGGGAAGTCATGAGAGATGAAATACCAGTACAAAGAACGTGATGTTATGGGCCCCTGAAATGCTTAGCTTTTGCTCCGAGGGAGATGGGCTGTCAGTACAGTATTTTGAACTTTGCAATTACATATTATAGGGACAATTAAAGTAACCAATCATACTTAGCATTTCTATATATCTGCATGCAGGTATTCTTCTAACTCATTTTGCACATATGCTCAGTATGTTTTATTTTTTATATTTATTTATTTATTTATTAAATTCAATTAGCCAAGGTATAGTACATCATTAGTTTTTGATATAATGTTCAATGATTCATTAGTTGAGTATATCACCCCGTGCTCATCATATCACGTGCCCTCTTTCATGCTCATCAGCCTTTTATCCCATCCCCCCACACACCTCCCTTTCCACAACCCTCAGTTTGTTTCCTGGAGTCAAGAGTCTCATATGGTTTTTCTCCCTCACTGATTTCTTCCCATTCAGCTTTCTCCCCTACCTCTATTGTCCTCTGCACTATTCCTTATGTTCCACATATAACTGAAACCATAAGATAATTGACTTTCTCTGTTTGACTTATTTCACTTGGCATAATACCTTCCAGTTCCATCCATCTCGATGTAAATGGTAGGTATTCATCTTTTCTGATGGCTGAGTAGTAGTCTATTGTATATATGAACCACATCTTCTTTATCCATTCATCCACTGATGGACATCTTGGCTTCTTCTACGGTTTGGCTCTTGTGGACATTGCTGCTATAAACATTGGGGTGCAGGTGCTCCTTCTTTTCACTACATCTGTATCTTTGGGGTAAATACTCAGTAGTGCAATTGATGCGTCACAAGGAGCTCTATTTTTAATGTCCTGAAGAACTCCATACTGTTTTCTGGAGTGGCTATATCAGCTTGCATTCCCATCAACAGTGTAAGAGGGTTCCCCTTTCTCCACATCCTCATCAACATTTGTTGTTCCATGTCTTGTTAATTTTAGCCATTGTGACTGGTGTAAAGTGTTATCTCATTGTGCTTTTGATTTGTAAGCTCAGTATGCTTTAAAAGACCACTCTAGTTCCTGAGTGGAGAAAAGACCATAAAAGCTGAAGGGTGTAGAAGAGATTATTCAGATAGTATGTGAGAAACATATGCAATCTAATGGATAGGTGTGCATTCTACATTGAGCATAAAATACACAGAATGTTCACACAAAAATAACATTTTGAAAGTCTAAGTACATGAATAACTTCAGAAAAATACACAGCTTGATGATTTTGAAATTCAGTAATGTATTTTTTTAGAGATTTTGTTTTTTGGGAGTAGTTTTAGGTTTACAAGAAAGTTGAGAAAAAAGCATAGAGATTTCCCATATACTCCCTGTATCCACACATGCATACCCTTCTCCTGTTCAACATTATTCACCAGGACAGTACATTTTTTTTTTTTTTTTTTTTTTTTTTTACCAAGGATGAACCCATATTGACACATCACAATCACCCAACACCCACAGTCCACCTTAGAGTTCATTTTTGGTGTTGTACATTTTATGGATTTGGACAAATGGATAATGAAATATATCAATCATTTTAATATTATACAGAGTATTTTCACTAACCTAAAAGTCGTCTGTGCTTGGCTTATTCATTTTGCCACCACAATCCCTGGCAACCATTGGTTTTTCTATTGTCTCCATAGTTTTGTCTTTTCCAGAATACCATATAGTTAGAATCATACAGTGTATAGCCTTTTGAGCCTTGGTTTCTTTCATTTAGTAGTAGACATTTAAGTTTCCTCTATACCTTTGCATAGCTTGATAGCTCATTTCTTTTTAGTGCTGAATAAAATTCCATTTTCTGGATGTACTGCGGTCTTCTTATCCTTTTATCTACTGAAGGACATATTAGTTGCTTCCAAGTTTTGGCATTATGAATAAAGTTTGGCATTATGACAAAAAATTTTCAAGGTATACACACATTTTATTTTTAAAAAGTTAACATTTTTCCTTAAGAGTTTATAATCAGAGGAGGCATTATACATATCTGTGTGAAGATTTTTGTATGAACATTAGTATTCAACTCCTTTGGGCAAATAACAAAGATCCTGATTTGTGGATCATAAAGTAAGAGTATTTTTACAATTTTTTTAAGATTTTATTTATTTATTTGAGAGAGAGAGAGACTGGGAGGGAGAGGGAGAGAGAATCTGAGGCAGACTCTGCAATGAGCGCAGAGCCCAGTGTGGGGCTTGATCCCATAACCAGGAGACCATGATGTGAGCCAAAACCGAGTGGGACGCTTAACCAGCTGAGCCACCCAGGTGCCCTGAGTATGTTTACTTTTGTAAGAAATTTCCAAATTGTCTTCCCAAGGAGTTATACCATTTTTCATTTCTATTAGCAATGAATGAGAGTTCTTGTCGCTCCGCACCCTTGTCAGCATTTGCTATTGTCAGTGTTCCAGATTTCGGCCAATCTAATAGCTGTGTAGTGGTATCTCATTATTGTTTTAATTTGCATTTCCCCATGACATATGATGTAGAGCATTTTTTCATATGCTTATTTGCCATTTGCTTATCTCCATTGGTGAGATATAGCTTAGAGTCTTTGACCCACTTTTAATCTAGATGCTTGTTTTTTTATAATTGAACTTAAATGTTCTTTGTATATTTTGGGCAACAGTCCTTATCAGATATGGTTTTTGTAAATATTTCCTCTCAGTTTGAAGTTTGTCTTCTTATTTTCTTGACATTGTCTTTCACAGAGCAGAAGTTTTTATTGAGTTCATTAATTTTAATGAAAGTCCAGCTATCAATTATTTCTTTCTCAGATTGTGTTTTTGGTGTTGTATATAAAAAGGTCACTATCCTGAAGGTCATCTAGGTTTTCTTCTTATGGTATCATCTAAGTGTTTTAGAGTTTCAAATTTTATATTAAGATCTATGATACATTTTGACTTAATTTCTGTGAAAGGTGTAAGGTCTACATCTAGATTCATTTCTTGCACATGGTTGTCCAGTTGTTCCAGCATAATAATATATTTTAATGGTGTTTTCTTTAGTCAAGAGTTTTTTACTAAAATTTGTTAATTTAATTAGCAACATTTTAGATAAACTACTATGTATTGTCATTTTTAATAGATTGAGAGAAATTTGGTACAGAATATATGAACTAAAACATATTTATAGTTAATTGAATATAGATACATGCTTAGGTAAGTGGAAGCAATACTATATTCCTATACATTTGCAAATATATAGTATACAATGCTTAGAGTGGTTTAAAAATATATAAATACACAGTGGTATACACACACACACACACACACACACATATGTTGCCTAGAAATATTTAACTATGGATGTGTATATACTAAGTCCTCACTGAAAGATTTTTAGAATTTTTTTTGACATATCCCGCTGCAGTTTTATTTGTACAAGTAGTACAGGAAGACAGCCACCCCATGCAGACAGAAATCCAGGGGTCAAACCACACCTTCCATCCTCATGTCAGCAAACAGAAGCCTCTACCCTGGAGGCTTCGTGGGAGCTTGAGCTGCAGCAGAAGTCTGGGCCTTGGCTATTGGCTGGCAGAGCCAGAGACTCTTGACAATGTAGGTACAAGTATGTTTCTGAGTTTGGGGTGAGCGATATAGGCAAGTCAATTGAGCTTGCAGCTGCCACCCTTTGGGATTTGGGCTTAACCTCTTTGGGCTTAACAAGGACTTTAATAGCCTCAGCACGTGTACTCATGGCCTTGGCACTATCGGCCTGCATCTTCTTCAGGCCCTTTTTCTTGTGCTTCTTGGAAAAGTGCATGTTCCTCAGGAAATTGGGGTTTAACCCCTTAAGAGATTCAGATCTTCAAATCTTTCTTGTTGTCGCTTCTGTGCCATTTTCATGACTGATTGTGCACGGTGTGGTTCTTGGACTTGGCTGTGTCTGCACCAAAGCCCATGGCTCCCGAAACATCTTGTACCTGAAGAGAAAGAGAGAAATAAAATTTTTTAAAACTTATTTCTCTATGCCGTCATTTTTCTTCTTAAAATATCTCACACAAATTTCCAAACACAGTGAAGGCGCAATAAAGGTAAATGATTAGTCTCTAATCACATGTTTCTGACTATTTGGATAATGCTTTCATTCTCAACATTGTTCAAATGGGAAATATCTTATTAAATATTTTACCTACAAACAATTCATGTGCCACTCAGGATGCCTTTAACCTAATCTCAGATTTCTTTTTCTCTCACAATTAATAATGGAATCTTTTTAGCTATCAATCATTTTCCAAGTTTTCCACCTCAAGGTGTGATTGTTAAATGAGATTATACACATGAAAGCACTTTGAAAAGAGCTGCACAAATGTTAATTATCATTTCCAGAATTTTTTTTTTTTCTAAATTTCAGGTCTGCTACCTAACTAGATGCATGACTTTGAAACATCCTTCAAGTGATTGGCTAGATCTGGAAAGCTTTCCCCCCCAGTGTTTCCTCAATGCTTCCCCAATGTTTCCTATGACCCTTCTTGTCCTTCATGTCTCATTTTCATTATCACCTTCTCAGGGAAGGTCTCCATGACTCACCAAAATAAATAATTCACTCTTATTTTTCTCTTTCCTGGAACCCTATCCCTTTTTCATCCAATTCACCACAGTTTGTAGGTATGTAATTATAGTTTTTGTGTGGGACTATAATGCCCATGAGGCCAGGAACCACATCCATTTCATTCACCACTGTGTCCCTGACACTAATCACAAGGCCTGACTCAGAACATTGGCCAAATGGGGATAAAAATAATTCATCTATTTATATTGAACATTGTTATGATGGTTAAACAAGATTATGTATAAAAGATTCACAAACTTACAGGAGTAGAGAAATTTAAGGTGTTATACTTATTTTGAGGAATAAGTTTAAGGTATTAGTTGTCTCCAACCTGTTCTCCACCAAGCCCCCAATGTGAAGTACAAAGCACACAGAGGACAAAGACCAATAAATGTATATGCTTTATCATTCTGGTCTTTGGCTTAAAATGACAATGTTCAATCATGGACAAACACCAGGATCACATGAAGAATACTTTTCTTATGGTGAGAGGTATAGGAAGATGAAAGAGACAAGACCTGGAATCAAAGCAAGACCAGTAGCCACTACTGCTTATCACCACCACCCCTTGCCCCCGCCTTGAACTCTCATGCCTCAGAGAGAAAAAAAATCATTGTCCAGAGCAAAATGCCAGTTAATTTGAACTATTTCACACACAAATGAAACACATTCTCATTCTGTTCCCTCTAATGTCTTTTAGTGAGGAAAAAGCTTGCTAAAATAACATACTTGCTTCCATTCTGATCTTGTCTGGATCATCCTCTTTGGTAAACTAATTGACATCATTGTGTATTTCATACTTGTACAAATATATGAAAAATTGAACATTTTCAATACCTGTCCACACTTTCTCAAGTTTTGGGCTTTATTACTGAATCTCCATTAAAAAAATATACACAGAGTATTGTTTTTCCTGTTGATTATCATAGTTTTATGGATGATCAGGAATCTCAACTTCACTTTAGTTCTGCAATCAACTCTTGCTGCTGTCTGTTAGCACCAGAAATGCACTTTTCTCTATTTTACATTCTGTAGCAGGAAGATGGAAAATAAGAGGAATTAGCTAAACTATTTGGGTTTTTGGAGACCGGGGAATAACTTATGAGTTTGGGACTCAGCATTAATGAAGTATGCACATTTGGGGGTAGCTTCCGGTGTTACAATCACAGGCAACATTCACTATCCATCCCAGAACATTCAGGAACTCGAGTTTAAATTTTTATTTCTATTTATATGTTGGCAGATGTAGATATTTTAGTCAAAATTAAATGCATATTCTAAGGCGAGGAAGTATAATTAAATCCAAGAAAAGGAGAGATCACTTGTGGTTTGTATGAACAGGCGACACATGTTAGAGATGATGGATAGTGATATTTAATCTGGAATGTCAAGCCTTGTGAGATCTCATCAAGTGTATGTCAAGATGAGGGATATTCTGAATACTTGAGATAAATGTCTGGTGCTTTCCTCCAGGGATATACAAGCATCTAATTTAGTATGTGAAGAAGAGTAGGAATAAAGAAGGCCATAAAGGTAATTTGAGTCCAAATATGGAAGATCTTTAATAACAAGTGAAAATGTAACACTTAAAATAAGAAATAATGGATCCCTGCCAGGATTTGAGCAATAAATTGACACAATTAAAGCTTTAGTGAAATTTGTGTCACAGCTATGAATTAAAGTGAAAAGCAACCGGAAACAGAGAATTGAGGTTTTTAGAAAGTCTAGAGGTTAAGTAATAAGGGCGAGATAAGAATGGCTAAACCAAGAATTGTGGCTGTTCAAATAGTCTAAGACAGAAGGACTCCCAAAAAACTTCTCTTTAGAAATGTGAGGCTCAAGATCTTGTGAAAATCGAGATAAAATTTCATAAATTTGCTGAAATTATGCTGTGCCCCCAAATGAAGCATGAACGTTTTAGCCAACCCACAAATAATAGTAATTCAACAATTGGCATTAATTTAGGCAAAGTCAGGGGCACCTGGGTGGCTCAGTTGGTTGGGAGTCTGCCCTCGGCTCAGATCATGATCCCAGGGTCCTGGGATGGAGCCCCACATCAGGCTCCCTGCTCGGTGGGGAGCCTGCTTCTCCCTCTTCCCCTGCTCGAGCTCTCTCTCTCTCTCTCTTGCTCTCTCTCTCTCTCAAATAAATAGATAAAACTTTAGGAAAATATTTTTAAAAATTTGGGCAAAGTCAATGCCAATGTATACTATTATGTTCTGAGAAAAACACAACTAAAGATGCACAAGAAAATTGTATACAAATCAAATGAGAATTATGATAAAAATGGAAACAGCTCTAGACTGTGAGTCAGGAGACATTTTTTCACAAATCATTAAGCTTCCATGGACTTCAGTTCTATAACTACATCATAATAAGTGCAGATATGCTGTCCTACACAGCCCCTTCCAGTTTTCTTAAACCCTATCACCTATGACTCAAGAATTGGAGATTTCAAACTAAATACTCTCTAAGATTGTTCCCAGCTATAAAATTATACCATTCCATAAATCTATATTTTTACATGTTTTGAAAATTTAAAAAAACTCCTGTTTTCTTTTTTCTTTTTTTTAAACCAATGTTCATTGTTTTTTTTTTTTAAGATTTTGTTTATTTATTTGAGAGAGAGAATGAGAGAGAGAGAGAGAGCGCACATGAGAGGGGGGAGGGTCAGAGGGAGAAGCAGACTCCCTGCTGAGCAGGGAGCCCGATGCGGGACTCGATCCCGGGACTCCAGGATCATGACCTGAGCTGAAGGCAGTCGCTTAACCAACTGAGCCACCCAGGCGCCCAAAATCTCCTGTTTTCTTGACTATAATTATATTTACCAAAAATCGGACTAACCTTAATTGGCATTTCATTGGTTGTACACATATTTTGGGAAAATGCTATGAGGCGATTTTTTTCCACCATTAAATTCAATCATCTCCCTCTTAACAGCTTCATCACATTATAGTTAACATGCAATGGACTGCACATATTTAAACTATATAGTTTGATAGGTTTTTACAAATTTATACATCCATGAAGCCATTACTTCAATCAAGATAATGAGATATCCATTACCTTAGGAAGTTTCCTTGGGACTCTGAATGGCTTTCTTCTGTCCATGCTCCACTTCTTTTGGACATTGGGGTTATTTCCAGTTTGGGGATATTGTAAGTAAGTTTCTATGAATATGTGTATACAGTATTTGTTGCATTGTCTTCAACAAGGAAATCAGTCATTCTTGTCTTTGTTCATCTGTACATAATTTATCTATGACTGCTTTTAGATTTTCTCTTTATTACTGGTATGTGAAATTTTATTATGATTTACCTTGATGTGGTTTCCATCCTATTTCTTGTAATTGGGGTTCATTGATAGTTTTGGATCTATGGGTTTATAGTTGTGGTCAAATTTGGGGAGATTTTGGTCCCTACTTCCTCAAATATATTGTTTCCTCTCCCTTCACTCTCTTGTCTCCTTCCTTCCTATTGTTCCAAGGACACCAAACACATATATGTTAGGCTTCTTATAGTTGTCCCACAGCTCACTGGCACTGTGATCATTTTATTTGTTTGTTCTTATTTTTTTTTGTTCTCTGTTTCAGTTCAGATTATTTCTATCGTTATATCACCAATTTTACTCACCTTTTCTTCTGCAATAGCTAATCTTCTATTGATGCAGTATACTTTCCACCTTGCATTGTGTCATTTTCATTTCTAGAAGTTTGATTTATTTTTTCTTCATATCTTTCCTATGCATCCTTAAATTTTAGATGAAATGGAATGCAGTTATAATGTTTTAATGTCATTTTTTGCTAATTCTAACATCTGTCAGTTAAGGGTCAGTCTTTGTCCTCACTATGGTTTGTATTTTCCTATTTCTTTACATCTTTGGTAATTTTTGAGTGCATGTCATAAATCATTAATCTTACCTTAATGGGTTTTGAACATTTTTGTACTTTATAAATATTCTTGGCATTTCTTTTGGGGCAAAATTAAGTTTTTTAGAAAGAGTTTAAACCTTTGAGTCGTGCTTTTAAGTTTTATTAGTCAGAAACAAAGCAGTAGTCAGTCTAGAGGTAATTATTCACTACTACTGAGACTTTCTGAGCACTCTACCCCTTGGTCTGTGAATCATGAGTTTTCCAGTCTTCCTGGTGAGAATGTTCTAAGCCCTGTGGGTTGTCTTGTTATTGTTCCCTCTAATCCTTTTGGGTGGTTTTCTCACATATATTTACTGATTAGTACTCATTTGAATACTTGCGGGAATGTTCTACATTTCTCTGAGAGTCTTTCTTTTTTTTTTAAGATTTTTATTTTTTATTTGAGAAAGAGGGAGAGCAAGGGGGAAGGGCAGAGGGAGAGGGAGAAAGAATCTTAAGCAGACTCTGTACTGAGCACAGAGCCTGACGCATGGCTCGATTTCACAATCCTGAGATTGTGACCTGAGCTGAAACCAAAAGTCATTGCTTAACCAACTGTGCCATCTGAACGCCCTGGAATTCTTTCTAAGGGTAGCTCTCTGCTGTCCTGAACCAACTCTATCTGCATCTGCTCAACTCAGAGTGTCCTCTGGCCTTTGCCAGGTTCGCCTCTCCCTGTTCCCCAGTCTAGCAACTCAAGGGAGTAAGCTAGTAAAATTGTAGGGCATCATTGGTTTGTTTACATTACCTAGAGATCACTGTCCTTCATTGTGTGTTGGTCTTTTTCTGGACACCATTGTATCATATACTTTGCCCATTTTTGTGTTGTTGCAGAATGGGAAAGAGAGTAAATTATGGTCACGTTTTATTTCGTGTTGTTCAAAAGCTCAATTTCACATTTTTAGTTTAAAACTCTCAATCTCTCATGATAAGTTGCAAGGGTATTCTATTTTTTTTTAATTCTTATTTGTATAATGAAATATATTGAAGTGAATCTTCCATTTGCCCAAGAATAACAAACTTCTTACAGAGGCATATTCATATAAAACCTTTAAACCATGCTCCCTCTATTTACTGTGTCCAGGTGTCCTCTCACCATGAAAACTGGGTAGTATCACCCAGGAAATGATCACTGACAACCAAAAGACATCTCCCCAAGATGGCATTTAACTCGAACTCAGTACTGCCTAAAATCAGTCCCTTTACATGGCAACTCAGAAAATGAATCATGTCAGTGTGCCTTCACATAGATACTTGAGATTCCTAGCCTCAGCTAAAGAATTAGAGCATTCTACACAAAAAGAAGTAAACAAATTAAACAAAGGCCAAAAATGAAACAAAGAAATGTATATTGAGGGTGGGGGGATGGGTTAGCCTGGTGATGGGTATTAAAGAGGGCGTGTTCTGCGTGGAGCACAAACAATGAATCATGGAACACTACATCACAAACTAATGATGTAATGTATGGGGATTAACATAACAATAAAAAATTTAAAGAAAAAAAGAAATGTATATTGAACACCTATTGTATGGCTAGGCACAGTTTTAGGCATGGACACTGACATGCAAAAATAAGAATGAAGGGGAGTAAATCGGAGGGGGAGATGAACCATGAGAGATGATGGACTCTGAAAAACAAACTGAGGTTCTAGAGGGGAGGGGGTGGGGGGATGGGTTAGCCTGGTGATGGGTATTAAAGAGGGCACGTTCTGCGTGGAGCACTGGGTGTTATGCACAAACAATGAATCATGGAACACTACATCAAAAACTAATGATGTAATGTATGGTGATTAACATAACAATAAAAAATTTAAAGTAAAAAAAATAAAAAAATAAAATACTCATTTGTAAGTTTACAATGAGAAGTATAAACGTTAATGGAAACCAAACAGCCCTTTTGCTCTGATGTTTGTTCTCTTTCTATATGCAGGCACTGAAAAGTCAGCATGCCTAGTGACTAAAAATTTATATGTAGAATATCATAAAATCAGTTCATTGCAAATACATTTACCATGGTAATGTCCATTGTGAAAAACAGATTTCCAAATAGATTTAATGCATAATATAAACTTGAGTTTATAAAGATAGATTCAGATGCTGCCTTGAGTTGTTAAACCTTCCACTATATCTTAAACATTATTCGATTTAAAAACCATCTCTCTCTATATTAGATTTTGGGTGGAATTTGCTTTTGTAAGATGAAGACTGCTACATCTACTGTGGGCCTTGAAAGAATATTACATTCCAGCTACTTAACTGACTCTTTCAACATATATAAATGTTTTACAAACCATTTTAAAGAAATTCAAACAAATATTTTTGTTTGTTTGAGTCTCTACTTTGTACTTAAGATTTTCAAGACACAAAGAGAATATTGAATGTGAATGACAGATATTATTAACACATTTAGATCAGTATTATAATTTGCAAATTCTGCTCAAGCTTTTCTGTACTTGATTTTATGACACTTAGAAACTCCATACTTTTCTAGAAAGGTTGCATACATCTGCATTCCAGTCTTTTCATAGTACCAGATTGTCCTTGTATTTATTTATTTATGCCACTCAGAACTCCCTACTGTTTGTGTAATAACAATGCAACAGTAACTAACCAAATTGTTTTTTCTTGGGATATCTGTTCCCATGCTTCTCAGAGAATTTTTTTTCTTATTCATTAAAATAAAGAAAAAAAGAAAAACCATCTTCCATTCAAATTGCTATCCTATAGAAAGAATATCTGTGTACTTTGAAACTGGTTTTAAAAAGTTGAACCATATGATCCAGTGGTGATAGTGGACATCCTTGCTGCGTTCCTGACCTCAGGGGGAAAGCTCTCAGTTTTTCCCCATTGAGAATGATATTCGCTGTAGGTTTTTCATAGATGGCTTTTATGATATTGAAGTATGTACCCTCTATACACTGAAGAGTTTTGATCATGAAAAGATGCTGTACTTTGTCAAATGCTTTTTCTGCATCTACTGAGAGGATCATATGGTTCTTGTTCTTTCTTTTATTAATGTGGTGTATCACATTGATTGATTTGCGGATGTTGAACCAACCTTGCAGCCCAGGGATAAATCCCACTTGGTCGTGGTGAATAATCCTTTTTATGTACTGTTGGATCCTGTTGGCTAGTATTTTGGTGAGAATTTTTGCATCTATGTTCATCAGGATATTGGTCTGTAATTCTCCTTTTTGATGGGGTCTTTGTTTGGTTTGGGGATCAAGGTAATGGTGGACTCATAAAACGAGTTTGGAAGTTTTCCTTCCATTTCTATTTTTTTGGGACAATTTCAGAGGAATCGGTATTAGTTCTTCTTTAAATGTTTGGTAGAACCCCCTGTGAAGCCATTTGGCCCTGGGCTTTTGTTTGTTGGGAGATTTTTGATGACTGCTTCAATTTCCTTAGTGGTTATAGGTCTGTTCAGGTTTTCTATTTCTTCCTGGTTCAGTTTTGGTAGTTGATACATCTCTAGGAATGCACCCATTTCTTCCAGCTTATCTAATTTGCTGGCATATAGTTGATCATAATATGTTCTTATAATTGTTTGTATGTCTTTGGTGTTGGTTGTGATCTCTCCTCTTTCATTCAAGATTTTGTTGATTTGGGTCATTTCTCTTTTCTTTTTGATAAGTCTAGCCAGGGGTTTATCAATCTTGTTAATTCTTTCAAAGAACCAGCTCCTAGTTTCGTTGATCTGTTCTACTGTTCTTTTGGTTTCTAGTTCATTGATTTCTCCTCTGATCCTTATTATATCTCTTCTCCTGCTGGGTTTAGGCTTTATTTGCTGTTCTTTCTCCTTTAGGTGTAGGGTTAAGTTGTCTATTTGAGACCTTTCTTGTTTCTTGAGAAAGGTTTGTATTATTATATACTTTCCTCTCAGGACTGCCTTTGCTGTATCCAAAGATTTTGAACAGTTGTGTTTTCATTTTCATTGGTTTCCATGAATTTTTTTAAATTCTTCTTTAATTTCCTGTTTGACCCATTCATTCTTTAGTAGGATGCTCTTTAGCCTCCATGTTTTTGAGTTCTTTTCAACTTTCCTCTTGTGATTGAGTTCTGGTTTCAAAGCACTGTGGTCCGAAAATATGCAGGGAATGATCCCAATCTTTTGGTACTGGTTGAGACCTGATTTGTGACCCAGGATGTCATCTATTCTGGAGAATGTTCCATGGGCACCAGAGAAGAATGTGTATTTTGTTGCTTTGGTATGGAATGTTCTGAATGTATCTGTGAAGTCCATTTGATCCAGTGTGTCATTTAAGGTCTTTATTTCTTTGTTGATCTTTTGCCTTAGATGATCTGTCCATTTCAGTGAGGGGGGTGTTAAAGTCCCCCACTATTATTGTATTGTTTCTTTGCTTTTGTTATTAACTGCCTTATATAATTGGCTGCTCCCATGTTAGGGGCATAGATATTTACAACTGCTAGATATTCTTGTTGGATAGACACTTTAAGTATGATATAGTGTCCTTCCTCATCTCTTATTACAGTCTTTGGTTTAAAATCTAATTTGTCTGATAGAAGGATTGCCAGCCCAGCTTTCCTTTGGTGTCCATTAGCATGGTAAATGGTTTTCCACTCCTTCACTTTCAATCTGGGGGTGTCTTTGGGTCTAAGATGAGTCTTTTGCAGACAGCATATCAATGGGTCTTGTTTTTTTATCCAGTCTGATACCCTGTGTCTTTTGATTGGGGCATTTAGCCCATTTACATTCAGGGTAACTATTGAAAGATATGACTTTAGTGCCATTGTATTGTCTGTAAGGTGACTGTTACTGTATATTGTCTGTGTTCCTTTCTGGTCTATGTTGCTTTTAGGCTCTCTCTTTGCTTAGAGGATCCCTTTCAATATTTCTTGTGGGGTTGGTTTTTTGTTTGCAAATTCCTTTAGTCTTTGTTTGTCCTGTAAGGTTTTTATCTCTCCTTCTATTTTCAATGACAACCTAGCTAGATATAGTATTCTTGGCGGCATATTTTTCTCATTTAGTGCTCTGAATATATCATGCCAGTCCTTTCTGGCCTGCCAGGTCTCTGTGGATAGGTCTGTTGCCAATCTAATGTTTCTACCATTGTAGGTAACAGATCTCTTCTCCTGAGCTGCTTTCAGGATTTTCTCTTTGTCTCTGAGACTCGTAAGTTTTACTATTAGATGTCGGGGTGTTGACCTATTTTTATTGATTTTGAGAGGGGTTCTCTGTGCCTCCTGGATTTTGATGCCTGTTTCCTTCCCCAAATTAGGGAAGTTCTCTGCTATAATTTGCTCCAATATACCTTCTGCCTCTCTCTCTCTTTCTTTTTCTTCTGGGATCCCAATTATTCTAATGTTGTTTTGTCTTATGGTATCACTTATCTTTCAAATTCTGCCCTCGTGATCAGGTAGTTGTTTATCTCTGTTCTTCTCAGCTTCTTTATTTTCCATCATTTGGTCTTCTATATCACTAATTCTCTCTTCTACCTCTTTTATCCTAGCAGTTAGACCCTCCATTTTTAATTGCACCTCATTAATAGTCTCTTTGATTTTGACTTGGTTAGATTTTAGTTCTTTTATTTCTCCAGAAAGGGTTTCTCTAATAACTTCCATGGTTTTGTCAAGCCCAGCTAGCATCTTTAAAATCGTCATTCTGAACTCTAGTTCTGACATCTTATTAATGTCTGTATTGATGAAGTCTCTGGCAGTCAGTACTGCCTCTTGTTCTTTTTCTTGAGGTGATTTTTTTCCATCTTGTCATTTTGTCCAGAGGAGAATAGATGAATGAGAGAACAAAATGCTAACAGGGTAACAACGTCCCCAGAAAATATACAGTAAAAAATCAGAAAACACCTAAAACCAGGGGAAAAGAAAGGGAAAGAAAGAAAAAAGAAAAAAAAGAAAAAGAAAAAGATACAAACAAAAACAAAACAAAACAAAACAAAACAGAATATGGTCAAATATGATCAGGCTGGTGCATAGAGAAGTGTGAAACACTAGATTTTGGGCGTATTTTGGTCTGTTAGAAGAGAGTGCCTCCCAAAATTTTAAAGAAAGAAAAATTTATATATGTACAAAAATAAGGGTTAGTACAATGAAGCGATGGAATGTGACTGTAAAGATGAAAACTATAAAAGATTTTATAAAAGGAATTGATAAGATAAGAAGTTGGTTGAAGAAAGAAAGAAGAGGATTAAAAAAAAAAAGGGAGAGAATGTGATCAGGCAGGAAACTAGAACAAAGCCATACACTAGAGATTTAGGGTATATTTTGATCTGTTAGAAAAACTGTATCTCAAAATTTTAAAGAGAAAACTATATATATATATATATATATATATATATATATATATATATATATATCAAAAATAAGGGTAACTACTATGAAAGGATAAAATATGACTCTAAAAATGAAAAATAAAAAAGATTTTTTAAAAAAAGGGATTGATAAGATGGTTGAAAAAGGGAAAAAGAAAAATTCAAAAAAAAAAGAAAAAAGAAAATTAAAAAAAATTAACTTTGAAAGGCTAAAGAATCATGGGGAAAATGCCATGAATTCTGTGTGCAGTAGTCCCCTAGCGCTGGCGTTCTGCTGTTCTCATTGATTGGTAAACTTGGTCTTGGCTGGCTGTTCTTGATGATCTTCTGGTGGAGGGGCCTGTTGCCGTGGTTCTCAAATGTCTTTGCTGGGGTCAGAATTGCCCCGCCCTTGCCAGTCGGGCTAAGTATTCTGCTCGGGTTTGCTCTCGGGAGCTTTTGTTCAGCCTTCCATACAGCTTTGGAGGACGAGAGTGAAAATGGTGGCCTCCCAATCTCCGCCCTGGAGGAGCCAAGAACTCGGGGCCTCACTCCTCAGTGCGCCCCCAGAGAAAAGCAGTCAATCACTCCCATCTCCCCGGTCTCTGGCCACACTCCATGCTCACCCAGCCTGTGACCGAGTGTTTCTATCTCTGGCACCCAACCCCATGTGGAGTCTCCAAACCCAGCAGATCCCTGTGGTGCACTCCTGCGCCGCTCCTCCTGGGGGAGGAAGGGGAGTGTCCCCGGATCTGCCGCTTGTTGGTTCCCTGCTGGAGGAGCAGTGGCCCGACTGTGCCACGGATCACAGTTTATGGCAACCCCGAGCTGAGAGCCCACTCCTTGGCTCTGTCTTTGCAGCCGGCTTTCCTGCTCTGATACCTGGCATCTCTGCTGCACTTAGGCACCACCGGTCTTTCTGTGATCCCGAGGGTCCTGAGCCCACACTGTCCCAGTGAGGGTGCCACCCCCCACTTAGCCACTGGAGCGACTTCCCTCAGCGGAGCCGACTTCTAAAAGTTCCGATTTTGTGCTCCGTGGGTCTATCACTTGCCAGTAGCGACTGACGGAGGCCCCCTCCCCCGCTGTCTATCCTACCGAATATCACCTCGGATTCACTTCTCTGCATGTCCTACCTTCCAGAAAGTGGTCGCTTTTCTGTTCAGAGAGTTGTTGCTATTCTTTTCTTCAATCTCCTGTGAGTTCATAGGTGTTCAGAATGGTTTGATCCCTATCAAGCTGAATTCCTGGGACCAGATGAAATCCAGGTCTCCTACTCCTCTGCCATCTTGCTCTGCCCCCACTACATGGTAAATTTTTAGGAAAGGAAGTAATTAAAACCTCCATAAATAAAATTAATACATATTTTTTATACTTAAGAAATATATCAATCTAGTTTTCCAGATTGATTAAGTGTCTGTACACAGAAGAGTCTAAAATCTTTACGAGACATCCTCAGAGGAACATGCATATGGATAAATGTATATATTCAACCAAAAATAATTAAGCAATCATTAAACAGATGAATACTTTTATTCACTTTTTAGTTCCCAAAGATTTTTCACACAAACTCATGTTGCATTGATGTCTTTAAAATACAGAAATAGATATTTATTTAGAGTACATTAACTATCAGTGTCAATGGTTTTATTCTTCTCCAATTATTCATCCTTAGAGCCATTTTTTTTTCTCAAAAAATCAGGTATGCAGGGAAGACAGTGCACATGGTGAATAGGAGGGGCAGTATTAGTGCAATCAAAATACAAAGTACAACATTTGGCCCTCTCTGAAGCTGACATTAGAGTTTGAGCAGTTATTTTCATTTTAAAAATGCATACCTAGGAGACTTAACATTTGTCTTGATAGAGGAATGTTTGAACATTTTTATGCCAGGTTATTTTTCCCCTATGATCATCAATTGCAAATTATCATCCAAAATTCCAAAGAATTTACTCCTGGGTTTAGCTAAAACTAATTTCTTTCCAGGGATTTTTTAGCGGAACAGTTTGTGGACTTAATCACAAGCAAAGATCTCATTTATAATATGGTTCGGGGGAAATGGCCATCTTCCACC
Source organism: Zalophus californianus (assembly GCF_009762305.2). Classification (NCBI taxonomy): domain Eukaryota; kingdom Metazoa; phylum Chordata; class Mammalia; order Carnivora; family Otariidae; genus Zalophus; species Zalophus californianus. Next base: position 120,292,836 of record NC_045597.1, on the reverse strand, counting down.
CACCCTCACTCGGCTTATAATAACTGATTATGAGAAGCCTCAGGAAATGAGGAGGGAGAAACCCAGAACAAAGAATAAAGATGGCTATGGATTGTACAGCAGAAACTGAATAGTCTTCTTCATTGGAGGGTCAATACTTTTACGCAGTGAAGGCTGATGGTGAATGCGATGGATTTGTCACATGCTCGAGACATCTCATGAAACATAATTTTCTGACTGTTGGTCAAGAAATATATGGGGAGTGGGAGATACAGGCTTCCAGCTTTGGAATGATTAAGTCACAGAAATAAAAGGTGCCACATAGGGAATACAGGCAGTGGTGCTGTAATAACGTTGTATGGTTGACAGATGGTAGCTACAGTTGCAGTGAGCATAGCGTAAAATGCATAGAGACATTGAATTGCTCTGTTGTACACCTAAAACTAATGTAACAGTTGTGTCAACTATACTCAAAAGAAGCCTTAAAAGAATGTATGGCGCGTTTAAAAGGCTTTGACTGGAAATGATTTAATGAAAGGACTATTTGCAGGGTAATAGATACTAACTACAGATGGTGAGACACCCAGAAATTAGAAATAACAGGAAGCCATTTACCTGACTTCAAAAAGGTTATTCTTTGGAACTTACCTTTGCTGGTTATTTTCTTTATCAGTTGCATGATGCCTCATCGAAATCAGCATTAAAATACACACATATATTTGCATTTTAATGAACAGAGCCTGGAGTGCATGGGGGAAAGAAGAAAAAGATTTAGAAGGAAAAAGAATCACAAGTGGTAGAATGTAGTAGCACATATAAAGAAGAAAGGAGAACATGTTGACTCATTAGGCCTGCCAAAGGAAGAAATGCAAAAGAAAACAAAGTAAAATAAGACAAACGATCAAACAAACAAGCAATAGGGAGAGCTGAGCTAACAGTAGAAAATCTCCCAGGTCACTATCCCCATCGGCCACTCATTGGTAAGGAGCAGGGAGTGAGGAAGAGAGTTTGGATATCTGAATCACTTTTAGCATACTTTACTTTTTTTTCTAGGTCCAGAAGCAGAGAGTCCGAGAGAGTGCCTGTCTTGCAATGCTGCAGTTATTAGGAGCGTGGTGATGGTGGAGTGGCCCAAGAGAGATGGTTAAAGGGCTCTTCTCATCACCCGCTTTGTTTGCTGGCACCTTGCTCTTAATTCCTATAGCTGAAGGAGAAGCTGGTCAAAAAGGAAGTAAGGAAGGAAGGAAGAAAGAAAGGAAAGAAGGAAGGAAGGAAGGAAGGAAAAGAATTAACACTTGAAGCCTCATCAGAAATACAAATCCTAGTGTGAGAATTCCATCCAGTGCCTTCTGGATGAAAAAAGAAGTTTTTGGCAGAGAATGGAGAAAATAAGAAAGCAATATAATACCAAGTGTCTGGGAGAGTTTGAAGTGGGAAGGTAACCAATGTGGCTGGGGAGAAAGGCAGAAAAAAGTGCAAATTTGGAAGCCAAAAATAAAATTGGCTTCTTTCTAACTTTGCCTAAAATGACATAATAAAACCTTATCCCGAGCACATGCAACAACTGACCACCTTGAGATGAGAAATTGCCTGAAAAAGACAGAGGGATTTATGGAGCTAAGCAGAGTTGGAAAAGGATTTCTATCCTTCTACAGTTGTTGAACCTGTCTATCCTAGGGGACCATGGGTCTTTTCTTTAACTGTCTCTAGGCTGGTGTTTAAAAAATACCTATTACATGGCATGCTTGCAGGGCCAAGATTTTATCCCCCCAATTCTCTGACCCTGTCTGCAGAAATTTGAAGATTATAATATTATTGCAAATTCATAAAATTTACTGAACTAGTCAGAAGGACACAGGACGATGGCATTAACTCATTCCCCGTTCCAGAAGGAAGGAAGAGCTGGGGAAACCATAGTCCAAATCAACTGGATTCAATGACCAGGTTATCTATTGTTTCAGTGGTTTTTATCAACCCTCTGCAGTTTAAAATCGAGTTAGTACTTTGTCCCTTCGACTGTAATAGATTCTGGCAGTCGATAGAGGGTCTCTAGAACGAATTACTCCCACATTCATCGTTCTACCAGCCTTCCGATAATTTTGTCAAATCACCTGCTGGACTCCAATTTTCCATTTCTTCAGTGAGATATCTGACTGCAGTCAGTTGTTTCACAGCTCCAACAAAAGGAGCTTGAACCTGCAATAAATAATTGAAGGTTACCAGGGGAAAAAAGAACCTGCAGCCTTGAATCAAGACTCTATTAGAAATAAGCTCGGCAAGAGCATAGAATAATACCGGAGAATCTAGCATAAAAGGAACAGATTGGAACATAAACCATTAAGTCTTTAGTTCTAAGATCCCTTATGAATTCTTAGCAGTGCATGCCTCAGTTTCCTCCTGCAATAAGACCTACACACAAAGCTGAATATAAACTACAGCAACCACCTCAAGTCCTCAACTTGCCTCTATTCCTATACATTAGGTTTTTGGTTTGGGGAACGAACATCCATGTATTTGCCCAGCTTTTAAATATAGGAATTATCTGTAATTTTTTAGTTTCCTATAATTCGCACATCCATTCATATATCAAGTTTTGTTAGTTCTGACTCCTACATACTTCCAGAATCCATCCTCGTTTCTATTTTCACTTCCATTTCTTTAATTTGTGCCCACATCATTGCTTACCTAGATTATTTTTTATTATTATGTTATGTTAATTTACCTAGATTATTTTTAATAGCTTTCTAACTAGACCTCTCCCAGTCTCATTCTATGCCTATACAACCTTCACATTGCTTACCAGAATGGGTTTTTTTTTTTTTCAAAGAAAGAAGTTAATTTGTAGCAATCTCTTATTTTAAATAAGCCACGGAGATAAAATTCTAAAATATAGCAAGCAAATCTAGTCCTCTCAGGATCTGGCCTGTTTCTATTTCCTATAAACAACCTTACATACCCCCATATATGCCTTAACATCCCACATGTTGCTGAATGAGTCATTTTCTCTTTTGCTCACTCCTCTGCCGGCAATACTTTTCTCACTCTTGTCCATCTAGCACGTATTTACTCATTCTTTGAGATTCATCTCAGGTATCACTTTTCCAGTTAACCCTTCTCCTGAATGAGTTTTTTAAAGGCAGAGAAAAATGACCCCCTTTCTTGGCTTCCCAAGACTCACAGTCATGATTCTAGTAAATGGTTCCCATGTACTAGTTAATTTTTCAGATGTAAAGTTCTTTCCCCCAGATTCGAGCTATAGAAATTGAGGGACCACATCTTATTCTTGTGTTTTAACACATTGTTTCATGTGGACAGTAAGGATGTCATAACTATTTGTGGAGAGTGCTATCTGAACTCTGAAAATTTAAGATAGTTTTGCAGATACTGTGGATTTTTAAGCTGGGCTGATATTCTTTAATCACATGTATTGTTCAATTACTTTTTGGATTTCCTTTATGAATTTCTACATTTTAATTTCTTACTGGCCTAAGCTTCCTAGGAATATTAGTCTACTGGGATAAACTGTTTTGTTTACACAGACCCTCCCATAGTACCAGATTCCTGTTGACTCTCAGAAGACCAGCAACCTTGCCTGGGGCGTCTGAGTGGGGCAGTGTTAATAATCAACATTTTCAACCATCTTAAATTAGACCTCGCTGAAGAGAGAAAGAGAGAGTGAACTTTAAAAAGATGTTTGCCAGAGAATCATTTCGTAAGAAGCCATTTCTGGAAAATAATCTGTGCTAATGAGAAAACGAAGTGAAGAAAAAGTGGGTTGTGAGCTTTGCTATTTTCAGCTCTTTGTTTTGCTTTCAGCAAGGTGTCTTCTAATCCTTGCCATGAATATCGTACATGCTGTCTGGGTTGCATACTCTGAGAAGTGCAAATGAAATCATACCAAGCCCCAGCCCCATGATATGTGTAGGAAGAAGGACCTAAATCATTAACGTAAAGGCAATACCTCTGGGGAGAGTTCTGCTGAACACAAAAGACACATTAATTTGTTTTACTATTTTGGACATGCAGAGCTCCAAAAGGAACATTGCAAACTGAATAAACAAGCAAAACTATGGCAAACCATGAACACGTAATTTCAATTATCTGACCATTCTGTGTTCAGATTCTAAAAAGAAGGGATTAGAGAATACAAACTCCTGGCTGGACTGCCTCTGAAAACCTCAGAAAACTGTAGCCTGCATTAATTATTTTTTTCATTTTCTTAATTTTATTATTTATTTACTTTTTATTTAATTTCTAGTTAGCTGACATACATTTCAGTATTGTTTCAGGAGTAGAGTTCAGTGGTTAATCATTTACATCAGCCTGCATTAATTAAACAAGTGATAGGGGAGATATTTTTCCAAACAAAATGCCATGAATTTCAGTAGATTGTGTGTAAGAAAAGTTGCCATTTATAACTTTTGCCTTAAATTATTTTCCTCTAGTCAAAGTAAGAAAACCCAACTCTCTTAGTGTCTTCTTATTTTTCTATCCCCTTAGAGTTCACAAATTAATTAGTTATTCAAACTGCTTTAATATTTCATTTCATACAATTTTGCTTCACTACACATATTCTAAATAAGTAAACAAATAAATCATATTAGAATCTATACTTCTGTCCTTACATGAAATATCTAAATAAAAGATTTTTCCTTTTTATCCCTTTGTCATTTTGTATTGGGCCACAAACTGTGCTCTAAATGATACAATCCCAGAACACACTGAAGCATAGCTAATCCCTTTGTATTTAGATACAGCCTCATCTTTTAAAGCAAAGAAATGGAAATTGCTCAGATATGTCTTCTAGAATGCCAACCCTTTCCATTCTTGTTACAGAACCTAAAATAATTTGGTGAGCTTCTTCAGTGTTATGTAGCCAAAATGTAGGACATTTTAGATAAGGCTTTTTCCAGGTGAAGTGATTTAAGATAGAAGCATTTCACTTTATAGATCTGGGAAGTTGATAGATAGCTATGTTGCCCTGTAAGTCACTAAAAATCAGGTTGTTACTGGTTATCTTTATCTTCCTTTATGAGCAAAAGCACAGGTTGATGGTGTGAATAAGTGTGCAACAGATACTGTTGTTCTGCCATTTATACCCCATGTGAGAATAAAGGATTTTCATGCACAAAAAGCCAAAGTTATAATTCTGTTATTAGGTTCATAACCTTTATCTCTATACCCAGCAAAGAACATTTCTGTGTACTTAGCTACCTAGACAATCTTCACATAACCACATCTTTTTATTAAACTCAAAGATGAAGAAATTTCTGGTTTTTTAGTCATTCTAATAATCAGCATAACTGCATATCGTACATACATATAACTCGTACCTTGCAGATTGCAGAGTGACTGACACAGCAGTCTTGCAAGGTATATATTATATATCATTCCTGTCTTAAATTTGTTCAGATGAGAAAATTGCAGCTCCAAAGTTATGTGACGTGATGGACATCATTGAGTATAGAAGTGGTGAGCACAGATTTAAATAAAACTCTTCTCTTGGATCTACACAGTCCAGTGGGAGAGCCACTAACCACATGTGTCTATTGAACCCATGATACATGCAAGTTTGAACTGAGATTTGTTGCAAGGGCAAAAATGTCCATCAGATATTGAAAACTTGAGATGAAACAAAAGTTGTAAAATAGCTCAATGATTTGTATATTGATTGCACGTTGAAATGATTTTCAGGTTAAATGCAGGTTAAATGAAATATATTATTAAAATTTATATCACCTGTTTATCATTTTTACAATGTAGCTACGTTAAAAAATTTGAAATTCCATATGTGGCTCACATTTTGACTCACATTATATTTGTATTGGACAGCATTGTATTAAGCCATACTGCCTACACATCTGTAAGAAAACTTTCTTTTGATTACCTACAAGCATTTTAAGAGAAATAAACCTTTTTTAACATTGGATTATGATTTTAGCCTCAAAAGTACATATATGCTTCTTATTTATATGTACCAGAAATGCTGAATACCCTTGAAGAAAATCACTTTTTCCCAAGAACGTGCTTCCCAGTCTCAACCTGGAGAAACATCATATTCTCTGCTCTGTGTGTGTGTGTGTGTGTCTGCAAGGACCGTACTGTGCTCTACTATCAAGTATCATCTGCTCTGTGTATGTGTGTGTGTGTGTGTGTGTGTGTGTGTGTGTGTCTGCAAGGACCGTACTGTGTTCTACTATCAAGTATCATCTGCTCTGTGTGTGTGTGTGTGTGTGTGTGTGTGTGTGTGTGTGTCTGCAAGGACTGTACTGTGCTCTACTATCAAGTATCATCTGCTCTTGTGAGGATTATTTTTGCTGCAGAGCTCCCAACACCTGGATGCTCTGCATGACTGGACAGTTTCTCCAGGTAATCAAAGGTGTCTGGAATGACAATCTCTTATTGGAGGAAGGTCACAATCGAACGGTGAACAGCAGCTGTCCTTACACTTTGATGTCCGTAACGATGATGAGGGCCGCCTGTGAAAATGATCAATTCCCAGCTTTCTACTTCCATTGAGTTTGACTCAGGAAGTCTGCATAGTATTGAAATTTTTATTTTTGTCAGACTTCCCAAGTAATTCTGATGTAGCTAGCCTATCTATAGACAGACCTCCCTTTCGAAGGCATTTCGCTAGACAAAGGGCTGTGGATGCATCTGGAAGCAAGAACATAAATATCTTAACAAATGGTATAGATGTCAGTTATCAGAACCCAGATCTTATTTTTATGTATTTGTTTACAAAACTATCAACTTTTTTATACAGCCCTGACATGAATCAGTGTCATGTTAGGGTATAGAAACCAATCAGAGATGGAATGATTGTATATTGATACAGAGGTTTCAAAACCCTGGGTTTGAAAATGACATTTGAAAATGACAAGTCTTTTTTAATTCCTGAAATTTCAGTTTCACCATCTATATAATGAAAGAGAATTGTTTGCATCACTAAAAATTAGTGTAAATATTGTTATTCTTTAAACTTTATACATGAATGATACTTTATACATGAATGATACTTTAAATAGATGAATATCTGGTAAGATCCAGTAGATATCCTTCATTGTAGTTTGGAAAAAAAATACAACCTAAGTAGAAATTCATCAGCATTCTGATATTTATTCTCTGACTCAGATCATACACGAGAAACCTTTCAAAACATTGAAATGGGATTGATATTTTGTAAATATAACACCTAATAGATAAAGAGATTTATATTATATTATATTATATTATATTATATTATATTATATTATATTATATTAGCTTTTAGATTGTCAATGACTGATCTTCTTGTCCTTTGGCATTTACTGATATTATTTGCAAAATTTATACATGGGTATGTCCAGACCCCAAAGAAATCTGACCTTGCATTCTAAAGTTAATAATTGAACTTTCCAATTTATTAAATAATGTCAATGGAATACTGAATGGGCAAAGATGTGGCATGGGTATGCTGCAATATACATGACTGGTTTCTAATAATAAAAGACCAACACATATGACACAGAAAAAATAAAGTTACTGTCTTTATATTAACAAAATCCAGCCATTCATCTCATTCCCCTATTTTATTCATCTTATCATAGGGAGACAGAAAATGCTAAAGTGTGTCACAGCAATTCCCTCCCAAGAATAATGTTCAGTAGAATTAAGTGATCATAATGTGTAAGACATCTTACTACGTACATTATTATAGGAAAGCAAAGTCATGGTCTGTGCCTTGCAACATAAAGCCTAACAAATAGAAAGCCATGTGGACTATACTCAGCATCCATTAAACATTTGATGAATAAATGAATTAGTGAGTAAACAAATGAACAAATATAAATGTAGCTAAACAGTTCTATCAAAATTCACGGGAGAAGAGGTGCCTGTGTAGCTCAGTCAGTTAAGCATCAGACTCAGTTTTAGCTCGGGTCATAATCTCAGGCCCATGAGATGGAGTCCAGAATCAAGCTCCTTGCTCAGTGTGGAGTCCACTTGGGATTCTCTGTCCCCTTTTCCATTTGCCCCTCCCCCCACTGACGCTCTCTCTTATGGCTCTCTAAAATAAATAAAGAAAATCTTTAAAAAAAAATTCTGGGGAGGACACATCCCTTAACTACCAATGCTCTCTTCTTGGGGTATATGAAATATTTCTTCTCAGGTATCAACAGCCCCTCCCTATAATTGCGAGAGGAAGAATTCTGAATGTTAAATATAATTGTCATAGACACAACTATGTGTAAATACTATAGCACAGGCTGAAGATTATTAAATAAATAAAAAAGTTATAAAAGAAAAAACAAAACCTCCATTTGCCAGCTATGGGAGTGGAACCTGTGAAATTAAAATAATTCACTCAGTGTCACATCCACTACTACACAAATTTAGAATGACAGGATGCAAATTTTTTACCAGGTGGTTTTTCACTAGGGCAAAGGTCTAGCGACACTCAGTGCTTAAATTCGTGAATTAACACTAATTATTAATATGCCCTAACCATCCAGAAATAAGATTGATAGCATCAGGACAATATTAATGGGGAAATTAAGAGAGCGGTCCAGTATTTGTTGAGGGCTTGCTATGTGCCAGACCCTTTAATTCTGCTTATCTCAATTAATCCTAATACCAACACTGAGAACTAGCTATTACTTTAATTTTTTGGCAATGGAAATTGAGCTTCTATGTTCTCACCTACCTAACAAAGTTATATAGTAAAGAAACGATAGGGTCAATATGTCAATTTTAATTCGTCTATTTCCTATGCTTTTTCCTCCCACTCTGCTGCCCCTCAAGGACGAATATGCCTTCACCACTATCTGAATAATGTCTGGCGTCACTGGTCTTAGTTTTAATTTTCATTCTACTTACAGAGCCTCTGGTGCCTTCTAATATTATATGCCATACAGAAAAGAAGAAACAATTATGAATAGGAAAATGTCTTAATGATCAATCCAAACGAACTCTGCATTCCAAAACAACATGGAAGGCGGAAGTGCAAGTAGGACGGGTCTATGAAGTAAGTAGAAAATTTCACTTCCATAGGCAGAGTTTGGAACAATCTATCAAAGGAGCCAGCTACCATGCATGAATCCCTATGCTGACCCCATTCATTTCCCCGAAGCAGAAGAAGAGAGGCAAGAGGGAAATAAAGAATTAGTTTGGCCGATTCCAGTAGGTTTTTCTGTCTAGTTCTATGTATGTTTTCGTGTCACATCAAGTTTGAAACTGTGCAATCACAGAACCAGAAAGAACATATAGATAGGTGTCTCTAAACTGCATTACTTTTATGCAGTTAACCGTCTGTCTTTAAAGAAGGGACCTATTTTATTGAAATGAAAGAGAACTCTGTGGGGGAAATGCAGGCATTTATGTTAAAGAGGGAGAATGGCAACTGCTCTGAGAGGGCAAGTCCTAAACTAGTCCTGACAGTACAGGTGACAAAAGGTATATAGTAGACAGTAACTGATAGAACTCTAGAAACTGTGGGAAGCCATGTGTATGGAAAGTAGCCACTGTTGTGCAGTGAATATCGAATCTCTGGGGCCAGATACCTGAAATCCCTTGCCTGCAAGCAGAACTCACCTTTCCTGGAACTGATGGGGAATGCTATTTAGGCAAAGCCTACTCTGACTATGCCCCCGTGCTGCGGAGCTACTCCCCACCACTCCCTTTCCTTCTGCAACATCTCTGTTCTTGTGCTTGCCATACTTGATAGGAATTTATATGCTCATTTTCCCCTATTTAATTATGAACCCCTGAAAGCAGTGACCATGTTTTATTTATTTCCTCACTTCATTCTCAAAGCATAGTGCGTGGCACAACTGGAACATAGTTCTTTCAACCACCGACTTTCCCCCTATACCCGCCTACATAAACAATCCCCACTAAGAATTAGCTTCTTAGCTTCCTAACAAGTGGTACTTTATGCGGCACCAGTAATGATCTCTTTCAATTATATTCCATTCAAGTTAGACTTAGGGCTTTAATTAGGTTGAGTTTGCCCACTTGGGAGGGCATTCCAACATCATCCACCCTGAATCTGTATGAACTGGCCCATGAATTTGGCATCAGTGACTAGGCTTGACTCACCCATGAATGATAATCAGACATTTAGTTGGCACTCAAAAAATATTGCTGGCAGAGTTAATATTTAAAATGCAGGACACCTCGCAAGGATCAATGCAACAGAAATTAAGACTGATTCAATTCTATGCAACTAACATTAAAATAAATAAGAAGGTTAACTTACAACCTCAAAATAATTTCAAAATATACTGATCTTCCTTAATATAATAATTTCAGAGAGAAAATTTAAAAACATACACATGAGGCAAAACGACAAAATCTGTCATCATTTATGAAGATTCCTATGCTCAAGCACGGGGACTTATGACGTGAATTAAAATCTAAATTAGTTGTAATTTGCATGGGTTCACAAATCTTCATATGCAATTCCCAGAGCTGTATACAACAGCATTCCCAATATGGGCTCATCAAGCTGACTTGGTTTCTAGGGTGTCCCGGTGCTTGTTTTGGATTTGTTCACACGCAGATTCAGATGCATTTTAATCTCCAGTTCATCCCATATGGTCACCCCATGAGCATTCAGAATAATTCTCAGGTACATAGTCACTCAGCTCTGAAACAAAAGTATGAGCATTCCAGGCATATATCTTATTCATCATCTTCGATACAGTAATTCATGAACCTTAAAGAAATGGTACAAACTCTACTGAAGCCTATTAATTTTCAATTCCTCTTAATAGGAGGATCAAAAGCTGCCTGTGCTCTGAATGTGAGGGGCATGCATGGTTAAAGAATGGATACTCAGAAACGCTTTCTCCACCAAGCTGAGGTAGGAAGCTTCCATCTGAGTAGGAGTTCAGGATCTGTTCTGTGATTTCTGTTGCTAAGCAACCGCTTCCTTTGTCTGCTTTGTTCAGAACAGTTGCTTTATTTATACTTGGTTTAAATGATGCAGATCATAAAGTGAAATCATAAAAGAAAATAGGAAAAAAATTTATATTAAAATTGTTCCAGAAAATTTGTAATTCTGTATGAAAACTCATGAATGCTGATGCAAATAGAGCTCCCCCCGCAAAAAAAAAAAAAAGAACTATAACCCAGCAGCCTCTATCTACCTGATACTTTTTGAATAAGCTACATGATAACCTAGAGGCAACTTTTGAAATTATCTATGACTGACCAAAATAAAATCAAGTATTTAGGCAATAAATAACATATTAAATAATAATAAATTAAATAATGCAATATATATCTTGAGGGCAATTTGCAAGAATAAATAATTTCATTAGTGTGAGATGTTGAGATGATTTGGAGAAGGTTAAAATGCATTAAAATTTTTAAAAAATTAAAAATAATAAACTGAGAAACAAAGAAGGCAAAATAAGTAAGAAGATTAAGGGGTACAGAAGAAAGCTATACTATATAAACTTTCCAAAATTTTGAAATATGTAATACATTTTCTGTATCTCTGATTTACACATACTATAAGAATTGAACTAAATAATCTTGATTGACAAAAATCTCACTTTGAATATATCATATGTGACTTTTTTAATGGTTGTTATCTATTATTTTAAAGGTGATTTTTAAATGAAGCAAAAACAAGGCTATATCCTCTGATCATGTTAATTGTCACTTAAGTTTTGCCTATGCCTTACATATTCATTCTTTTTCTCATTAGCAAGTTCTTCAGTTTTTTCTTCGCGCATTAGTAACAATCAACAATTGAGTGCCCACAAGGATCAGATATTTTAACACTTTACAGATCTTAGTTCATTTGATCTTCAAAGGGCCCTAGGAAAAAAGTACTAATATTATTATCACCCCCATTGTATAAATGAGAAAAATACAGCACAGAGGTGTAAAACAATTTTCCCAGAAGGATCCAGCAACTAGGTGGCAGAACAAGGATTCCAACTCACATATTCTGATGTGGATCCCACCTGCTGAGCCACTAATATATGAATTGTGAGTTTTTTTTTCCCCTGCAACACAATTTTGTGATTGACTATTTTCTCTTTAAGTACCCTCCTTGATTCGGATTTTCATAAAATAACCAGCTAACTCAATATCTTCTATCTCCATCTATTTTTATTCTCAAGCTTATGTACCATGGGTTATAAAACATTTCAACAGCTGCATTCTAGTTAAAATGAGCCCTACCTAAAATGTATCCCATTCACATCATTAACTTTCTTGCCTTTCCTACTGTTGCTTATAGTACTGAGTTCTCATATTCTTGTTATAGACTTACTCGCATAGTTATGATTGTCTTCAGTTTCTCCATTATGCAGAAAAGTGATAAATAAATACTAAGAATTAAAGACCAAACATATAGATGCAGACTATGTGTGAAGTCTGACTATTGATATTGTGGCTAATGAAATTTTGGCTCTTAAAGCTAAGCGAAAGTCTCAGCATGTTTTCATGCCCCCGTAATTACAAGCCCTTTATTTTTTTTTTACTCTACCTTATTATTATTCCACAGAAAATAGTTGGACAAATTTTCAAAGAAGTAAGTTAGGTGTCACAAAGGTGTTTGTTACCCTTATGCCTAAATGAACCCTGAATTTGAGAGGAGTAAAGATTACTTTTACCTTATGCCAAGGCATACTGAAAGGAAAACAAGAATGGAAAGAGCAGAGACATTTTGATGCCACCAGGATTTGTCATTTTAAGGTTAAACTTCAATACATTCTGGTTTGCTGTATTCTGTATGCAATTGGCTCCTGATGAAATTTTCCTCCCTAAATCAATAGTACTCAAACTTTGCACCCCAGACAAATACAGAGCAGAGTCTCAAACGCACACTGTGACCCCTTGCTTCTTCAGTGAACGAAAAAAGAAGAGCAAAACAAAACAAACCAAGAATTACTGGCCGGGATGAAGGGGTATTTAATTTTCTTAAGGTATTTAATTTTTTAAGGGGGTATTTAATTTTCATGTGATTCCGTTTAACATTGTTTTGAACCAAATGAAGATTATTTCAATTCAATTACAAAATTATAATTTCTAGAGTATAAACTCCTTTATCTGTCAAGAATATACCTATCATGAAGTTATTTGTTATTATAATTGTTCTTTTTGTGATTATTAAAAGACTTTAAAGTCATAAGAAAATTTGTTATTGTTCCTTAAGACTACTCTTTGGAGTAATGCACTTAGACAATAGACAGTTTCACATAAGATCATCTTTTTTATAGCTTTTGTCATTCCTAAAGACTGATACTCAGAAATATTACCAATTTCTCATATATCAACATGTATCTTTTTGAAATAAAATGTATACTATGTTATAAAGTATAAAATATACAACTAAAAACTATCAAGAGCACATAAACTATAATGTGGTGTCTACAACAGGAAGCCTTCCATAAGCTGAGTATGGGACTGAAAAGTGAGCCAACAGCTCCAATGATAAATGTCTTCTCTCAATTTGCTACAGTACAGAGAACACTTAGGGTTCAGTCAAAGACTAGAGAGGGATAGTGCAAAAGCCCACCTTTGGATGTGACAAAGACTCAGTAGTCACTGATGAGGAGAGGCATCTGTAAATCAACACGTATGCAGGGGAGGAGGACTGAGATTTGAAACTTCTCATCTTCTGAAAAAACATTAGAATTCTGCCTCTTGACATGTTGGAATATTGCTCTGGGTAGAAGTTTCTCTCCATAGCATCACATAATAAAATTAAAGGACTGCAAGGGCCACACGGGTGTCCAAACATTTGGATCAGGCTAGGTATTCAATAACAGGGAGTGCTAATTACTTGAATGAAGACTTTCACATTTGTTATCTGCAGCTAGATTCATAATCAGTCTGCTGAACATTAAAATGAGGGATCATTTTATACAGTAATATGGGAAAATATTGTTATTTTTATTTAAGTAAATAATAACAAGAAGGAATACTCATATTAAATTTTTTTAAAGATTTTATTTATTTTTATTATTTGAGAGAGAGAGAGCATGAGCAGGGTAAAGGGCAGAGGGAGAAGCAGACTCCCCACTGAGCAGGGAGCCTGATGAAGGACTCGATCCCAGGACTCCAGGATGATGACCTGAGCCAAAGGCAGACGCCTAACTGACTGAGCCACCCAGGCGCCCTCATAATACTAACTTACGCCAAGAACTAATCAATATATATTGTTTAATTTAATTCATATAATAACCCACAAGTAGATACTATTTTATCCCCGTTTTAGAGGCAAGCCACAAAGCAAGTAGGGAGTTGGTCCAGGGTCACATAGCTATTATATAATACAGTTAGATTAAAACCCATGCAATCTGGCTCAAGAATCGTGGTGTTTATATTGACCTAATTTATTAATTTTGACTTTATACTGCTTTGCCTTTAAAAAAATAATGAGAGTTGTCCTTTTAAAAATTATTAATTAAAATATAAATTTCTTTATGTCTGCAACTTGTCAAATTTTTCTTAAAAACTCAGTAATAGAACGAAAACATGACTGCTAAGACCCATGTTCCATAAGTACAATTTGATATCATAACTGAAATCTACCATGATGCTGACTGCCACCTCTGTTCCAGATAGAAATCCACTTAAACTTAATGAAATCTGTTTCTGTATTATCATGTATCTTCTCAGTAAAAATCAAATTGTCTTTAATTTTATAAAATCAATAGTAGGTAAATAATACCTTAACTTCAAATTATATTGCTAAGAAAAAAAAAGAAAGCACAAGATGATGATACACATATTTCAGCAAAACAAATTATTTGTGTAATACTACGTCTTCTACATATATAATACTTCTCAACTGTGTTTCCTTCTCATAATACGTATAACTAGATTTTTGAGCAATGAAAAATGACTATGGAAATGCAGTGCTTCCTCATATCTGATAGAATATAATCACTCAAGATTTATAGGCAATATCTAAGTTTATACCTTTTTTTTAAGATTTTACTTATTTATTTGACAGAGAGAGAGAGTACAAGCAGGGGGAGTGGGAGAGGGAGAAGGAGGCTCCCACTGAGCAGGGAGCCCACAGGACTCGATCCCAGGACCCTGAGATCATGACCTGAGCCGAAGGCAGATGCCTAACCGACTGAGCCACCCCGGCGCCCCTATACCTTTATTTTTAATTAAAAAATTACAAAATATAAGGCATAAGAAAGGTATAAAGTTTATGTTTTATTTTTGATATTTTGGCTTAATTTTTCTATATTTGCTCCCCCCATACCTCCCTCAACATAGAGTTATAGTGAAAGCTAAGAGCACCTTGAGCAGTTGGTGACAGAATAATGCAAGCTGTTTTTTGATCTCTGATTAGCATAGGATCCCAGGATGGGGAATTCACATAAATTAGCTTTGGACCAAAAGAAAACGTATTCTGGGTAAATAAAAGCACACACTATACCACACTATTGCCTGTCTATACCTCGGAAAATAGAAGTACTAGGAACAATTCTAAATAGCCAATAAATTGTGAATTTGTCATTTGTTGGTTAAAATTACTAAAGAACTGTATTTCGCTCTCAAGAGCTTATGTTCTAAAAAACTGTAAATATTGAATCAAGTAAAGATACGTTGCTATTTATATTTGGAGCCATCAAAGGGCACAGAATTACATGTCATTCATCATCATATAAAACCATTTTAAATGTTAGATGATTGATGTATTTTTCTCATATTGAAGTGCAACAACTATCTAATTATAGAATGGGGCATTTGAATGCATGTATGTGTTTAAACCGATGGTGTTTCTTGGTCCCCAGTTTTAAGGCTGTGAAAATAGGGAAAGTGTCACTTGTGACACTTTTCTTAAATTCATAAGAAAAAATCCTGTGGTGAGAATGATTAAATTTGAAACAGTGGGATGACGATGAAATGTGAACTCTCTGTCCACTTTGGTCAGCTCACATTATCCTTAGTTTGACTTTTAAACGGGGAAAATTAGAGTTTCTACTGGCTTGTTTATAAATTTCTGACAGTTTGCTATAAGACGAATCTGGAAATTTCATGCTTATTTAAGTACTTAC
Organism: Zalophus californianus; assembly: GCF_009762305.2. NCBI lineage: Eukaryota > Metazoa > Chordata > Mammalia > Carnivora > Otariidae > Zalophus > Zalophus californianus. Next base: position 120,276,838 of record NC_045597.1, on the reverse strand, counting down.
AACAAAGTTTGTTAATAAACAATTTAAAACTCAATTTAAAAATCTGTTTTTTAAATAGTCATTGATAGAAAAAAAAAGGGTTTTATTTTTGTTCACAGGCTGACCAATTAGACGTAATTATATGTGATCTTTGAGGTATCTGGATTCCCTAATGGAACGCCGCTATTCTTCTGTAGTGCTCCTTAGTTATAAACTCTGTGCCTCCAGGATTTAATGATTTAGTATTTTAATGATTGTGGATTAAAACCACAGCCATTTGTCACATAGCGAAGGCTTAATGCACTGCAGGAGGTACCATCAGCAAGAACAGCAGGGGTGAGTTCTATTAAAGTAGTTTTGCCACCCTTAGACTATAAAATGCAAGCTGTTCTTAAACATTAGTCCTGATGTAGGTTGCCTCCTAGAAGTGGAATTCTTTGCAAAATTTCACAATGCAAGTTTTTCCCCAGGGCCTGTCAATGGATGTTTGAAAAACAACAAAAGAAATAGGAACAAAAAAACCTCTCTTATTGGTTCTAAATATTCAGACTTTCTTTCTGTCTATATTTTCTACTTGGCTCATAAACATATGCTGCTAGATTTAGATGGAAACAATCAAATTATATATATTTTAAAATGTGTTGTTACATTATGTGCTTTTGTCCCGTAGTATGTGTTCTCTCCAAGCTCCATAGAATTTTTTGATTTTAGTTAACATCTGGTACTTTACATTTGTCAACCCTATTTTGACATAATTAAGTCCATTTTTAGGACATACTAAAAAATTGAGTGATATAACCAGATAATACATCCAGTCACATCATGGCTTGGACCCAAGTGATTCTAGATAAATTTTTAGATTGGTCTGGTTCTTGAAGACTGGTTGAGTCTTTTGTGTTTAGCAGACTGAAAATATCCTGGATTTCTAGATTTAGCTTTCTATTTCTTATAGATTCTCACAGCATTAAAGAAGCAGGTTGTTCCTTAGTGTTGTAAATTCTCTAGTGATGCTTTTGGATGTTCCTTAATGTGTTATGTGGAAAAAAGTAAGAAAATAGAGAGGATTATTTGTGCCAAATTCAACATTATATCTACCTACAGACAGTGTTGATGTAGCATGAAGGCGTCTGATTTGTCCTCGTGGATCCCTGCTGAAAAGCATTGCATGGTCAAGGATTAGCTTTTAAATTTGCAATAGAGAGGTTAAAAGGAAGAATTGGAACAAAGTAGCAGCATGAGGCATTTGGATAAAATATAAAGAAGAATTTTACAATCACACATAGCTAGGGTTAACTTTGTAAGAACTGAATGGCAAATTGCCAATCAATATTTCTTCCAGCTTAACCCCCCAAAACAAAAGAAGATGAGAGCTCAGAGTATTGTAAAATCTATTGCATGAACAAGTGGGATTTGGAAGCAGTCTGTTGTCCTATGCCGTAAAGCAAAGCACTTATGGCTTAACAGAACCTAGATACCGTGAGAAACAGTGACCTCATGTTACTAAATAATAAATAATGTGGTTATACATCCACATATTCCTAACAGGTAAACTGGAACTTGTTTAGTAGAAAGTGAATCCCAGAAATCAGAAAGCTAGGAGCAAGGAAACCATATTCCCACTCTCATGTGTAAGACTTCAGAAGAATCTAACCAGTACGTTTTTGGATTCTCTCCCTAATATGAACACAGTCACAGAGCTTTGAGTTGTCCCAAACAGAGCTATGAACTGCAAGTCAACATTAACATAGTGATTGTAGAGTTCTCACTCCGCCATTGGTGTCTGGCCTGTTAAGAATGGAGAGCATTTAAGCCACTCTGATTCATTTTATATAATTTTTATGCAACCTACTAACAGGAATGATGTTTTGCATACTGCTTCAACTTTTAACTTGAAGTATTTTCCATGTATTTAAAAAAGAACTGTTTTCTTACATCATTCTATTTAAGTGTAGGTTTGATTGGAATGACATTAATTATAAGTAAGTCTAATTTAACAGATGGATGATAATGAGATAAAAATTGAATAACCAATTGAGAGAAAAATACACACTTAGAAAATGACAATGAATTATTCACTGGTCATTTGTAGACTATATCCAGTATTTTAAATAATCAGATTTAGAATATTAATCTTTATTAGGTAGTACATATATACCATAAATGTGAGTTATGCTTACACCAAAATACATGATTTCAATCATGCTGATAAAATATACCTATATTAGGACACTGCTTTCGAAGGGGCTAAAAGTTGAGGGTCTAATTCTATTTGCACAGAATCCTCCATTAAGTTCTATATTAACTTTTAAATTTAACACTCTCAGTTCATGTTTTTTACATTTATATATTTTTAAAGATTTTATTTATTTATTATTTATTTATTTATTTGACAGAGAGAGAGAGAGAGCACAAGCAGGAGGAGCTGCAAAGGAAGAGGGAGAAACAAGTTCCCCACTGAGCAGGGAGCCCGATGCGGGGCTCGATCCCAGGACCCTGGGACCATGACCTGAGCCGAAGGCAGACACTTAACCAACTGAGCCACCCAGGTGCCCCAAGTTATTGTTTTTTTAAACATAATGAAGTAGTTACATGAGTTTATTTAAATATTACATATACACATAGTATATCATATAATAAATTAAAGCCGTGATGCTTAATTATTTTTAATGCTGATTAAATAACATTTTTAAAATAATGATTCAATGATTTTATACGATTCTCAGTTCTCATCAAGATAAGTGTTCTCTTAATCCCCTTTATCTATTTCAATCATTCCTTCCCCACCCCACCTCCCCTTTGGTAACCATGAGTTTGTTCTCTGTATTTAAGAGTCTGTTTTTTTTACTTAGAAGAAAGAAAAGAAGAGAAGAGAAAAGAAAAGAGGGAGAGAGAGAAAAGGAAGGAAGGAAGGAAGGAAGGAAGGAAGGAAGGAAGGAAGGAAGGAAGGAAGGAAGGAAGGAAAAGAAAGAAAGAAGAAAGAAAGAAAGAAAGAAAGAAAGAAGAAAAGAAAAAACTCTAGCTTTTTTATTGTTATCTCTCTTTTTTGTTGTTTATTCACTTGTTTTATTTTTTAAATTCCACATATGGATGAAATTGTATGGCATTTACCTTTTTTTACTGATTTAATTCACTTGGCATTATACCCTCTAGGCCCATCTGTGTTGTTGGAAATGGCAAGATTTTATTTTTTATGGCTAAGCAATATTCCATTATATACATGTATCTATGTATACCACCTCTTCTTTATTAATGTATCTATTAATGGAAATTTAGGTTGCTTCCATAGCTCAATTTAGTAACATTTAATAATTTTTAAGGAAGTTACAGATATTATGATGAAAAAAATTAAAAAGTCATTTATGAGGAATGTGTGATTCTGAGATACATTTGTTCAATGATTAACACAATGTTGAATATGCTAAGCCACAATTACTGCTCCCTAGCATATTTAAAAGGTAAGGAACATGTTTACAACACTACTCTCATTCTCTGAACACAGAACAGTCTTGTCTGAAAGAGACTATAGTGAGTATATTCACAGCCTTTTGTTAAATATGCTTTTGACAACTCCATCAGTGTTCAGGTATGTCAACAAACTTTGCCTTAAGGAATTCTTTTGCATATAATTAATCAACTAGAATAAGATATTTAAACATGAACATGAACAAATATATTCCTGGAGTTGTCAATTCTTTATTAAGATTTTTAAAAAATTTTCTCTCTACATTTTTGATAATAATTTAACCACCACACACACACACACACACCCCACATTCTATACTATCTTGATAATCACCTTTCAACCAGGCATTACCAAATGATTTTAATGCCTGCATCTCAGTTTAGGATAGACTTAAGAGCAGACAACACATTTTTACTTGTCCTTGAGTATTGAGGAAAGGACTCAGACTCAACTCCTAAGTTTTACATTTGTGCAAGTGAAATTAAAAATGTTTTCCACAATGCTTTATAATATATATATATATATATATGTTTTTCAGTTTGATTTTAGAAAAACCTTAGAATTTCTCAGATATGACACCAGAAGTACAGGCAACAGAAGAAAAAAATAGATAAACAGGAATTCATCAGAATAAAAAACCTTTGTGCATTAAAGGACACTAGCTCCAGCATGGAAAGGCAACTCAAGGGATGCAAGAAAATATTTGCAGACCATATATGAGTGATTAATATCCAGAATAAGGTAAAAACTTCTTCAGCTTAACAACAAAAAAAACAACCTGATTTTAAGACAGGCAAATGACTTGAATGGACATTTCCTCAAAGAAGATACACAAATGGTTAACAAGTAATGAAAAGATGCTCAACATCACTCATTAATCATTGGTGAAATGCAAATCAAAACCACAATGAGATAACAGTTCATGCCCATGAGTATGACTGTTATAAAAAAAAATGTATAACCCTACCCCTGCAAAACAAACAAACAAAACCCCAGAAAATAACAACTGTTGTTGAGGATGTACAGAAATTGGAACACTTGTACCTTTGTGATTTGCTGGTGGGAATGACAAATGATGCAGCTACTGTGAAAAATGGTATGCTCATTCTTCAAAAAATTAAACATAGAATTTCTAAGTAATACAGTAATTCTACTTCTGGGTATATACCTAAAATAATTGAAAGCAGGGATTGAGCTGATACTTATACACTAATCTTCACAGAGCCCTTTTTCACAATAACCAAAATGTTGAAGCAGCCCAAGAGTCTATTAATAGATGAATGGACAAACAAAATGTGGTACATATTTACAATGGAAAATTATTCAGCCTAGAAAGGGAAAGAAGTTCTGACACACGCTACAACATGAATAAGACTTGAAAACATTATACTAAGTGAAATAAGCCAGTGAAAAAGGACAAATATTGTATGATTCTACTTTATAAAATGCCCAGAACAGCTACATTCACAGAGATGATTCAAGGGCAATGGTGGAGGTCAGGGACTGGGGAGAATGGTGAGTTATTGCTTAATGGGTATGAAGTATCAGTTGGGAAGATAAAAAAGACTTGAAGACGGAGAGTGGTGATGGTTGCACAACAAGGTGAATGCATGTAATGTCACTGAATTATACACTTAAAAATTGTTAAAATAGTAAACTGTATGTTATATGTCATGTATCATAATTTTTAAAATTAAAATTAAAAATTAAAAAAATAGCTGTTTAGAGGCTGTCTAAACATTATAAGCATCAAGTCAAGGGAACTTCCTTAAGACAATTATTTCTTAAAACATGACGTTTTAATTTGGGCAGGGTTGCTATTTGTCATAATAATCATTAATATTGTCGTTAACACAAAATAGAAAATGTGTTTCATTCTTAACCGACTGAGGCACCCAGGCACCCCTAAAATAAAATAAATTTTAAAAATAAAATTCTATTCTAAGTATCCAAATTGTTATAATAAATCAAGAAATAAGGATATGAAATGTTGTTCAGGGGCGCCTGGGTGGCTCAGTCCTTAAGCATCTGCCTTCGGCTCAGGTCATGATCCTGGGTCCTGGGATCGAGCCCCACATCAAGCTCTCTGCTCAGGGGGAAGCCTGCTTCTCCCTCTCCCACTCCCCCTGCTTGTGTTCCCTCTCTCGCTGTGTCTCTCTCTGTCAAATAAATAAATAAAATCTTAAAAAAAGAAAGAAAGAAATGTTGTTCAACATCTTAAAAGATAAATTAAGAAAACATTAAAGGCCATGAAAAAACACTCAATAAAGAATGAGAAATACCACATTGAATGAAAAAATTCAACATTTTAGAGATAATAATTCTCCCCAAATGGACTAATAAATTTTAGCATACCTCTAAAAAGAATATCAACATGATTTTTCATGAAACTTACCTAGATATCTAAAAGACACATAAAGGAAAACAAAAGTAGCTATGATATTTTGAAAAGTAACCAGTAACAGGAACTTGTCCATCGGATTTCCAAATAATTAAAACTAGGTGGATTCAAAGTAATGTTAGCCAAATATATCTATGATATATAAATAGAGAGACTAGTAAAAGACACAAAAACATCATGAGAATGTCACAGACCTCTGAATATATTGGAAGCTGGTTTTGGCAGCAGTGTTATGCATCAGCAAGGAAAAGATGGACTCTTCCTACAAATTATGCTATGACAACTGGCTCTCCGTATGGAGGATGATAAATTAGATGCCTACCGCATACACACTCAGAAATAAATTCCAGGTGAATGAAATACCTATATGTGAAAAGCAAAACACTGCAACATTTATAAGAAAATATGTGAAAGCATCTTTATGACATCAATGCCGAGAGAGAAAACAACAATAACAACAACAAGACTGACAACATTATCCCTGTAAAATTGAAAGGAAATCCATAGTCTGAGAAAAGTATTTGCAATGCATATAACCAATTCAATTTTGGTGGTCATTCTTCTGGAAACACAACACGTGCACGAGAAGAACTGCAAAGAATTTTAGGTGAAGTATTGTTTCAAAGAATGAAGTATTGTTTGGAAGAGTGAAATTTGGAAGTATACACGTTTACATAAGTAATACAGATATACATATATATATGTATAGATTTTACATGTTGCCAATTTATTTATTTACTTTATTTATTTTTACGCCAGTTTTATTTTTATTTTATTTTTTTAAGATTTTATTTGTTCATTTGAGAGAAAGAGAGAGATAGAGAGAGCACAAGCAGGGGGAGAAACAGACAGAAGGAGGGGGAGCTAAGCAGGGAGACTGATGCGGGGCTCGATCCCAGGACCTGGAGATCATGACCTGAGCCGAAGGCAGACACTTAACTATCTGAGCCACCGAGGCGCCCGGATGCCAATTTTATTTTTTTTTAATTTTTAATTTTTTTAAAGATTTTATTTATTTATTTGACAGAGAGAGACACAGCGAGAGAGGGAACACAAGCAGGGGGGGTGTGGGAGAGGGAGAAGCAGGCTTCCCGCAGAGCAGGGAGCCGGATGCGGGACTCAATTCCAGGACCCTGGGATCATGATGTGAGCTGAAGGCAGATGCTTAACGACTGAGCCACCCAGGCGCCCCCAGATGCCAAATTTAAATACACTTTTAAGGTATTGCATTTTTCCTTTACAATACAATGTTCATGAAGTGCACTGTTATTTTTTTCCCTGTGCACATATTTCATATTCAAGTATCAAGGATGGCCAGGTATTTACTATAACATTTCAACTTTAAAACTGCCATGGAATTTGCTACATTTGGGTCCTTCAATTTTGTGTGTGTGTGTGTGTGTGTGTGTGTGTGTGTGTGTGTGTGTGTGTGTGTGTGTAGAATAATGCTAGTGTATGGTAAGATTGACTTGATCAGCCTTTTTAATGGTGGACCCAGAGGAGGCACCACCCGGTGGAGGAGCTCCACCACTGGGAAGCCCCCACGCATTCCTCCAGGCGTGCCCCTTACACTCTTGGGGTTGGTAATGGTGTGGTTGCAAACTTCCTGGCTCTTGCTCTTGATGTTCCTTCTCTGAAGTCTGATTCTTATTAAACCAGTTGATGATTTTATTACAGTTGTCAAGAATCTTCTCTTTGTCCCCATCATTGATCTTGCCTTCAACAGTTGCTTTCATATTGAATGCATAGTGTTTCAAGCAAATTCTTTGAAAACACCTTGTCTCACTACTTTTCATCTTTAGCTTTGTATGTCTCAGCTTCCTAGATAATATACTTGATTCTTCCTTGCTCTCGTGTATATGTGTGTGTGTGTGTGTGTGTGTGTGTGTGTGTGTGTATGTATTCTCTTTGCTGAAGTACATATTGGGTAAACACACATATACATATATATGCATACACACATATGTACACATATATTCATTTATGTATATTTGTTGAAAAGCCATAAAGTGGAATACTACATGAGTTAACTAATCTGGTTTTGATAATACTCATGATCTACAAAGATACTTACTGAATACATAATGAAAGGGCAACGAAATGAGGAGAGAAAAAGAATAGATTTTAAAAGCATGCATAATGGGTGTGCCTGGGTGGCTCAGTGTGTTAAATGTCTGCCTTCGGCTCAGGTCATGATCCTGGGGTCCTGGGATCCAGCCCTGCATCGGGCTTCTTGCTCAGCAGAGAGTCTGCTTCTCCCTCTTGGTCTGCGTGTCACTCCCCTTGCTTATGTGCTCTCTCACACTCTCTCTGTGTCAAATAAATAAATAAAATCATAAAAAAAAACAAAAGCATGTATAATGTTCTACTTTCATGAAACTTTGAAGCAAAATTAAGTATTAACTTTGACAAATCTTAGTGAGGCATACATTGATTCACTTATATTTTATTCTGTATTTTATTATTGTTATTATTAATTTCCAAAGTATAAAAATAAAATTACTTCAAAAGACATGCTGCATTTCATGATTAATGTCCCTTTACTTATAAATGTTATAGTTGTAGATGTGATGACATGAAATGTAAATATAATAGGGACAAAAGGAATAGGCACAAGGGAAGACAATGTACATGTAAAAGAATTCATAATTTCAAATGGGCCTCAAAAATCATAGAATTTGGGAAGAGCAAGAGAGTGTAGTATAAGAAAAAGAAGCAAGTCAGCAACGTGGATATTACTGGGGTATGTTGAAGGGTGAATGAAGAGCCTGATCTAAATGGAGCAGATTTTAGATTCTGGGCTGAAGCGATAATTAGGGATTTCAAAAATGGTATTAGCTTATGAGGACCTTTGAAAAGAGTCAGAGAGATTAGCAGTTGATGTATATATTTCTTACATGAACAAATTTAATCTTTATAATTGGACTTTTTTTGGTTGGTTCCACAATGGGTATGTCAAGTTATCTCCTAGGGAGGATTAATCCTGGTATTAATTTGTCGGCTTCCAGCCGCTTCATCACCAGTTATAGAATGGTCCAGAATGACAAAGATGCTTCTCCCCTTTAATGGTATAAATCTTGCCTAACTTTCTCTTCCCCAAGCCTCTTCCCATAAAAAATACAGTCTGTATCTCAATGGAAGGTTTAGTAATTTCTTGATGAAAGGAGCTGGAGATTATTCCAAAAGAGTAACATGCGATTGACTTGGAAAAGTGAAGCCACAGTGTGCTTGATTTCCGGGTTTTTCCCTTTTCCTGTGTTTTTCTGAATTTATATCTGACTTGGACACTCCCTATGCCTTCAAAAGTTCTCCCACAACCTTCCCTGATTCTCTCACTACCCACGTTCTTTTTGGTTTACATTAGAAATGAATATTTTCTTCTTTTCATATAACTTTGACTCTATATCTTTCAAAATAAGTTATACGTTTTCTCTGAAGCCAGACTGCCTGGGTTGGAATATGAGTTATGTTACTATCCATATAACCTCAGGCAAGTTATTACTTTCTTAGATTCTCCATTTCCTTAGTATAATAAAGATGTATCTCATAGGGTTTTTCCAAATATTAAGTCAATTAATCCCTATTAAGCACTTATAATAGTGCCCGCCACATGGTAAGTATCAGAATCATTCACTGTTTGACGTTTCACTATCTGATATTTATTTTACATTTCTCCTGGTAACCTCCCACTGATAGCATTGAGGGAGCACCAGTAGTCTCTGTGCTTCTAGAAGAGAAGTTTCCACTCCTTTCACTAAAAGTGGGCATTGGATTAGGCCTGACGGATTAGAGCAACACATTCCCCTAGCCATATGATTAATGGGGGGATGGGCATATAGTCCAACTAAAGGCCATGAGAGGGAAGGGAATGGGGGTGGGGGAAAAGCAAGGAGAGGTGCTAGAAATGAGGCAGGTATTCATCTCTTCTTACTTACATAAATTGTGAAAATGCCAAATGAAATTTACTGGTAGTTATTTAATAGACTATTAATAGTTATTTAATCAGACTAAGACCATGTCCGATTATATGTTTCATATTTTTCTAGTTTGAGTTGTGTTTCTTGTCACTTGAAGCAAATATTCTAAATTATGTACTTGGTCTAATAAGCTAAGAGAAGATAGTTGCCTTCCTGTACTTAGTTTAATCACAAAAATCCCTTCTCCTTCACATTTGGGGGAAGTGTTTAGGAGGAAATTGAGTGACTAGCTCTAATCCTTCATATCTTATTCATCTGAAGGAATACTAACGAAAATCAATGTTCCAGGAATATACACGTTTTCACCCAATCCTTGCTAATGAAAACACCAAGCAGGGCCCAAAAGGGTAAAAACCAAAGAGCAGTCTAGCTACCTCAGAGAATAAGTCCAATCCTGAACAAGAAGTGAGTCATTTTCTCACCATTCAGCAATAGTTGATATAGTCATTATTTTTGTTTAAAACTGTAGGTAAATGTAGTTTGATATTTTACTTCGATATCTCACCATAGTTAATGAGACAAAAAGCAGTAATTTTATAGGAGGCATTTTATTACCATAGTCATGAATAACAAAGCACTGAGACTACTTAATCATTAAATTTCATATTAGAAAACCAAATAAAAAAGAGAACTTTTTTCAATCTAGAAAACCAGAAGAAGGGAAATGTCTATGGTAAATCTATTCAATATACAGAGTATCAATAGAATCTGCAGTGTCTGGTTCAGTAAATTGATACATGCAGGAAAGACAGTCAATGGAAAGGTGATCTTAAATATGTATCTGTCTGTTACTAGGTGAACAGATTGTCTCCCTTAATGTTGAAAAGGTTAGAAACATTTCTAACTCCTAATGTCCCTTAAGTGTTTAGTTTTGATAAAATGCATTGCAGATTTAAAAAAAAAATTGAAAAGTCTTTTGATTATACACTGGAATATTTTCTTGGCTTTAACATCACCTCAGCACTTTTTAGATGTGCTTATGGAAAGAAATATTTTGATTTTGATTTAAATTTTAATATATATAGTGGAGTTAATACTGACCATTCAAAGAGTCCCATTTTACTTTCCCCTTATAATAAAAACAGGTCATTCTTATTTATTTACTCAACATGATCTGAATTTTAATGTATAGTAAGCCTGTATTTTGCAGATTAATACAAACAGAAAAATAACTTTAAATTAAATTTGGTTTCAGAACAAATCCTTATCCACTTCTTAAATAAGCATTTTGTTCTTTATTTAAATTTTAGAATAAGACCTGTTAGAAAGCTCTCTACCTCTTGTACCGCACAAATGAAAAGGGAATCTAGAATGAGAAAGCCTTATACAATTAATTTTAAGAATCCTAATAATGAAATGCAAATACTGATTTAGAAATCTAAATATCAAGTATATATATAGCACTACCACCCCCAAAGCATTTATTATGCCACTGATTGTTCATGACATTATTTTAAGCTTTGACAATAAAGTGTCTTCAGTTACAACAACATCTGTTACATTGTGTGTTTCTAAGGGATAGAAAATACATTATTTACTTTTCCAATTCCCCTGCTGTATGAAGTACCATTGGTAATTAGCTGATAATCGTAAATTAGCAACAAGAAAGGCTATATCAAATTCAGTGTTTGGAACACATTTCCCAATTTTACACGACTATGATTATTTTAATTTAATGCATTTTAGTTATATTTCTTGGCATATAATTCACATTTGATAAAAATCACCTTTTAAAGTACATAGTTCAACAAGTTTTACAAGTGAATCCAGTGATGAAATCATGTTATAATCAAAATATATTTCATCCCAAAATTTCCAAGCATTTTGTAATCAATCCCCTCTGCCCATCCCAAGCCCCTGGAAATCACTGATCTAATTTCTGTCTCTATGTTTTTTTCTTTTCCATAATATCTTATAAATGCCATCATAAAATGCATAACCTTATCCATCTGGTTTCTTTCACCTAACCTAATGCTTTAGTGATTCATCCATAATATTACATATCACCAATAGTTCATTCCTTTTGATTACTGAGAAATATCCTACTGAATAGATACACCACATTTTTTTTATCCATCTGCATGTTGATGGTCATTTGGATTGTTGCCATTTGGGGACAATTATGTATAAAACTGTCATAACTATTTGTGTTCAGGTCTTTATGTAAACATACGCTTTCATTTTCCAAAGTGCTGAAACATACTGTCTTTCCAAAACAATGTAGGAGAGTTCCACTTGCTCTGCATCCTCACCAGGATTTGGAATTGCCTATTTCTACATTTAAGCATTATAGCAGGTATGTAGAAGTAGCTCACTATGAGTGTAATTTGCATTTCCTTCATGACTAATGATGCTGAGCATCTATTAATGAGTTCATTTGCCATTGTATATGTGTTCTTTTGTTCACATCTTCAGCCATATAATTCACTAGGTGTCTTTATTCTTATTGTTGAACTGTAGTATTTATTATGCCACTGATTGTTCATGACATTCATACAGTTTAGATACAAGTCTTTTATCAGATACGTGTTTTGTAAGCATTTTCTGCCCATCCGTGGCTTATATTTTTATTTTTTCTGCAGTGTCTTCTGAAGAGCAGACATTTTTAATATTGGTGTTGAACTTATTTTTTTTTCTTTATGGTTCATTTTCTTTTTGTCCTAAGAAATCTTTGCCTAACTCAAGGTACAAAAATGTTTTCTTATGTTTCAACTGAAATTGTTATAGTTTCATGTTTTACATTTAGTTCTATTTCTTCAAGCTAATTTTGTATATAGTGTGAAATAAGGGTACAGGTTAATTTCATTCTTACATATGAAAGTCTAAATAAAGCACCCTTTATTCAAAGGACTACTCTTTTCCCCTTAGAATTATTTTTACCTCATTGTTAAAAATCAATAATTTTCTATATGTGACTATATTTCTGCACTCTGTATTTTGTTTCATTGATGTTTATGTCTTTCCTTTTCCAAAATGACACTGCCTTGAATTTTCTCAGCTATCGTTTTTCTGAAAATGTCTTCATTTATAGGTAAGTCTTAAAATGCAATAGTCTGTGTCTTCCAGTTTATGCTTTCTTTAAAAAAAATTGTTTTGGCTGATCTGGTGCTTTTCCATATAAATTTTATAACTGAGTGGCCAATTTTAAAAAAATGTGGAATTTTGATTGAGGTTGCATTGGTTCTTAAGTCATTTTGGAAAGAATTTGATAGCTGAACATATTTTTCTCTTCCAATTCCCAAACATCATACATGTTTTTCTTCACTCAGGTCTTCCTTATCTCCATAATATTTTAGAGATTTTGGTATAGAAATCCTTAAATTTTTCATCTTTTTTACATTGTTATAAAAGATATTGTTAAATTTCAATTCCCAATATCTCACTGTAATCTTCAAATAAGTCTTCTTTCTGTCCAAGTGTGATATCCCTGGGAGTTGGGAGATGAAGGTTAATATCCAATGGGAGGGACTTCAGTTAAGGTCATAATGTATTTATTTATAAAAGGTGAATAAAAGGAACAGCCCATAGTAACAGCTATGATCTTTCATAAATCTAACAATGAACTCAATATGGAAAATGTTAGTTTACATGCCAGTATTAGTTATTCTTCTCCAACAAGAGGTAAAAAATGGTCAGCAGTGGTAGGTTATGTTACAAAAAAAAAAAATTCTCATTCAAAGATTAGTAGGTTACCACTAAGTAATTCATATAGCTTTAATTTGTGACTAATATAACATTTGTATCCTGGCATTTTAATGGATAATATGTTTTTCAAGAAATAGCTTCTGTATTTAGAAATTGATAATGAAACACCCTGAGAACTAAAAACACTGTAGAAATTATGCAATAACCTCTCAGTACTTTGAAATAAAATTCTCATCAAACTAGGTGTGAAATAAAGTTAACTTGAACAAACCATCATTCAATGAAAATAATGCATCATAAAATAGGAATTGGGTTATGTAGAAATATCCTGCCATATATTAGCATTAATAATTACAGATTTGATAATCTGTAATTATTTCAGCACATAACTTTTTGGTCTATGTAAATATAAATATTTAACTGACATATTTTCTAGATCTGGGGGTATTATAATATTCTTTCCTAGCCCATATTATCCTTCTGCCATTTTTATGATTCCAGATTTTTTTAACCAAATAATGATCTAAACAAGTAAATATGATCTAATAATTAAAATGATCTAAATTATTCTCAAAACTAAAATATGATTACGTTTGTATTCATATTTGGTTTTGATTGAGGGAATGAGAATCTAAATTGTAAGTCTAAATGTCATAAAAGAAATAGGACAAAATAATGAAAGAAAATCTCACCAAAATTCTCCAAAAAATTAAATACATGAAAAAATTTAATTTATTTTTCATTACCAATTCATGTTAGTATTTGCTAAAAGTAAGAACAAGTCTTTTTTATTATAAAAATAGACCAGTCCTATATAATGAACATCTCTAGATCCCAACTTATACTATATGCATATTTTTTCTATTAAAATAAATCAAGATACCATGGAAAAATCAATGGTTCCATGTCTGGGGAAAGAAATAAAGTGAGCCTGAAAATCCTCAGTATAATAGAAAGTAAGGATGCTTTCAAGACTACTAAAGATATAGGTGGTAACCTGCTTCCAAAAGGGCTACCAGTGACCTGCATATCTTGGTAGTCATGTGCTTATGTAGTCGAGGAGAACAGAACCAGGTAATCAATAGGATATGTAGAAATAAGTCTGTGTGTATTCTGAGGCTAGGTCATAAAAGACCTTGGTACTTGGGCCTTGCTCTTTCTGACATGATTTGCTCTGGGGGAAGCCACCTACCATATCATAAGAGCCCCTGGAGAGACCCGCGTGGCAAGGAATCGAGGCCTCCTGCCCTCAGGCAACACAAACTTGCCAAGTATGTGAGTGGGCCAACACAAAAGTGGATCCTCCATTTATATTCAGGTTGTCATATGATTGCAGTTCAGACAAATGTCTTGATTGAAAGTTCATAAGAGATCTCAATCCAGAACTACCCAGCTGAGCTATTTCTGAATTCCTGAGCCACAGGAACTATGCAAAATGGTGAAGATCTTTTTGTTTATAGGTACTAAGTTTTAAAGTAGTTAGTAATATAGTAATAGGCAAAACAAAAGGTCAAAAGAAGTAAGGAATCAATTGAACTTGACTTCCATTATCCAAAGAGAAGGTAATTTGAGCTGCAATAAGAAAAAAAATAACTGCAATAGGCTGAATCACTTCAAATATATTTAAAACCATATGATAATAATAGCAAAACAAAACAAAAAACCTAAAACTCTTAGTTTTCCTTTTGGAGGGTCTTAGATGACCAGGGCATCACACTGAAAACTTGTAAATCTGAGGAAGGACTCAAGTATTTATTCTAAATTTCCTGTATTAGTTAAACATCATGGTAAACAAATATTTGGTGATAGGGAGTGTTACAGATTTCTCTCTACTTCTGCAGATGTCAGGAAATCTCCATCATAAAAGCTAAAGAACAGGGCACCTGGCTGGCTCAGATGGTTAAGTGACTGCCTTTGGCTCAGGTCATGATCCTGGAGTTCCAGGATCGAGTCCCACATGGGGCTCCCTGCTCAGCAGGGAGTCTGCTTCTCCCTCTGACCCTCTTCCCCCTCGTGTTCTCTCTCTCACTCACTCTCTCTCAAATAAATAAATAAAATCTTTTAAAAAAGCTAAAGAGCAATACTTAATCATGAAAGGTGATGATAATATTTTAACTCACCAATTCTGTTTGAAATATGTACTAAAATAACTTTATAGGACTTCAGTTTCAAGGAAAATGGACTGGATTTTGCTTATTCCTCCCACTTACTATAACTAAAAAACATGGATATTATATATGGAATAGACATAAGGAGACTCTCAAAGGTAGAGAGAAGAAGGTAGATGGGAGAGGAACATTGGGATCTAAAGAATGAACAGTGGTGAGTTTACTGAGTTTACTTTTTACCTCATGTGTATCAGACATGGAAATGAAAAAGCTGACAAAAAGAAATGCCAAACACTAAGGGAAAATCAAAGACCCACAAAAGCCTGTTTTCTCCAGCCAAAGGACCAGAAAATAGCATTTTTTTAAAGATTTTATTTATTTATTTGAGAGAGAGAATGAGATAGAGAGAGAGTATGAGAGGGGGGAGGGTCCAAGGGAGAAGCAGACTCACTGCTGTGCAGGGAGCCCGATGTGGGACTCGATCCCCGGACTCCAGGATCATGACCTGAGCCGAAGGCAGTCGCTTAACCAACTGAGCCACCCAGGCACCCGAAAAGACCATTTTTGTAAGACAGAAAGTTTTAGACAATACCAAACAACTGCTCATTTCAACCAAACAATAAAGAAAAAAACTGTGGCCCATCCCCATGCATGACAACAGAAGTTGAGTGGGGAACCTAGACGTCTACCCCGAGAAGGCTGTTGGGAATCCAGTCCTCCAGCTGGTAGACAGAGGGGTCTGGGGAAAGATGATGTCAGAAGAGGATGTGTACAGAGCTGGGACTTTCATCCACACTGGGTAGAAATGATGACCTTCAGTGTTTCAGTGGAAACCACTTGGGGAACCTGAGCTTCAAGCCCCAGCAGGCAGTAATGGGGCACCACACTTCTGACACTGCTGTTAGAGGAATCCTAGAGAAAGTCAGAGCTTTCTCTTCAACATAATGGTAATGAGGCCACTTCCCACTGGTTGGTAGTGAGGGTACATGAAGAGTAGTAATGAGGTACTTCTCTACTTCTCAGCCAGTGGAGATCTACTGGGGAGCCAGAACTATTACTTCTATCTGGTATCAATTGAGATCTATTTGGGATCTGGACTTCTATTCCTAGTAGGTAGTAGTAACAAGGCAGTCCCCATTTCCCTGCCATAGCAATGTCAGAGAAAACCAGCTAAAGTGCAAGTTTTAAATAAGATCCAGAGTCTCATAATATAATACCCAAATTGTCCAAGTTTCAGTTGAAAACCAATCAGACTTCCAAGAACCAGGAAGATCCCAAACTAAATGATAAAAGGCACTCAATGCTAATACCTAAATGACAGAGATATTTGAATTATCTGACAAAGATTTTAAGATAGCTATCATAGAAATGCTCAGTGAGAAATTATGAACTTTTTTGAAAATAAAAAGAATCTTAGCAAATAAATAAAATGTCTCAGCAAACAAGCAGAAGATATCAATAAAAAAACAAATGGGTATTTTAGAACTGAAAAAATACAATACAACATGGGACACCCGAGTGGTTCAGTCAGTTAAGCATCTCCCTTCGGCTCAGGTCATGATCCCAGGGTCCTGGGATCAAGCCCCGCATCGGGCTCCTTGCTCAGCAGCTAACCTGCTTCTCCCTCTGCCTGCCGCTCCCCCTGCTTGAGTGTTCTCTCTCTCTCTCTCAATCTGACAAATAAATAAAATCTTTAAAAAATATATAATACGATAAAAACACAGAAAAAGTACTTAGAGAAATAATGACTAAAAATGTTCCAAACTTGACAAAAGATGATTCTACAGATTAAGGAAGCTTAGTGAATCCCCAAAAGGTAAAATTTAATCCACCTGATTAAGACTTATATAACCACAGTAGACAAAATTATAGCATTTTTAATAAGCAGTGTTAGGGCAAGTGAAGATCTGTATGCCAAAAAAAAAAAATTAATCTCAACCTACACCTTATTCCTTACACATACCTTAAACCAGACTAACTCAAAATGGATCACAGACATACATATGAAACAGAAAACTAAGGAGGCCTGTGTGGCTCAGTCGGTTAAGCGTCTGCCTTCGGCTCAGGTCATGATCCTGGGGTCCTGGGATCAAGTCCCTCATCGGGCTCCTTCTTCAGGGGAACCTGCTTCTCCCTCTGCCTGCCACTCCCCCTGCTTGTGCTCTCTCTCTCTTTCCTGTCTCTCTCTGACAAATAAATAAATAAAATCTCTTAAAAAATAAACAAAACAGAAAACTACAAGAGTTCTAGATAGAAACATAGCACAAAATCTTCATAATCTTAATGCAAGGCAAAGGGTTTTTAGACCTGACACCAAAAATAGGATCCATAAAAGAAATGTCAATAAATCGGACATTATCAAAATTACAAACTTTTGTTCTGCAAAAGTACGTATAAAGAGGATGAAAAGACAATATACAAACTGAGAGAAAATATTTGCAAACATTATATTTGACAATGGATTACTATCTAGTATTTATAAAGAATTCTCAAGACTCAGCTGTCAAAAAAAAGAAAAACTGGAAGAAAGACTCTTTTTTAAATTTTTTATTGTTATGTTAATCACCATACATTACATTGTCAGAGAGACTCTTAATAATAGAGAACAAACTGAGGGTTGCTAGAGGGGTGGTGTGTGGGAGGATGGGCTAACCGGGTGAAGGGTATTAAGGAAGGCACTTATGATGAGAGCGGTGTTACGGGCAAGTGATGAATCACTAAATTCTACTCATGAAAATAATATTACACTGTATGTTAACTAACTAGAATGTAAATAAAAACTTGAACATTAAAAAAACATAAATATGAAAGTGGATAGAGACTTGAACAGACATTTCACTGAGGAAGAGGTACAGAAGGCAAATAAGCACATGTGAAGATGTTTGACATCATTTAGCCATTAGGAAAATGTAAGTTAAACCTTCAGTGAGATATGTGAAACCTATCAGAATGACTAAAATAAAAAATAACCAAAAAACAAATGTTGGCAAAGATAAATAGGGACAAAAACAAATGCTGGGAGGGCATCCTAGTTAACTTATACATTGCTGGTGGGAACGTAAAATAACACGACTCTGGAACACTGTTTAACATTTTCTTAAAAAACTAAACATGAAACTACCATAAGACCTAAAAATTATGCTCCTGGATAATTACCCCAGAGAAATAAAAGCTTATGTCCACACAAAAATCTACACACAAATATTCATAGCAATTTTATCCATAATAACTCAAAACCAGAAACAACTCAGAAGGGTTTCAAGGAGACACTAGTTAAGCCTTGTTAATATTCATACATGGAATACCACATAGCAATAAAAGGAACAAACTTTTGATACAAGCAACAAATAATTAAGTGAATTTCCGGAGAATTCTGGATGAAAAAGCCAATCCCCAAAGGTTACATTCTGTATATTTTCATTTATGTAACATTTTTGTAATGACAAAACTATAGGAATGGAGGACAGGTTGGAAGTTACCAGGTGTCAGGGACAGGGTGGATGAGGCTCTAAGAAGTCAACAGGAGGGATCCCTGTGGGGATGGAAATGTTCTCGATAGAGATGTATGAATGAAATCTAACTTACGCACTTGGAAATATACTAGTAACATTTGTTTATTGAAAATATATATATATATTTCAAGTATAAATTAAACAACTAAGTTTTATTAGACTGCATAGATATTTGTCTCATGGATCCTTATAATATTATTATAAGGCCTAGAAGATACATCATGTTTATAGTGCTAGTTTGTATGTGACATTATTAATATTATTAATAGTATCATTTATGTTAATGATAACCATTCAATTTTTAATAAACATTATTTTCCCAAATACTATCACAAATATCAATATTTATTTGATGAATATGTCTCTCCATATTTATTCATGCTTTCTTTCATATTTTTCATTAGATGTATCCCCACAAAGAAAATTTCTCAGGGGCTAAGTATGCTTTAATTTTGGAAGTATAATGCAAAACTACCCTCCAGAAAGGCTGTGTCATAAAAGCTTTTCATCAAGACTGTGTGAATGTTCCCACTTATCCAATATTAGTTGACCTCAAAGAATGGATACTAGCCAGGAAACTCTCACTTTGACAATCCCAGAGCAAAATTACTAGCTATTACTGTGAAAGAGGCAAGGGGGTACTCAAGTAGTGAAAAATTTTATTCAAGGTTGAACAACACAGAGTGAAGCCGAGAGATGGAAGAGAGACTTTATACTGTTTAAATACCTAAGAAGGAATTCAAGTCAAAATGGGGTAAAATAGGGGCGCCTGGGTGGCTCAGTTGGTTAAGCGACGCCTTCGGCTCAGGTCATGATCCTGGAGTCCCGGGATCAAGTCCCGCATAGGGCTCCCTGCTAGGCAGGGAGTCTGCTTCTCCCTCTGACCTTCTTCCCTCTCGTGCTCTCTAACTCTCATTCTCTCTCTCTCAAATAAATAAATAAAATCTTTAAAAAAAAAACAAAAACAAAATGGGGTAAAATCAATATTGCTTATCATAGGGTTGCCTTTCTGAAGGCAACAAATGATTGCATTGCTTCAGATAAATTATTATTATAACAAAAAACAATCTGTGTACTACTGTTTCAAATTAGCAATATATTGTACATTTTCTGCCCATAGTTTCGGGAACATATTCTGATGAATTTAATTTTAGTGCCAAATGATTCAGATGCCCGTTAACACTGGCCAATATCCCTCTCCATTCCTCCTAGAGCTGGCTATACACAGCTGTAGGTGTTGTGTCCTGCTTTGATCCACATTTTCTTAGGGTCAAGAGATTTTATTTATTTTTCAAATTTTTTAAAAGATTTTATTTATTTATTTATTTGAGAGAGTGTGTGCACAGGAGTGGAGGGGAGGGGCAAGAGGAAGAGGGAGAAGCAGACTCCCCGCTCAGCAGGCAGTCCCTTGTGGGGGTATCAATCCCAGGACCCTGGGGTCATGACCTGAGCCGAAGGCAGATGCTTAACAGACTGAGCCACCCAGGCTCCCCCAGGGTCAAGAGATTTTAAAAGCGACAGACTTAACTGTGACTCATCAAATCCCAATGAAGACAGAAAGACACGAAAATAAGCTCCCCAGCTTCAAGGGGAGTAAGTCGGAGGGGGAGACGAACCATTAGAGATGATGGACTCTGAAAAACAAACCGAGGGTTCTAGAGGGGAGGGGTGTGGGGGGATGGGTTAGCCTGGTGATGGGTATTAAAGAGGGCACGTTCTGCGTGGAGCACTGGGTGTTATGCACAAACAATGAATCATGGAACACTACATCAAAAACTAATGATGTAATGTATGGTGATTAACATAACAATAAAAAAACTATTAAAAAAAATAATAAGCTCCCCAGCTTCAAAAAATGTCATAAAAAATGTCATCAAAACAAAGCCTTTGATTCCTCATATGTAGGAGACAATTTATGGATAAACCACCTAGAGTTGATTATTTTGTACAGCTGTTTTAATGAATTAATTATATAGAAACGATTTAGATAATCCCCAAAAATGAATTTAAAACATACAAGTTGCTTTTATATCATTATGCTTAGAAAAACAGACTCATGGAATAGAGATTTTGTGTAGCTTAGGAAGTTGTAAGCATAGTCAGCTAGCCCTGTGATGTAATCCTGACTCCACCCATCCTTTCCTGGTATATGACATTAACAAGCGATTACCTCTTTAATCTTCCTTTTTCTTTATCTGTAAAAGGCAAAAGAAAACCTGCCTAATAGGGTTTTTGTGATCACTAGAGATAATGTCATATTCAGTGCCTGATACAGAAACTGCTAATCAATAACTCTTATTTATGGTGACTATCATAAAGCTGGTGCCTTACAGGAGATGTCACCTAACACAGTGAATTATACTTATGTACCGCATATCTATATTGGCCAACTAAACTGGGAGTTCTCTGTGCGCATTGATTATGTCTTATCTTTGTGCCCTATTATCTAACGCATGGTTGTTGCTACATAAATGTTTGCTGGGATCAACTGAAAAATTCCTCAAGTTCCTGAAACCATCTCATGCCAGATACAGAGATTACTATAACCAACTCTAAGGATATGAATAGAATGTTTATGTGAATAATTAAAGTAGACCACATGGATTTTATGCAATTTAGATCACTACTGAGTATATTTTTAAAGCTAATCAGTGCCTCTAAAAATCTATAGTTCATTCCTTATCACCATTCTTAATATGTAGTTACTAATATCCTGAAGCTTTATAAGCTAGGGTTTGATAAATGTTTCTGAAATTAATTCTATATGTATAGCCAAATTTATTCAAAACTTTCAATAATTTCCTGAAATACTTTGTCATGTATCAGGAAGAAGGTAAACTGCAAATTAAAAATCATAAAAGGAGAATATTTAAAACTTCTTATATCCCAAGAGAATAGAGAAAAATGGTTCAACACTGAGACTCATGGGAGAGAAGTCAACCTTGATCTCCTTGTGTTTCTCTTTGGTGATGACCTAGTACAAATGCAAGTCCTGTTGATTAACAAACTTCTGATGCCAACTGTATCTACGTCTTATTAACATACCTACATTCTATGAGTCTCATTGCTTACTATTATTTATATTATATCATATCATGTTATATGTAGTATATATTATAACATAAACATATATTTATTGTACTAATATTATGCAGTATTAAAATGTTTTGTATGTTTATCGAGTGCCTGTTATTTCTTACTACCTTTATACATTGCCTACCATTCACTTACCTGAATACTCAGCATGGACCCATAATCAAAGTATGGACATTTTTAGATCTCTTTGACCTTCGTTTTCTTTCTTATGAGTTTTAATTTACTCTTCAGTTCTGCTATCATTTCATTCCTAACTTTTCTCAGTGTGTGTGTGTGTGTGTGTGTGTGTGTGTGTGTCTATTTGTGTGGTTACTTGTCTATCTGTGCCCCTGCCCCAACCTCCAGTAGAGCCAGCTGCTTTTCCTGAAGCAGAGTTCTCACACTCTGCCTTCCAAACCCAAATGGACACATATGATTTCCACTTCCAACATCCTGCCGTCACGGTATGTTTGAGTGTGATGGTTACCATGATACGCCGTACTAATGTGTTCCAATAGAGAAAGGACAGAGAACGATCCTCCCGATATAGGTCCTTTCTGTGCATTGTTGAAGTGACATTTTAGAGGAAAGCCCATCTACTGTGCCGAAGGTTTCAGGCTAGAAGCGAAATGAAGTTGCCTTTATGTCAAAATCAGCTGTCTAGAAACACGCTAGTAGTTCCTTTTCATGCATCCACATGCATAGCATCCAAGAGACAATTTTCCTGTTTACGCATTCCCTAACCACTCCCTCGACCCCACTAGCTTCCTTCTATCTGAGGAACTCATCATCCCTTGCCCAAACACCCAACAGCTGCTTTGCGGGATCCTAGTACCTGAATCCTAGTCATCACTTGTCAGGGAGACTCATCATGCAATCACATCATGCCATCACCTTGTTCAAAATTCCTCACTGGTTCTCATCAACTGAAAGATAAATGCTCATGTTTACTACAAAACACGCGGGGCCTTTGTTGTTTGGCCCACTTTCCCGCCACCACAAGCCCTGAACTCTACGCTACAGAAATGTTGAGTTATTTGCAGTCTCCAAATCACGATGCACAACCAGAACACCACCTCTGCATTTGTTGCTCTTTTCTCTGAAATAGTCATCCTGACTTAGTACAGCAAAACCTTAGTTTTCTTTCAAGTCTTAGATTCATTTTGTCTGTTTGGTGATACTCCTCTATGTGGTTTTTACAAATTAATCTAAAATCATCAGCTATTCTCCCACCAGATCTTGTACGTGATACTCATTATTATTAGTGTTTTTACAAGTTTAATTTGCATGATTTTCTTCCTACTAACCTACATACTTTTTGAAGATGGAGACTAATTCTTGTCACCACTGTGTTCCCAGGCAGCGACATAGTAATGGCACATATTAGGAACTCAATAAATATTTGTTGAGTATGAATGCAAGAAGGCCCTGGGCTATCACTCACATCCTAATTGGGTACATTAATGGCTAGCCCATTCCTTACTCAACCATGTGCTTGTTTTTAATATTCATGGATCCGGTGGGGGGAGCTCAACATAGATCACCTGATTTTCCTGTAAACAGCTTCCACCCCGCTCCTCCTCGGTTAATATGAAGTACCCACAGAAAGTTAAAGTGGAAAGGGGAAACATGGTCACTGTTAGTGCCTAAATCATATTCCTATGCTAGAGAAACATTAATATTATCAACCGCTTATCATTTAACATTCTCTAATACATAATATTTCTAATACTTAATATTGTTTAATGCTTTGTAGTCTTGGAAATATTCTAAAAATTGTTCATAGGTTAATTCAATTAATGTATAGGTGCTAAAATTATTTTGATTTTAAAAATGAGGGAATTGAGATAGACATGTTCTGTAGCTTACCCAAGATCTTACGGAAAGTAGGTGAAGGAGCAGGAATCCAAATACAGGCAGTGTAGATCTAGAGGTCTACGTTCCCAAGCATTACACTATATAACCTTATAATTGACTATAGTGCCAAAAATTTTGACTCAGTCTATTTCTAGCCTTGTCTGATGAACCATTGGTAAGTCCACCAGGAGTTATTTGCAAAAAAAAAAGGATTATTTTTAACCTGAAAAAAAACAATTGGGAAAAGGTTTCTGTGCAGGTGCCTGGGAGAATTGGAAAGGACTGCGGAAGATAGCATGGTACCCGTCTTGGGTAATAGTTCTCCAGCAGGGACAATGAACTTTTGCCTGAGGCTTAGGGAGAGAGGAATTCTCAACCAAAAATAAAAAAGCTCTTTGCACAAGAAGCACAGGAGACAAACAGCTCTCAGAACTCCAGATGACAACTCTGGGGAGATTAGCATTTATCTCACTTCCACATAGAGCACAGCATGGATATGGCCTCTCAGCACTTAGAGCAGTGCTTCTAAAACTTTAATGTACATAGGAAATCCCTGTGGGGTTGTTAACATGCATTCTGATTCAGGAGGTCTGGGGGGAACGGGGGCTGAGATTCTTTTTCTCTAACAAGCTCCAGGCAATGTTAATGCGGCTGGTTGAGAGACTGCGCTTGGAGAATGAGAAGGCTCCAAGGACAAATTGAGGGACCTTGCTTTTAAGGTCTGTCCTGTGAAATCCTTGGTCAATAGCAGGGACATATGGACCTCGTAGCTGCAATAGTGATGAGTTCTCTTTGGTAGTTTTGCGGGCTGTGGTCACCAACAAGGGAGCTACAACAACAATAAAAACAAAAACAAAAACAAAAAAAATGGGGGAAGACTGAAAAAGACCATGTGAAGCAACCTGCAAACACAAAATTATCTGATTGAAGCTTGGAGATGATCTAGATTTCCTGTGTCATTTAGGAGCAGTGGGAAGTCCTTCAAACAGAAGCAAAATTCTGATAGTTTAAATTTTCATGGCAACTTTGAAGTACCAATTCTGGCCTCTGCTGAACTAATTCTTACTTCAACCCCTCCTTCCCTAGGCATTTGTTTTCTGCTTTACAATTCTGACCCAGGTGGACCGTTGAAGCACTTGTTCTCATTCCCCCCCCCCCCCCACAAAATATTGCATTCAAAGTTTTAATTTATTTTTTAAAGTTGTTTTCTTTTTTTAAAAAAGATTTTATTTATTTATTTGTACGAGAGAGAGAGCACAAGCAGGGGGAGTGGCAGAGGGAGAGGGAGAAGCAGGCTCCCTGCCAAGCAAGGATCCTGATGTGGGACTCGATCTCAGGACCCCAGGATCATGACCTGAGCCGAAGGCAGCCGCTTAACCAACTGAGCCACCCAGGCGCCCTATTCAAAGTTTTTAATGCACAGCAACTTTCAGTGACACTTATGGGGCAGTGAAGGATTTTTATATCTGAAAAGCGTGCATCTACTACTTCTTGTAAAAGTTCTTTGGCCTCCTCACCTCTGGGCATTTTTCTCTTATCAACTTTCCCCAAAAACCCAGCTTCATGTGTTCTACTACATGACTACTTCCCTTCTCACACTCCATTTCCCCTGGCTTGGAGAAAATTCCAAATTCCTTTTTAGTGTTTTATGAATAACAGTATGGTTGTTACAGCTGACCCTTGAACAACTTGAGTTTGAACTGCGTGGGTCCACTTATATGTGGATTTCTATTGATAAATATAGTACAGTACTGTAAATGTAAATCTTCTCTTCCTTATGATTCTTTTTTTAAAAAAAGGTTTTTAATTATTTATTTGAGAGAGAGAGAGAGTGTGTGAGAGAGCGAGAGCTTGAGAGAGAGAGAGAGCAAGAAAGCACAAGCAAGGGGGAGGGGCGGAGGGAGAGGGAGAAGCAGGCTCCCCACTGAAGAGAAAGCCCGATGTGGGACTCGATCTCAGGACCCGGGGATCATGACCCGAGCAGAAGGCAGACGCTTAACCGACTGAGCCACTCAGGCACCCTTCCTTATGATTCTCTTAATAACATTTTCTTTCTTCTTACTTTGTTATAAGAATACAGTATATAATACTTATAACATATGAAATATGTGTTAATAGACTATTTACATTATTGGTAAAGCTTCCCGTCAACCTGAGGCTAATTACACTTAAGTTTGTGGAGAGTCAGAAGTTATAGGCTGGTTGCATAGAGGCCAGCCCCCCAACCCCCACATTGTTCAAGAGTCAGCTGTTCTTTGTTTAACAGAGACCAAACCATCCAAAGCCCAGACATCCCCTCCCAGGGCTGCCTTTCAAAGAAGCCTCCCCAAACTAAAAACACAAGGTAATTTTTAAAAATTCCTTCTTTACAGAATCCCTGGTGGTAGAAATTAAAATAACTTTTTCACCCTACTACATATGAATGTGTATTCTTTTTTTAAAAAAGATTTTATTTATTTATTTGACAGAGAGAGAAAGCACAAGCAGGGAGAGCAGCAGAGGAAGAAGCAGGCTCCCCACTGAACAGAGAGCCTGATGCGGGGCTCGATCCCAGGACCCTGGGTTCATGACCTGAGCCAAAGGCAGCCGCTTAACCAACTGAGCCACCCAGGTGCCCCTGTGAATGTATATTCTTAATTGATTGTCAAATGTAAGGGTAGAACAATCCTATGTGTGTCATTAAGGTTTGCAAGAAATTCCACTGGCTTTCACTAATTATTTACATAGAAATTGCCTCTCACCAAGGTTTTTAAAGCACCATTTAATTAATTTGTGTTTTTTAATTGATTTATCTTAGCCATTTAAATAAAAATACAATTATTTTATTTTTACATATATACTCATGTATATTTAAAGTTACATGAACAAATAAATAGAACCATATACCAAAAGGTTTTTAGTTTAAGACAGTATTTTTCTTTCTTTTCTTTTTTGTTTGATTCCTCCTTATTCCTCTTCTCCTTCTCCACTCTCTATTTAAGCCCCATTCCCACCGTACTTGTTAAAAAATAAGTACATGTCTTCCTGTATTATTCATTGTACTAATAGAAACATACCTAGAGCCATACGTGTATCACACACATGTGCACATACATACATGCTCATGTATACATATGCAGAAGAAGGGAGACTGCTCAATTTCTCAAAAATACATCCAGGGAGTGCCTCTATATAAACTCATATAGCTATAATTAAATCTTTGTAATGACTATGCTTGATTTATTAACATTTATACATGAGTGGAAAAATATGTCTATCAAATGACCCTTTTTTGAAAGCAGCAAATTTATCTCCAAGTAATCAGCAAGAGCAATCAATAAAACCATACCTTTTATAAACTTTAAATTATTTTATAAAAACAAACATCCAAATCTCTAAGACAACTACAGAATTGTGCCATCAGGGATCTCGCCATACTTTGTGGGGTAACAACCAAAAATGAAAGTTGGTGGTTATTGTTAAATTTACTAGGAGAAGGCAATTACGGTTTTTCGTGGACAGAGGCATTGATTTAAAGATCCAGTTGTTTACAATATATTATGAAACCCACATTTGGAAGACTCATTATGCTTTTTTATTGACATAAGGAAGTTAAGCAATATTTTTTTTCTTTTACCAAACCAAGATCATTAAGTCCTTTTTCCTACATTTATAACTTCATTACAAACTCATAATGAACCACAGGCATCATGAGTTGAATGCAGTATGGTTTCATACAAAGACTCCTCTGCAGGTTAGCTAGTATTAATAGCTCAGCAGGCACAATGCCAATTAACCTGCATGACCTAAATGGAAAAGGAATATAGGTTGCATTTAAATGTTAGAACAATGCACAAGACTGTGCTAAAATGTCAGGCCAGGGGCTGATTACAGGAGGGAAAAAAAGAAAACGCATCATAATCGCCAGAGTCAAACAACAATGAACACACCTGTTTGTACAAGGCTATTTAAATAATGGTCATCTCATGAGCAGTAAATAATGCCCCTGCTTTCCCTTTGGTAGCAGCAGCCTATTATTAGGAGAGTAACGCAGATATTCACCCTGGTCAATAAAGGACTACCTGTTTTCATATCTCAATACCTCTTTCTGGAAACTATATCAGATTGCTGGATTTTGGCACAGAGCATGTCAGAATGTGCTGTGTGTTGGCATGCTGGAGAGTAAACTGCATTGCTACAGAAGTCATTTTATCTAGAATCTTTTGTCCTGGATCCCGGCTTGGCCCTTTGTCTTTCTTTTCACAGTAGGAAAAACTGCTAACCGTGCTATCTTCGCTTTATAAAACAGACAAAACACGCCATTTATTTGTTATTCATTTCTTGTGCTTCTTCGCAATAGATGCCCTGTGGTGCTGAGACCCTGATCTGTGGTAACCTCTTTTACTTCAAAAACAACCAGACTCCAGCAATAATAGTCCGGTGACAATAACAGCGAAGGAGAAATGTAGGAGACTCGGTGTGGTGGAAGTGAGGTGGAAGGGAGAGGAAATGGAAGGGTAAGAAATGGAGTGACACAAAGTGCAAGAAATGGAAGATTAAAAAATAATGAAACCATTAAAAAATGTAAAGGCTTCTGCTGAGGAAAAATTCTTTAGAATCTTGTGGCTGTTGATTTGTCTTCTTAACTCAATAAATCTGAGTGATCACCTGAAATCTGTACTCCTGTCCCCAAATTCTTGTATCACAAATGCTGAGGACTGTAAGTAAGATTAGTAAGTATTCTGTTTGTGGTTTCCATCACCCACACATTATTGCTGTTTATGACACACACACACACGAGAATTTCTCATAAAGTTATATTACTATTTTAAAATATGTATTGTGTGTAATAATTATGACCTTAGACAATTTTGCAGAAAAAAATACATCCAATGAAAATTGGACAAATTTACAAAGATAAACAGGAGGCAAATAAAACTCTTAAATCATACCAAATTTACATCTGATCTTTGTTATCTATCCAAAGCACTATGGTAAAAAGCTCTAATCACTATTGCTGTTTTATTTTCAGTTCTGTTTATGCAATTTAATATAGTTCTTATACTGTATTTCCATTTAGGACAGAGTATGCATTCTTCTCATTTTATCGATAGTGTGGTATTTGTTTTAATTTATGCTCATTTTGTTGGTTGCTTGGGAGATGTTTTTGTTTTTTGTTTTTTAGCTCTCCTGGAATATATGGTATTGTGTTCTTTCCAAAAAAAAAAAAAATCTTTTCTTTCTTCAAATATATTTCCAGGGTGTGGACTCAAACATGAAATTGCAAACTCTAAGTTTATATTTGAATTTAAAACTCATTATTTCATTGTTTAATAAGAATTTATTTGAATCTTAACATTATTTTAATTCACATTCCTTTTAATGGTAGAAAGATTATCTGTGTTCCTCTGATGACTTAATATCTATTTGCTTTGTGTTAAATTATTTATCCACTTTGAGGACTTGCTACCTTTAAATCTATAATAATCTAGACAGTCTGGTCGTATCATAAGGATAGACAAGTAGATCGATAGAACAGATTTGATAATCCAAAAATAAACCTTACATTTGTGGTACATTGATTTTTTTTCACAAAGGTGCCAAAGCAATTTGGTAGGGAAAAGATGGACTTTTTAACAGAATGTTCTGAGACAATCAGATATACACATGCAGATCTTTATCCTTCTCTCACACCAAATGCAAAAATTAGCTTAAAATAAATGACAGACTTAAATGCAAGAGCTAAAACTATAAACTTATAACAAAACATATGAGAACATTTTCATGGCTTTGAATGTCAAAGATTTCAAAGATGTGACACTAAAGGCATGATCCATAAAAGACATAGATGATAAACTGAATTTCATAAAAATTAAAAACATCTGCTTTTAAGGACACCATTAAGAAAATGGAAAGCAAGCCATATACTGAGGGAAAATATTTACAATTCAGATATAATAAAATATTTATATTTTAAATATATAAAATAATCTTAGCCCAATAAAATGACAAAAATCTTGGAATTGATAACTTATCAAAGGAAATATATGCTGGGGCACTAAATACATGGAAAGATGTTCAATGTCATTAGTTATGAGGAAATGTACATTAAGCCACAATAAGATACCACTTCACACTGAAAAAGACAGCTATATAATATATATAATCATAAATAATTATGTAAACACAAATATGTGTGAGAGTGTGAGCACTCTCATAATTTTCTACGAATTCTATGTTTAGAACTGCATAAAATATCTCTGGAATATTGTGATTAATATGTGTGTATGTATAAAGAATATTTCTGGATACATAAAAAATGAACTGGCCATTGTCTTTGCCTCTAGAGATGGGAACAAAGCAGTTCAATGAGAAAAGTATAGAAGACACACTTTTCACTATATAGTCGATTATAAATTCTGAATTTTATACTATGAAGTTACATCAGCTACTTGAAAAATAATATTTACCAAAAAATATTGAGACTCAAAGTTGTATCCAATATGCTAAAACTGTTACCTTCAGGTCAGAGCTGGAGATGAACAGTTATCTTCCCTTTAAACCAAATATGACATTTTCAAGTGCTCAGATTTTTCTGGAATTTCTTTGAACAATTCTAGGTATCCTTGCAATAACTATAAGTTAAAAACAATGGTCTCGAACCATGAGAGACTATGGACTCTGAGAAACAAACTGAGGGTTCTAGAGGGGAGGGGGTAGGGGGATGGGTTAGCCTGGTCATGGGTATTAAGGAGGGCACGTACTGAATGGAGCACTGGGTGTTATACGCAAACAATGAATCATGGAACACTACATCAAAAACTAAGGATGTAATGTATGGTGATTAACATAACATAATAATAATAAAAAAAAAACAATGGTCTCTTTCCCTGTCCCTTTCCCTTCCTTCTTTCATAATTGTTTCTTTTGCCTAACTAATTACTCTGGGATACTGCTATTATTTTTCCCCATCTACCTTATAAGTATCAGTCCATTTTGGTATATAATATTCAATTCATGTGAAAGGGAAAGGGGAGGGGAGGCGAGGGGAGGGGAGGGGGAAGGGAGAGGAGGAGAAAGGGAAGGGGAAGGGAACATTTATTTATTTATTTATTTTTATTTTTTTAAGATTTTATTTATTTATTTGAGAGAGAGCACATGAGAGGGGTTAGGGTCAGAGGGAGAAGCAGACTCCCTGCGAAGTAGGGAGCCCGATGCGGGACTTGATCCAGGGACTCCAGGATCATGACCTGAGCCGAAGGCAGTCACTTAACCTACTGAGCCACCCAGGTGCCCGGAAGGAAATATTTAAAAACATTTGAAATGACTCTTCAAGTGATACTTAGATTAATGAGAAAATTGGCACATTTAAACCTTTTATTCCAATATAATGTTATTTCCATTTTTATTTGATTGTTAAGCCCCTGTAAAACTATTCATATTACCAAAGGAACAAATATACCAAACAACAACATTATGGAGTGAAATGGAAAATGTTTATGCTATAGTGAAGTAAATCATAAAACTTCAAAAAAATGATTTCTGCTAACAGCTATGACATCGTTTATCATTTTTTAAAAATTCTATCACTAACATTTCTGTTTCTTTTAATTATTTTGTAGGGTATCACAGGTATAGGACCTTTTTTTCTTTTATCAAATGTTAGAATGAACGTGTAGACAAGAATATTTTTATTTAGATCAGTCATATTGCAGCATATGATACTGCTTTCAAAAGCTCAGCATTACAGCATTTTTGTAAAAATTAGATAAAGGAACTCTTTCTGTAAAGACACATTAGAAAAAATTTCCTCTCTGGACTGAGCAATTAGACAAAAAAGATGTCCATCTGGGGCACAGTGTACAATGTACAATATACAGAAGCACAGTGTACAGCTTGGTGGACTGTGCGGAGGTTGGACATTAGCCCTCCAGCCAAAGCACAAACCACCCAATAGAGTTGCCTTGACCAGCCTAGGATGGAGACAAATTCCAGGTACGGTTCAGGACTATTGGTTTACTTCATATCAACTAATATAAGTTATGCCAAAGAAAACTGACATCTTAACCCACCTCCACTTAGAGTGAGCTGTGTATTAGAACTCATGTCAGAGAAAAAGAACTTTGTTCTCTCAGATAAATCAATATAAATAAATAAACTTCTCCTCCAAATAGAGCCACCCAATCTCCACTTAGTTCCAGCCCTCTAAATCAACGACACCTTCAGCTTTTCCTGAACCCTCCCCCGGGGTGGGGGGGGACAATTTACTGATTTTGGGGGGCAAATGTCTGAAAATCTGACAAGTCTTGTAAATATGATAATTATGTGGAAAAATAGTTTTTCATCAGCAACTGGTTTCCGTCAATAATCTTGCTATACTTGTAGATTTTTTGCCCTTTATAAATACCTGAGATATTTGTATTTGGTGAGCCAATACATCTTTTGCATTCATCTTTGCAAGTAAACATTTTTTTTAATTTTTCTTTTCATATCTGTGTCTTAGTTGACATTTACCATTTAGATGATGCTTTGGTGGGGGAGCTAGGGTTATACAATATGTATAGACAGTTTGATTTGTCATGTGCTGTGTGAAAATTATAAAGGCCATTGTATTCTACTGTGCCAGTAAATCCAGTCAGCTATCTTGAGAAATATTTGGATCACAACCACTTCTCACTAAATCCACAGCTGTCTCTCTGTTCTTCTGCCAACATCTCCTGTGTGGATTCTTGCAGATGCCTCCTAAATTATCTCACCAGGTTGTTCATGAAGCCCCTTATCAATCTAAACAAAGCAAACCAGTGTGATCCTGGTAAAAGGCAAATGAGATCAATGTCACTCTTTTGCTCAAAATTCTCCCAATAACTTCTCATTCCACGTCAGTAAATTCTTTGAGAGATTCCACTCGTCTTTTTTTTTTTTTTTATGAAAGAGGAGAGATCACAACCAACACCAAAGAAGTACAAACAATATAAGAACATATTACGAGCAACTATATGCCAGCAAATGAGATAATCTGATGCATTCCTAGAGATGAATCCACTCGTCTTTACACATTGCCACTCACCACCACCTCCCGTTACTTCATCTCGCCCTCCTCAGTTATCCCTAGCTGAATTGTCTTTGCTGTTTCTTGACATCAAATCACCAAACATGTTGATGCCTTGAAAATATATAGCCTGGTGATGGGTATTAAAGAGGGCACGTTCTGCATGGAGCAACGGGTGTTATATGCAAATAATGAATCATGGAACACTACATCAAAAACTAATGATGTAATGTATGGTGATTGACATAACATAATAATAAAAAAAAGAAAAGAAAAGAAAATATACCCACTTTCTAGACTGCTCTTCTCAAATCACACTCTCTCAGGCCGTGTGGGTCCCTGCCCTGGCACATCTCATGCTTCTGACATTCTTCTGGGTAGCATACATCACTCTTGGCATATCGTTTATTTTACCTATGTGCTTTATTTATTGCTTATATTTGCAACACTGCAATACAGGCTCTGTGAGAAAATGTTTTTTGTTTTGAGTATTTTGTCTTCTGTAACATGTATTTGTTCAGAAAATACATTCATCTCACTCATTGACCAGGTCCTTGCCCACAGTAGAAGAACAAGTTGGTCAAGCTGCTTGATGCCTCTGTGTGTCAGTATCTTCATTTTTATCATTTTTTTAAGGTGAGTTCGACTCCCAACATGGAGCTTGAACTCATAAGATCAAGAGTCGCATGCTCTACCGACTGACACAGCCAGGAACCCCAATACCCTCATTTTTAATAGGAGCATAATAATTACATTTATCCCATTGAATTCCTTTGATGGTTAAAAAGAAGAAAATGCACGTAAAAAGAGTTGTTATTATGCCAGACACATAGTAAGTCTCCATTAATAATAACTACATTAATAATTATGGTGAATGATAATGATTTGCTACATGATTCAGGGAATGCTTGGTTGGATTTGGTTTCCTTTTTTTTTTTTTTAAGATTTTATTTATTTATTTGAGAGAGAGAGAGAGAATGAGAGATAGAAAGCACAAGAGGGAAGAGGGTCAGAGGGAGAAGCAGACTCCCTGCTGAGCAGGAAGCCAGATGCGGGACTCGATCATCATGACCTGAGCCGAAGGCAGTCGCTTAACCAACTGAGCCACCCAGGCACCCCATGGATTTGGTTTCTTAAAAAACAACCAAAACCAAAACCCGACTGCCTATTCCTTAAAGAGCTAGCCAACCAAAGGCTAATTGGCCACGAAAGACTCATGTTCTCAGAAGTTTATTAGCATTTGCTTGCCATTCTGCATTCGCCAGGACAGTACACTTCAAATCTATCTTGCTGATTCACTTTATTATAACTTTCCTGTCAATATATACCGTCCAACCAAAAATCATCTTCTGAAACAAAGGATTCTCTTTTCCCTGGTTTTATTATTCAAGCTGTGCAGTCCAAAATGCACAGGCAAACATTTCATCTTCCCAAGGATTTAATTCTCAGAGGGAATTGCAGCCTCCAATTCATTCATCCCAAATCATTTCACTTTTTTTTTTTAAGATTTTATCTATTTATTTGTCAGAGCACAGCAGGGGAAGCATCAGGCAGAGGGAGAAGCAGGCTCCCCGCTGAGCAAGGAGCCCAACGCGGGACTCGATCCCAGTATCCTGGGATCATGGCCTAATCCGAAGGCAGATGCTTAACTGACTGAGCCACCCAGGCATCCCTCATTTCACTTTTTAATATAACTTTTGTTTAAATGTATTCCATTTCCGCTAAACAACAAACCACTTTCCCTTCTACAATATTGGAATGTTACTTACATGTACCCACCCTTTCTTGTTGTCATCCTTAACCGTATGCTTTTACTCTTTTGCCACACAGCCTAAAATGTCATTCCCTAGAGAACTGAATACTATTTTACCAGCAATTTAGTAATACTATTATTACTTCATCAAAAACCTTAAGAACACAAATGTCAAAATTATCAGATATTACTATTCTGCAATCAGCTTTATCTAAAGATCACACTGATTTTAGGTATACTATAAAAGACATCATCTTAGGGGCACCTGGGTGGCTCAGTCGTTAAGCGTCTGCCTTCAGCTCAGGCCATGATCCCGGGGTCCTGGGATCGAGCCCCGCATTGGGCTCCCTGCTCCGCGGGAAGCCTGCTTCTCCCTCTCCCACTCCCCCTGCTTGTGTTCCCTCTCTGGCTGTCTCTCTCTGTCAAATAAATAAAAATAAAATATTAAAAAAAAGACATCATCTTAAATATGTTCCAAACACATTTTTGTATCGAATTTTGCAAATTAAAATTTCAATATCAGATTTGAAAATTGAACTCAGAAGCTGAAATATGTATATGGTCCATTTCAACAGTTTTACTCAACACCATTCAAATATAAACACCAAAAAAAGTTACCTTGTTTTTACCCAGAAAAATGAAGATTTTTAAGGCCACACTCATAGGTTGTTTTGTTTAAAAAAAAAAAAGAGAACAAAACAGAAATAGACTCACTAAATATAAACACTAGTGGTTGCCAGGGGGGTTGGGATTTGGGGGATGGGTGAAATAGGGGAGGGGATTAAGAGGTACAAACTTCCAGTTATAAAGTCAGTCAGTCACAGGGATAAAAAGCACAACATAGGAAATATAGCCAATAATATTATAATAACTTTATATGGTGACAGATTGTAACTACACTCTTCACAGGTG
Source organism: Zalophus californianus (assembly GCF_009762305.2). NCBI lineage: Eukaryota > Metazoa > Chordata > Mammalia > Carnivora > Otariidae > Zalophus > Zalophus californianus. The sequence goes on along the minus strand of NC_045597.1, from coordinate 120,241,128 downwards.
AGCATTTTGTAATGTATGTAATTGCCAAAGCACTATGCAGTAACCTGAAACTAATATAATATTGTGTGCCAATTTTACTTCAAAAAGATTAAAAAGGAAATACATAACATTAAAAAAACTAGTGAACTAAACATTGAACTAAACTTTTTAAAGTTTAATTGCGCTTTTACCTTACCACAAAGAGATATGTTTGCTGATTAAGTCAATGTTAAAAATGCTTGCTGTTTGAAAGTAATTATTGAATTCCATGATAGAGTGGACTTGTGTATGCACAGGCTTGTATTGATCCTGGAGTTTCTTCTATAAGATATGATTTAAAGGGGAAATGAAAAGCCTAAATTATCAAAGAAATAATTCTTGGAAAAAATCATTCCCTTTTGATGAAGGCATTGTATAATCTATGTACTTACGGAAGATGCCAAAAACAAATTCAAAGCATAGAGGATAAATGCCGTTTTGTTTTTGGGAAAGAGGATAATGTTTAGTCTACGAATGTGAGCAAAAACTGTCATCTTCTTGGGTGCCTGGGTGGCTCAGCTGGTTAAGCTTCTGCCTTTGGCTCAGGTCATGATCCCAGGGTCCTGGGATTGAGCCCCATTTGGGTTCTCTGCTCAGGAGGGAGCCTGCTTCTCCCTCTCCCTCTCCCCTGCTTGTGTTCCCTCTCTTGCTGTGTCTGTCTCTGTCAAATAAATAAATAAATCTTAAAAAAAATTGTCATCTTATTGGCTATTTTTATGGGAAAAGCAGTATCACAATTGTTATCCAGATAAGGGTGTTAAAATGTTCATATTTTAGTTTGTGAGGTCTTGTGGTGGTAGGGGTAGTGGTGGCTGTTATGTTTTCTGACTTACAGAGGCAGGCTATGGGATAAAACTACATGAGCCTAGTTATTCTGTAACCGGTTGTAGAGAGTATAATTGACGACTTCATCTATGGGATCTGTCAAGCTGTCCTTTGCAAAAATGCATGTGGGAAGTTAATTTTCATTTTTCTTTTCTTTTTTATACAATGTTACGCTTGCCAGATTAATCCACATTGTTATCTGTGGTCTAGTTCCTTTATTTTCATTGCTTTATAGAATTCAATTACGTAGACTTACAATTTATTTTTCCTTTCTACCATAGCAGGACATGTGGGGTTTTTGCTTTCTCAAAATTATGGACAACGCTACTGTGAATATTCTTTCATGGATCCTGGCATGAATGTGCCTGAATTTCTCTAGTGTATGTATGGAGGAGTGAAAACGCTGACTACAGATGGAGATACCTTTAATTTTAATACATAAGGCCATATTTTCCTGTAGAAAAATAAATAAAATAACTGTCCCTCATATCATTTTGCCTGCAAAGTCAGCCCAAATTCTCAGTCCAGTTAAAACACAAGGTAAGACCTTTTAAGTCACATATTTCTGTTTCTTTTTTTTTTTTAAAGATTTTATTTATTTATTTGAGAGAGAGAGAATGAGATAGAGAGCACGAGAGGGAAGAGGGTCAGAGGGAGAAGCAGACTCCCTGCTGAGCAGGGAGCCCGATATGGGACTCGATCCCGGGACTCCAGGATCATGACCTGAGCCGAAGGCAGTCGCGTAACCAACTGAGCCACCCAGGCGCCCACATATTTCTGTTTCGTTTCTCTGTCCTTTTAGTTCGTTCGGTCATGTTCTTGTGTTTGATTTTTAAAATAATTTATTTAAATTTTGCAATTCTTTGTATTTAAAAGGCTACCTCAGAGTCTTTGTGGTTAAGAATCTAAAAAGCAGGGGCGCCTGGGTGCTCAGTCGGTAAGCATCTGCCTTCGGCTCAGGTCAATGATCTCGGGGTCCTGGGATCGAGCCCCACGTCAGGCTCCTTGCTCAGCGGAGGAGCTGCTCTTCTCCCTCTCCCACTCCCCCTGCTTGTGTTTCCTCTCGCTGTGTCTCTCTCTGTCAAATAAATAAAATCTTTAAAAAAAAAAAAAGGAATCTAAAAAGCAGAGAAAGAGTAAAATAAAAATAAGTACACAATAAATAAAAGGGGCAGATATTCATAAGGGATATAAGGAAGGGAACATATTAATTTGAGAATAAACAGAAAATTATATATGTATATCTGTTTAGCGGTGATTAGGTGGAATATATATATTTTTATATATAGATATATATATATAGAAATATATATATGTAATGTATGTATGTATTCCAATAAAAGTCTCACTTACCATCATGGGTAAGATCTGACTCAGAGGGTATAGGTTCTCCTCTTCAAGTCATTTTATAAATCTCAAAACTTCTATACGACTGAATAACAATGTAATTCTTGAGCTACCTGGAGGTTTGTGTGGAGTGCTACACATTTCATATTTGATATTTTTTTAAAGATGGAGAGAAGAGCAGAGGACATATTCTGGCAATTTCCTGTCAGCCTAGAACTTGAGGAATTTATCTGTTCAAATTGTTAAATTATTTCAGAATTATCATAGTCTCCTAGGCAGACAGAAAAAAATTCTTCATGTGATCCCCATCTCCTATTATCAATGCTTTTAATGTAATCCCCAGACTCGAGTGTGGGCAGGACCTGTGGCTGGCTTAAACAGAATGAGTGTGGCAAAGCTGATGGATTTAGATGGTTACATACATGTGACACATAAAACCTGTGGCACCTGTCTCTCTGTCCTTTCCGGGCTTTGAAGAAGCAAGCTGCCATGAATCCTATAGCCCCAAGGAAAGTAATATTTCTTACCTGTCTTGATCATATTAACTTCTAAGTAGAGAGTATTATAATGCATAACCTAATTATTTTTTTTAAAGATTTTATTTATTTATTCATATGAGAGAGTGAGAGAGAGAGGCAGAGGGAGAAGCAGGCTCCCAAGGAGCAGGGAGCCCGATGCGGGACTAGATCCCAGGATTCTGGGATCATGACCTGAGCCGAAGGCAGATGCCTAACCATCTGAGCCACCCAGGCGCCCTGCATAACCTAATTATTAATCAAAGATAAGCAGGCCCATATATTTCTCACCCAAGACTGGAAGACCACAAGAGTCATTTTAATTAGACTTTATCAGAAAAATAGCACTCAGCAACTACACTGAATCTTTTCTGTTAGAAGCTACCATTGTGTTGATAATGAAAGGAATGAGGATTAAGGAAGAGTTCAGTGGGCTTGTAACTAAAACCTTCTGCCAGGATGGGTGGAACTGTAATCACACACCCATTATTACCTGAGGAATGTTTTCTTGTACCATAGTTCTGGAAGAAAATATGATATATCCTCACTGGCATGACATTAACTTCTATTTGGAAAATGATTATGGAAAAGAAAATTGTTCTACAGTTTGGCAATTAAGATGTCATCCAATTTACCAAAAAGAATTATTGACAATTTAAGCCACAGCATGAAGCGAACGGTTTTGAACCATCCAGATTGTTTACACAGAGGTCTGTGTGCAGACTAGAGTCACTGAATTTTCTCCATTACAATATTAGTTTCCTCCTCTAGACTGAACTGAAATTATTCTATGATCTGAGGGGTCTCATTTGTAGATAAATACAAAATAGTCCTCCTAATGTGTTAAAAAAAAGGATCGGAGTATTTTATCTATTTTTCATATCCTCTTTTTCACTTGCATATTTATTTTGAAATCACATAGATGTGAATGCAGGCATCTAAAATAATAACTGTTGCCTCTTTCTTCCCTCTCAAACAAAGAGCATAATTTTCACATTTCAAACTTTCTGGAAATGTATATAAATATATGTATACCAAAAGATATTAGGTCATTTATTATTTTGAAACTATAATCTAGTTAGTTTTTACGTATTGAATAGACATGAATTCTAACACTAATTAAAATAAACACTTGGCTTAGTGATTTGGCAGCTTAGATTTTTTTAAAAACTATTCTGAGGTGGAGTTTGGCTGACTAGCTTCTTCAGTATTGTTTCCTTTTTTGGTTTTTGCCAAGTCAGCTGTCAGTAAACATTTTCAGGTAAGTCCATAAATGAATTTCCTCCAAGAAAGCCTCTACACTGAGGAATTTTTCTGAGAGAAAACTGAAAACAAACCTGTTAATCATACCAAAATGTATCTGCCCATGTTTAATTTTTTACTAGATATAAATTAAACTTGAGTTTATAACGAGAGACTGGATTAGAGGTTGGCACATGTCTAACCTAACCAACCAACTCAAAGAATATACACTGTATTGGTGCTCATTTTCCAGATATTGATTAGGGTGGTCAATTCAATTCAATTTCTACTGACATTCCCATTGATTCTCTCTGATTTTGAGGAGATCGAAATCTATCTACACCATTGATTAGCTATGCCTTCATTTTTCTTTCATAGATGTGAGAACTTAGCTGTAAGTTAAAATTGTTTTTTTTTTTTAAAGATTTTATTTATTTATTTGAGAGAGCGAGAATAAGAGAGAGAGAGCACATGAGAGGGGGGAGGGTCAGAGGGAGAAGCAGACTCCCTGCTGAGCAGGGAGCCCCATGCGGGACTCGATCCTGGGACTCCAGGATCATGACCTGAGCCGAAGGCAGTCGCTTAACCAACTGAGCCACCCAGGCGCCCTGTAAGTTAAAATTGTAAAGGGGCAACTCTGATTTTCATCTCGTCAAAGCTCACACAGTTACAGGGGTGAAAATATATGTGGCTTATATATGAATATCAGTCCACATGTGGTCTACATTGATGGGTCACTATGCTGAACCCCTAGGCTGAATGAAAGGGTGAATGTGTAATCATTTATTACTTAGTGAGAGGTGATAACAAGTTTTTATGTCTATGCAAGTAGTTACTGGAAAAATATATTTTACTGCATACATTTTAAGCTCTAGTAATTTAACCAGTGAATCATTAATTATTAAAATATAAATAATGGAAAACCTATGATATTATGTCAGAAGACTCCAATTTATTTGCCCACATTGGGTATTTTTTTTTATTCCATCTTGTAGCAGAGATGAATAGGAGTTACTTTTCTGAAACATGTACGTGATTCACTTTTTTTAAAATTTTATTTTATTATGTTATGTTAGTCACTATACATTGCATCATTAGTTTTTGTACCTGCTTCACCTCCAGATTAACAAGTGTTCCAATATCAGAATTGTTGTTTTCAATCTTTTCTTCTTTACAATTTACATTTTACCATTGTTATTTAAATTGATTTAATGCACTTAACTGTAACAAAAGAAGGAAAAGAGAGGAAATAAACTTTCAAATAACACTTTTCCTTTGGGGAATGGTTCAGGTAATTTGGAGTGCTTGATTGCAGTGCTTGAATAAAGAGACATTTTGTGAAAGTCTAATGAGATCTAAAAAGATCTGAAATTATTGGTTCTTTGGAGAATTGTTGGTTTTCTCCTTTTCAGGTAAGGAAACCACATAAAATGATTTCCTTTTTTTTCTTACCTGCCAGGAATGAAATATTACATTCAGTTATACCATCTATATTAATCTTTACAGTTAGACTATATTTTTTGCTTTTTTTCTCATCTCTCTTGTGTATTTGGTTTTATGCATATTTTCCTATAACATTTTGTAAGCCTCATAAATTCTTTTTTCTGGGGGATATAAGCTATAAATAAAGTTTAATGAAAAATATATTGGTTTCAGGGGAATGGAAATTGGGGAGTTCATTTTTCCATAGTGTATGTTGGAAGAGCCAACTTTTTAAAATACGTATCTGATTCCATCATCCTTTTAAAATTTTAGAAGTTGTTTTCAACATAAAAACCCAACTATTTTCTGTGGCTTATAATATATTTTATGAATGGGTCTCTACTTACCTTTCTAATTATCTTCCATATTAATCCACTTCTCACATCCCATGTTCTAGTCTTTCTGAACTACTTATATTTGCAAACCATAATAAGGTTTCTAAACTCTATGAATCTATACACATGGCTTCCTTTACTTCTCCTCCTTTTCATTATCTATGTAATTTCCTCAAATCTCTGTGAACAGTCTTAGTATTACTTACAGCAAAATACTTTTGAAGATCTTCCCACCTTCTTTAACTTCACCCATTCCCACCCACACAGGTCTGAATTGCTCTACCTTCTTTCTCAAGCCCCCACAGTACCCTGTGCAGTTATGTTTCAAAACATTCAGGACAGTATATTTTAATTATCAGTCCATAACTCTCAAGCAAGAGCTCCCCCTATATAAAAAGGCTGTTGGACAATTGGAAAGTTTTAGTAGGAGATTGGAGAATTTAGTAGGACAAGTTTTAGTAGGGAAAGAAACCAAATAAATTATGTAACCGGTGACTAAAACATAACTTACTGGTTAATAATAGATGATTGATATGAATACTGGTCATTCGCAGTTTGTGCTCCATTTCAACTGCAACCAACATTTTGACTCTCATCTCTGGAGAGAACTGCCCTCTTCAAGACTATATATAATGCATACTTCCTGAAGCAATTTTTTCCCTCCAGCTTGGTCATCAATAATTACTTTAACCAGATATTAACAAGACTAGAGCTTATAATTAATTCTAACTTTTTTTTAAAAAGAAACTATATATTCCCATCATGGTATAGATCTCAATTTACCAAATATTTGGCACTTGATGTCTTCTTTATAGCTGAATATCAACTCTGTAAGTGGTCCAGAATGGAAAATGCCTGTGTTAAACATGATGAGTCTTATATTAGTTAAAAAAAAAAAAATAACAGCAACAACAACAAAATAAACTGGCTGGATGACAACCAGTTCAGTCACATATCCAAATCTAGATATTTTAGGTAAAGGTGTGGATAATGTGAAAAATGAATCCAGAATGTAATGTTAACATGTTATCGTACTACAGATCTTATGTGTAGGGAAATAGCGAGTAGAGTCAAACTTATACAGGCTTATAAAAATATGACTCTATTAACATAATTGTCTCATTCTGTGCACAATTTCCCCTTAATATAGCTTTTTATATAAAACTGAGAAGTCACTTTAGCAGTGAAGAGGGGAAAGAGATAAAAGTGGATAATAAAAATAACATTTATTTAGGAACGTTCAATAAGAAAGGAAGCCATAAATCTCATTAGACTTCACAATGGGATATAGGGTGGAGGACAGGCTATCTGCTTCATTTACAAAAATAAACCTGCATCTAAGTGACATTTTCCATTTTGCCCTTCTCATTTGGTTAGCCACTAAAATTTAAACCTGATCAAAGTGCCAGTGCCCAAGGGCCCATCCAGAGTCTCTGCATGCAGTTCATTGATCCTTTGGTTAAAATACAATGGGATTTATTTCTAAAATTAATTTCTAGGTTACAAGCTTTCGGACATTTTAAGGGTCTATGTAGCATAGTAATATTTATCTGTCAACAAATACTGACACCAGCTTGTAGGTTGATCTACTGAAACTTAAATAAACCCTTAATATTATATTGTTTGCGGATCATGGGGTGGGGTGACCAGCCAAGAAAACAGTGGCCTTGACGTCAAACACAAGCTTGACATACAATGTTCAAGACATTGAAGTTATGGGTGCTACTTTCATTCTATTTCATGAAACCGTTTTGCTTTTGTTTTATTTTGTTTTGTTTGTTTTTTGTTTTTTGTTTTTTGCTTCTCTATGAAGAACTATAAAATAATACCTGGTCAGACATTTGCTCACAGACTATGACAAAAATAGATTCCTAAGGGAATAATTAAGTAATGTCTTGTTAAATATGTTTCCTCACATGGAAGGATGTTATTAATGAAAATAAATGCCTGCCCTTATTTTTAAATCTACAGAAAAATATATTTAGATTTGAGGAAGAAAGTATTTTTGTTCAAATTATATTCTCTTTAGATAAAAGACGATAAATAAGAAAAGTGAGGTAGTCAGAATAATAACCCCTCAAGTCCACCTCCTAATCTCTGGAACCTGTGAATATGTTAACTTACTTGGCAAAAGGGACTGACATATATGATTAAATAAAGGACCTTGACATGGGAAGCTTATTTTGAATTATCTAGGTGGGCCCAGTGTAATCACAGTGGTTTTTAAAAGTAGAAGACCAAGGTAGAGGAGTCAGAACAAGATGTGTTCATGGAGGAAAAGCACAGAGAGATTCCATTTTTCTGATTTTAATGATGGAAGGAGGGGGAAACCAGCCAAGACTGTGGCCTCTGGAAACTGGACAGATCAAAGAAATGAATTCTATTCTAGAACCTTTAGAAAGAAAAGCATCCCTAGGAGCATACTGATTTTAGCCCAGTGAGACCCCTGCTCGACTTCTATCTATAGTCCATAAAATAATAAATTTGTATTATTTATGTTGCTAAATTTGTGGTAATTCATTATAACAGTGATAGAAAACTAATACAGTTAACTAGGGTTTCTTCTCAAAGTGGCAGATCAAATATAAGCATTAATCTCTGTAGCTTCCTGGAACACTGAAACAGAAGGCTTTTAGGGGGATTTTAAAGGCATAGCAGAGCAAAGATGTGAGGAAAAGGCACGCTTTCCTTTGTTCTAATCAAGTCAACTTGTTAACTGTCCCTTCCGCACCCTGGTAAAAAGAACTGAAGATTTATTTTTGTTTGAGGGGAAGACAGTATTTAGAATTCAGAACCTACACACAACTAAGAATGAGGATGCTGTTCTGAAATCCAGGGATAAAGATAATCTTTTCCTGAACTCACGTGGCTCTCAGAACACTGGTCACCAGGTACCCCTTCTGCAAAGAGGTGATTAAAAGAATCTTATCGGGGCAATGTTATTGACCTTAAAGAAGCAGCCCAAAGATTCTGACTTCAGGTACATAGTACAAACCTGTCACTCAACAGTGAAGAGGGTGGTTGGACTTACCCCATACATTTGCACAGAGCCTCAATCATCTTTGTAATTGGTCCACTGGAAAATAGACTAAAAAACACATATTAAAAAATAGTAGAAACAGAATGTAGAAAAGAAAACATTTAAAATACACTACAATTAATAATTCGAAAGACCTAAGATCCTTTATCCATGATACAAGGAAAAAAACCTTTAAAAAAAGAAACATGTGGAGAACCAAAATTTTTTTTAAAAATCTTGATAATTAAAATTATTATACAATAAACTAAAATCTCGGAAGATAAATAAAATCAAATAAATGGACATAAATGGTCATAGATGATAAAATTAAGAAAATCTTCAAGAAAGTAGAGAAAAAAATGCAGCGATAACAAAAGTGCAACTATGAGACTATTAGAACATAATTCTAAGAATTCTTACATCCAAATAAGGAAAACCCTAGAAAGAGAGAAAAAGGAAAATGGTGGGGAATAAAGAAACAACTTAAGAAAATTTCCCTGAAGGATATGAGTTTCCAGATTGAAAGGGCACTGCAAAATGGACTAAAATGTGCTCATACTGAGGCAGATCGTCTTGAAGTTTTAGAACACTGTGGAAGACCAGCATATTCTAAAACCTTGAAGGAGAGGAATGCTTCATACAAGGGACTGAAACTCAGAATGGCGTCACACGTCTTCATAGCAACATTGTCACTGAAATTCAGAAGGAAAGAAATTTCTACACGAGGTCAAACTATTAACATTAATTATGAGGAAAAGATTAATTTATTTCAAGATCTTGAGGACTCAAAAAGTTCACTGCCATATTTTCTTTCTCAGAAACTTCTAGAAAACGTGCTGCACTAAAAAGAGTAAACCAAGAAAGATGAAAACCTGTGTTCCATGAAACAGAGAGTGTAAGGAAAGGAATCCTCCAGGATGATGATAAAAGGAGATCCCAAGACAAAAGCAGCACAGTAAGACTTAAATTCACGTAATTTAGCAAGTCAGAATGCTTTGGGAGAGATTTCCTCAAGAAGATAAAATTGTTCAAATATTAATGTGTTTGATGAATTAATAGGAAAGTATTTCTAACTGGGAAAGACACTGTGGCTGAATTAATGGCAAGTATACATATAAATAAGCAAAGAAAAAAACAAGACAATTATTAACCTTATGGGGGAAAATGCTGTGAAGGGTGAAAAAAAGGATCAAAACACATGAGTTCAATTGTAATAGCACTAATGAAAACACTGATAATTAATAAAAAAATTAACACTATTGGAAATTTAGGGTAGGGTGGATGTGGTGCAGGTATAGTAGGTAGCAGGAGTTGAAACTGAACTAGATCTTTATCTACCACAGTAAAAAGTAAATAGATAATGCCCCCCAATGGAAACTCAAGAAGAAACATTATAAGAATGGTTAGAGATTTGCATATAAATAACAACAGCACCACCCAGAGAGCAGGGACTACTCGTGTTTGTGGATTTAATTTAACTAAAAACTGGCTCAACAGCCTCTCTGAGAATCAGTTTCTTCAAGCGTGAAATGGGGCTAATCTCTACCACGCAGAATTATTGTAAAGATTCAAATAATGCGTGCAAATTGCCACGCGAGTGATTGACACAGGGAGCTGGGAAAGAATAAGAAGGGGCTAAGGATGTGATTTGTAATAAGCAGTGAGGAGCTAATGGGCCTTACCGTATATGCTGTTTATAGCATCCACTGATCATGTGCAGCCCAAATATTCTGAAACAGCCATGATTTCAAGGCAACTTTTCAGGTAAAAAAATCAGAATTTGGAGAAAAAAAATTCTACTTACTGAATGATGAGGAGCACATTCTTTGAACTCCACTAGGCCAGAAGCTTCAGGAACTTGGCTTTTTAAAATTACTGCTATGCGGTGCCAGGGAGCTGGACACATTACATACCACAGAACTCGTCTGATGCCAAATTAGGAACATGCTTTTTTTAAGGAACATTTTTAGGAAAAATAACTCAACACTTTTTAAAAAGGTGATTTGATATTTAAACAAAATTCGGAAAACTATGTATTTATCTGTTTTACTTACTATGACTTTTGAAACACTGATTCAGCGAAGGACAGGATGGTCCCGAAGATTCCTTTAAGAAATGCAGGTCGGAAATAGTCTGCATTATTATGTGCAGGGTCCATACCACTGAAGCATCTCACCAATAAAGAATAAAAACGAAAGTAACCCTCCAGGAATGAGTTGTGATGGATTGAATCGTCTTTTAGGAGTTAAGAGTCTCGTGATAAACTGAATCGAGGACTAAGAGTAATTCACTGTTGGAAAGTGGAAAAATGATGAGCACACTGTAAAAATTAAACCTAGTCATGTTTTGAAAGTTTAATATAGTTTTTATAAAACTGAATTTGCAGTATTGAATACATGAATTTATATTTGTGTAACCTAAATGACCTTGCACATTTAAATAATTAATTGCATGCCAGAAAATGCAATTAGCTTGATTCTAATTTGAATACTATGTACAATGTAATTCAAGCACAAATTCTGAAGTAGAGCCCACAGAGTTGCTGTGCAGTCAAGCTGAACTCTCTTCATAGTATGGAATTGTAGAAATTTTTCATAATACAGATAGAATATAAGCCACCTTCTCCATAATCTCATTCTTTCTGCAACAGAAATAATCCATTTTGGCCCATCCTCTCTAATCAAACAGGCTCTTCAGTACTGAGACAACTAAATACCTTTCTTAGGATTTAAAGCTATATATGGATGAATTCAAAGCCACAAAAGGATTTTTCAGAAATAACTAATGATAAAATATCCTTATTTTTAATTTGTATATACTTACAAAACTATTCACATATTGCTGAGAAGAATATTTCAATTGAAGATAGACATTATTAAAATAATCATATTTCTTTTATTCACATCATTTTGATAAATAGAATGAAATATTTTACCATGACAGGAGCTATACCATGAAAATCCCACAAAAGGGACTAGTTTCCAGTTGGTAAGTAGAGTTACTCAGTTCAATGAACATAATTACATTTTGCTTTCCAATAGTCACCACATTGGTGGGCTGACAATTATCCTGGCTTCTGTTGACTTTTATTCTATTTGATTTGAGTTCTTGTAACTTCCTGGAATGGAAATACCAGAGATTTATGTTTTATGCAGTCAATAAAACTCATTACTTTTCACTGCTGAGAAAACATGTCACATACAGATCGAACAAATGTTACACGAAATCACTTTGATAAGAAGTCCTGGAGGCTGAAATATACGAGACGGAGATGATTTTTCTTGGAATGATCAGTGTCAAAAAAATCAGCAAAAAGAGAAGAAAAAGCAATTCTTTATTTTTATCCAAATATATCAGACTTCATAATTTAGTTAGTTTCAACAAAAACATTGAGTCACCATATAATGTATCATCCAAACCAGGACATTCGAAGAGTGAAAGGGAGTGCTATTACTAATTACACAGATACAAGAGGTATAAACTGCGTTCCAGTCCCCGGGGAAACTGGGACCTCCGATCAACTTAGCAATACGCGCTAAACTGCAATTACATGCAGAAATCATACCTTTCCCATACATATGTGGAAAAGATAAAGGAATAGCATCACTGAGAAAAATTAATTTTGGCAACAGTGGTTCTTTCTCATTACGCAGATGTCTGTTGAAATATCACCCCCTCCCTAAGCCGGTCACCTCTTCTAAAATAATCAATTCTTAGTCCACCTAGTCATTTTCCATTTTGATGTCTTGTTTTTCTTACCTTAAACTGATATTTTGAGTATCTGAAATGATCTCATTTGTGTTCTGTCTCCACAGGGCCCCTCCCCACTCTCCTAACAATACGCAGTGTTCAAATGGGCAGCGACCTCCTCTGACTTAGTCATAGCCAAATCTCCAGGACCTAAAACTGCCTAGGACATAAAAGGCATGCAAAAATTTTGTTGAATGAATGAGTGAATACATTCAGAGAGTTTGTTTTTGGTCCCATATTCTCCTTGGTACCAAAGACAATAGAATGACTCCTCAAATTAAATTATGGCTCTGTTTAGTGTTAAGTGTTTGGACTAAATGATCTATGGAGTTTCTTCCACTGATAATAAATGTCTCATGCCCCCTAGACCCCCTTCTCTCTCTGCTATTAGTTCATTTTCTATAACCAGCAAATGGGATCAAGGGGTAGAGCAACTAGCTCTATTCACAGTGGATGAATGCTCAAGGTTGATCATTTTGCCAGTAACAGTTCCCTGGGATATGTTTGCACCTACAAAATTTGGTTGATACAGAGGTAGCCAGAAGGTATTATTGAAGTTATGATAGAATTGTTGATGTAATCATTTTCCAATAAGAAAATCATCACAGGATTGCTAAAAAATGGGAAATGATGGGAGCCCAAACCAGCCATTAAGGATTTAGATATTAATAAGGAGAAATAGCTTAATTCTGGAGAGACTTACAATGCAATGCCCAAAGAAATTTTATAGGAAAATCCATGATATTTTGATAAGGAACACTTATAAATTTTCATAAAAATCTCTGCATTCCAAATCTTTATTTTGTAGGTGTTCTTCTGAGCAATAGTTTTTTTTTTTTTTTTTTTTTTTTTTTTTTATTTCCACTAATGAGTAATAAGTATCAGACCTTGGGGTTAGAAAAATAGTACTGCTAAAATTACTTTGGTAGGCCAGGGATCCAAGACACCCATAAAGTCAGTGTTTACCAAACAAACAAGCAAACAAAAAAAGCCCACATGGGTAAAATATCTTCAATTCATCTAATTTAAAATTCTCTCAGGTATATACAGAACATTCTTCCTGAATGGAGTGACAGGCATGGGTGGGATAGGTTCCCCAGATGCGGGAAAAAGTCTGTCCTGATACAATAAATGCCACAAACAAGAGAACAGCATTAAAAAAGAGACTCATTTAGACATACATATTTTAAGCATAAATATTTATCATCTGTTTCATTGTGTTGTTGTATCTCCTCAAAATAAATTATTGGTTTTTAAACTGACAGAAATTTCAGAAAAAGAGTGGAAATGTTACCAATTGACTCAGTTTGAAACAGGGAACATTAATTATGTAATTTCAAGCAGATTCTGATATATTCAATGTAAGTTGGCTACTGATGATTACAGTGATTCAGCATTTGTTCATAGCTCATGTTTGTGTTAGATCATATACAAAACAGATTTCCAGACTTCAAGTAGTCCAGAAAAGGACCAATTCTCAAATTAACCAATTTTTCCCTAGTACTAGCAACTTTTAAAAATCATAAGAAATTTTTAGCATACTGGTATGCTCTAAAATTTACAAGTTAAATATATAATGGTTATATTTATGCGGGGCCAAAAATAGCATAGACTTGTGTGACTCCCTCATATAAAGTACAATTGATAACCTCCCAGGACCTTAAACAGCAGAAAACATTAAATCAGATTTTAAAATGACAAATAATTTAAGGCTAAAATATTTGGTATTAATAATTAATGCCAGAAGCCTTCCTAGCCTAATAAAGTAAACATGCACAAGAACTACAAGTTTGAACAAAACATCACAATTTTATCGGATATATATATGTATGTATGTATGTGTGTGTGTGTGTGTGTGTGTGAGTGTACATATATATATATGTGTGTACACACACACACACACACACATATATATAGTTTTATCGCCCTGAAAACTATCCACTCATGTTTGGCTTAATATATATGTTAGAAATGTCGTGAAGAGTACCACCTCTTTAAATATATATATATTTTTTTCCATAATATACAATATAAATATACCATATATAAATCATGCCATAAAACTAAATGCAAAATTTGCACATTATTGCATGCTTGATGTGATAATACATGCCCGTTAATAAGAACTTTCTTAGGATGTCTTCCCTTTACATAACTTTTGCTTTCTGCACAGTGGCAATACTTGGGAAGAAAGGGTTCTCAAATAAGCATATATGACTGGGGGGGGTGGGAAATGTACCTTTCGGATTCCTTCGAGAATTACCTCATCAGCCAAATATTGGACTATTACTAAATCAAACAGCAAATAATGCCAATGGGGGTGTTTTGTTATGTGAATCGATCAGAGTTCATTTTTCTCAGTTTGGCCGGGAGATTCCCTTCCATCCTCGCTGCTCCTCCAGCCATCTTTTGAAGCTTTGGTGGCAAGTCAGCCACGGACTGGCTCATGGGGTCAGACAACATCTTGGTGGTTTTCGATACCAGTTTTTCTTCTGAGTTACCGGGAACTGAACTTATTCGTTGAAGTTTCATGGGCAAATCTCCCAAGCTGTAGGCTTTTTCTGAAGTTGTAGAACTCATCCTCAAGAGTTTTTTGGGAAAGTCTTCTCTTCCGGTAATTTTCTGCAGTTTAGATGGAAGTTTTGTAGTAATGTCATCTAGTCCATCTAAGCATTCCACAGAATTATGTCTTTCTTTGCTGTTAGTTATGGCTGGTGCTATTAAAGGGGATGACATAAGGAGCATCTCCTCCTGTTCTTTCACACTATAAGGTGGGGTGGGGACTTCAAATGTCGCATGGAACTGGGAGTAATCGACTTTAAAGAACCCTTCTTCTAAGGAAATCACAGGAAAAAAACGATGACCCCAAAGAACTTCATCTTCAGTGTAAGATGTTCGAGCTTGACAAGTCATCCCTATAAGCAAAAAGAAAATCTTTGATAAATTATGCGTAGTAGAAGGAAATACAAAGCCAGTTTGACCTAAGGAATTCATTTTGCTTTCTTATTTAAGCTTTGAACTGTTTGTCTAAGTAAACTGAATAAAAGAATATGTTAAAATTTTTCATGTTAATAGTTTTGATACATATACTTTCTTCCAATGAAAAATACAGGGAGCCTTTACTGTACATGTTTGGGGGGCAGTACATCGAGGCCTAATTAATTGCTTTGCATCCATGAACCAAAAGTAAAAATGGCACAGACCAATTGCAGAACATATGTGTCTCTAGAAGAAGTAGAGAAATCACAAAATCATTTTCCCTTGTTCACGAAGCCATGTGATAATATGAAACAGACCTGACTTCGCATCCAAACTTCACCACTGTGTAAACTTAAGAAAGATACTTAACTAAGTATCATTTCCCTCTTCTGTAAAGAAGACTGAATATACCTGTATCACAGGACGGCTGAACACGAAATCAAATAACATACAAAAATGTAAAATGTGTCATATAATGTCTTATTAAATGGGGAGCAAATATAACTATCCCAAGTATTTGCTTAATTAATGAAAGTTGAAAATATTGGGCGCCTGGGTGGCTCAGATGGTTAAGCGTCTGCCTTCGGCTCGGGTCATGATCCCAGGATCCTGGGATCGAGTCCCGCATCGGGCTCCCTGCTCCTTGGGAACCTGCTTCTCCCTCTGCCTCTCTCTCTCTCTCTCTCTCTCTCTGTCTCTCATGAATAAATAAATAAAATCTTTAAAAAAAAAAGAAAGTTGAAAATATTTTTATACCGGATAATGGAAGGTCATCGCAGTGGTTCTATTCTTCTGGACCTTTAAGGCTAGAAGGAACTTGGGCTCGAGTCTTAGGAATCCATATGCTAAAATGAGTAATCTGTGACAACGTGATGTTTCCAGCTGTATTCCTGCTATGGGAATCTCTGAGCCTGGATGCTGGATATCAGATCTAAAATTTTGCTATTTACATGTTATTTGGGTATCATTTACCTCATGCTACTCTTTTTTTACTCAACTATATTCTCTTCACAAATTATATATTTAGAGTGGGTTACTATTAAATCAGTCAACCTCTGATCTAGACGTGAACACTGGAAGTAAATGAATACACTTAAAACATATTATCAAATTTCAGTCTTATTTTAGCCAAAAGATATAATTTTCTGTAAGTTGTAAAATTCACTCTCTTCCACTTTTACTATCAGACTTCTAGTAGAGCCTATTAAAGCGTAAAATAATAGACATGTTGTAAAAATGCACCTCTGTAAAATTAAGTATAATTTAACCAAACGATGACAGTCTTTCTGCGTACATTTCTATTCTCCCAGTGTCAGCCTATAAATAATTTCCATTGTGTTTAAGCCTGGAATAGTCTGGATAAAGGGATATTCCATCTTTCCCCCTGACTAGTGATCACACAAAGAATACCTGAAATTAGGATAAATGCATAACTGAAAAGCAGTATTGAAGATAATTTCTTCCTTGAATCTTTCCAAAATCTTGCCTTGTATATATCACCAAGGAAGCAGTTATTACACTTACATACCATCTTTTCCAGACGTTTTAAAAATAACTGATGCAGAAGATGAATGCGGATCATATCTCAGGCACTGGGTTAGGTGCTATCTGTATATTATTTCTGATTCTCAATATCATCCTAATAAGAAAATATTCCTATGTCCAATTTAAAGATAAGGAATATGGTGCTCAGAGAAATGATTAACCCTTGACCTTCCTTGGCCACAGCTCTAGGAAGCTGTAGAAAAAAGTACCGTATTATTCTAATTTCTGGTTTGATTTGGTTGTTCTTTTTACTTTGCCA
This sequence comes from Zalophus californianus, assembly GCF_009762305.2. Classification (NCBI taxonomy): domain Eukaryota; kingdom Metazoa; phylum Chordata; class Mammalia; order Carnivora; family Otariidae; genus Zalophus; species Zalophus californianus. The sequence goes on along the minus strand of NC_045597.1, from coordinate 120,223,812 downwards.
TCATGTCTCTGTTACTTTAGTTAGGAACCCCATTCTAAACAACCTATCCAATTAACTGTCACACTGAAAATCTGATACAGGCCAAATACCAGTCTTCACAGTCAACATCTTATCAGGAATTGTTCCCGGAAACATTTATATATGGGATAACAAAACTAGTTTAAAAAGTAATTTGTAAGCCTTAGACAGTAGCAACTGTCTTTTCAAACAATTTTCTAGCTTCTATTTCATGAAAAAAATTACAGATCAATACTTATTCAGAAAAGATTCAAAAATGTATATCCTGATATAGTCACTGGACTTTATCTTGAATAGTTTAAAGATCTAGCAAAGTACCTAGAATAAATGACAACTATCAACGTACCTACCCATTAAGTTACAAAAAATAAAATAAATAAATAAGTACCCTATATTTGTTCAAAGAAGTACCCTTTTGTTTCTCTCCAAAAGCAATCACTCTTGTAAATTCTTTATGGATCTTTCCAGCCCAGGATATTAATTTAAATTTAAGAAAAAAACCATAAATGTATATTTATTGCTAAGTAGTAGTACTTCCTTTATAACCCCATTTTAATTTTTAAATATTATTCCACTGAGAATTGATGGTGGAGAGAATTACCTGAAGTAAGGGTACACAGTCAACATAACACAGCATAACAAGGTCTGTAGGTTTGTCCTTTGGTCACTATATATCCATGCATATATTAATAGTCGAAGTAAATTCAGATCCTAAACTTTGTTCAATTACTTGTAACAGTAAGTGAATAAATATTGAAACAAAATTTTATTACTATCACCGTCTTAGCTCATTTCATTTTAGTGACTTTTTTTACATTGGGAAAGGAAGATGAAATTAAAAATCAAAATTCTGTCCCCATTATTTGTCATTTTAACATACCACATTGCTGATCCTTACCCTGAGTTGTTTCCTGTGAAGTTATCAGAAATCATAGAAAAAAACACTAGAGAAATTTAAATGGTGGGGAAAAGTGGGGGAAATAAAGTCTTACAAAATTTTCACTTTGGGGAAACAAGCCATCGATTATTAAGGTGCTTATGGTACAATGTCAGTGGGTATTTCAAACATTTGTTCACATACAAATACCCATAAGCATTGTTACTCAAAGCCAGTGGATGATTCTGACTGAAAAGTATGGTGGGGAGATTTTATTCTACTATATGAAATTAACTAACTTCCCTCCGTAGCAAACTGTGATACTTGTGAGGCAGCATCTTTATAAAACTGAAAAGTATATAAATTTGGCTGTCAATTCTATTACTTAAGTAGCTTGTGAAAATTACCTGAAACTCCCTGAGCTTCCGTTCTCTCTTCTACAAAGCAGAGTAGTATCCTCTCATAAGAGTGTAGAGAGTTTGGGACAAGGGCACAAAACAGTGCTTGGTATTTAGGCAGTGCTTAATAATGACTGCTGGGTTTACTGTTCTGTAGTGATCGTTTGCATTTCCTATTGTCTCTGAAAATTAGTGTTACTGCATTAACATAAGTGGGGAATTTTGACATATTAGTAATTTGTGCCATATTAGCAATACAGAAAGTTAAATTCAAAAATGGCTAGATATAAGATAGCAATTCCCTTTTTGGAAATGTCAGTTAAATATTCAAAATTTTTTAAAATATAGAAAAACGGGGCGCCTGGGTGGCTCAGTTGGTTAAACGACTGCCTTCGGCTCAGGTCATGATCCTGGAGTCCCGGGATCGAGTCCCACATCGGGCTCCCTGCTCAGCAGGGAGTCTGCTTCTCCCTCTGACCCTCTTCCCTCTCGTGCTCTCTATCTCTCATTCTCTCTCTCTAATAAATAAATAAAATCTTTAAAAAAAAATAAAATAAAATATAGAAAAACGTACATTACTCACATTCCCAATTTTTAGGGTTTCTTATTTTCCACCTAAGTATCTGTAGTAGCTTGGGAGACTGAGTGTAGAAGCTTGGGGTGGTATTAAAAAGCCCTGCAGCAAGGTGACTAAACCCATGACAATACTTTAGTAATTATACCAAGAACATTTGCCAGCACTTTAACCCTCGTTTGTTTTCTGCTGTTTCTTTTACACTTTCATTAGATGTAGGCACACAAATATAAACATTTCCAATTCAACAGCATCATATTTATTTTAAGATTTTTTTTCCTTTTTTAAGTTTTTACTTAAATTCCAGTTACCTAACATATAATGTTAGTTTCTGTAGTAGAATTCTGTGATTCATCACTTACATACCCAGTGCTCTTCACAAGTGCCCTCCTTAATCCTCACCATCCATTTAGCCCATTCCTCTGCCCACTTCCCCTCTAGCAACCCTCAATTTGTTCTCTATATTTAAGAGTCTGTTTCATGCTTTGCTTCTCTTTTTTTCTTCTCCCATGTTCATCTGTTTCATTTCCTAAATTCCACACATAAGTGAAATCATGTGGTATCTGTCTTTCTCTGACTGACTTATTTAGCATAATACATTCTAGGCCCAGCCCTCAGGACACTTCTCAATCCCCAAGGGCCTGGCCCTGCCCCTGCACTACCCCTCAGACTCCCTGGCACTTGAGACCCCTACCCCCGCCCCTGCAGTGCCTTTCACTTTTATTTATTTATTTTTTTTACCCAAATATCCAGGGGGGTTGGTAGGGGTAAGTCCTGTCAAGGGGGGCCCAAGGGAGAGGAGGGGATAGGCTTTCAGGGATTCTTTATTCTTGTAGTAATAGTAATACTAACAGTGGGGAAATTGTGTCGGGGAGAAAACCAGACCATTAAAAGTGCTCGTGGGGGGTACCTGGGTGGCTCCATCGTTAAGCGTCTGCCTTGGGCTCAGGTCATGGTCCCGGGGTCCTGGGATAGAGCCCCGCATCGGGCTCGTGCTCCGCGGGAAGACTGCTTCTCCCTCTCCCACTCCCCCCTGCATGTGTTCCCTCTCTCGCTGTGTCTCTCTCTGTCAAATAAATAAAATCTTTAAAAAATAAAATAAAATAAAACTGCTCGTGGTTTAATCCCCATTCAGGCTCCTCCTACGTGACCTGGACATTGTGGACTTGACAGGGAGCGGGCAAGAGTCAAAGCAGGGAGGCCCTTCCCAGGACAAGGAGACACTGACCAAGACAGACAGGGAAAGCAGTCTTCCTCCACCCAGTTCTTTGTGGTGTCTTTTGCATCCAAGACACTGAGGCATCTACTCATACTCCTCACCTACCCCCCCAACCCCTGAAAAAAAATACAATGCAGAAATGACCAAAAAAAATATATGTATGTATGTATACACACATACCACTGCTTCTTTATCCATTCATCATTTGGGCTCTTTCTATAATTTGGCTATTGTTGATAATGATGCTATAAACATCAAGGTGCATGTGTCCCTTTGAATCAGTATTTTTGTATCCAGCATCATAGCTTTTAAATCTGGTTTCAACTCAGAATATTAATGTGAAGTTAACATATGGATAATGATATTAAAGCATTGTAAGTTGGATAACAGAGAAATGCCTTTGATGGTCAATCTGCAGTTTAGACAATGTTCTAAGATAACACATAATTGACAGACTACCTCTTTTTACAAAAGTTTTCCCAAAATGATGTTAAAAAATAAAATACAATTGAAAAGATTTAAAGTAAATATAATTATGTTTCCTAAGAATATGTGTGTAACATAGTATTCTTCCTTGTAGTTTGCGTTATCTTATGCTTCTTACTCTAAATCATTTTTAAATAATCCATGCTTAGATTCATAATTGCAAATGCCATTTGAATCGAAATAAATGCAGGTAGGTAAATAGCATTATTCACAGGGTAGTATGTGACTGCAACTCTTAACCGGCAGCGCGGCTGTTTGCGTATTTTAACCAGGTTCCAGACTTGAACAAATGTGATGAAAATCAACACGAGCTCATCTCTGTGGAAAATGGTAAAGCAACAGATGCTGCTACTGGAAATAGCTGGGACTTTTGATCCTCAGATGAAAAACATTTTGTGAAAAAAGATGTATTCTCTGCATTAATTCTTAGATAAAAAAGCTATATATTTCTGCTTAATGTATTCCAGCACTAGTGTGTTGATCTAAAATGATAGAGGCAACGGAGTCTAACCTTTTTCCTTTTGACTTTCCCCCTTCTTGATTCTACCTGTATAGTTTCTCTTTAACTGAACTGAACACTCATTCAAATAACAAGTCTGAGAGCTTTTTAAGTGAAAATGGCAAAGCGAGTTGCTATTTGACAAGTCCTTAATGAAACTTTCAGAATGCCACCAATTCAGTTATTCTCTGTTGTTTCTGCTAGTCAGAAATGGTCGCCTACATGAGGTGGGTATGAGATGGTTAAACACAATATAACCACAGGCCAAGAGGAATGTCTGAATGCTGTGACACAGAAAACATCAAATAATCAATAACTTCTGCACAGCAGAGGATTTATCTAAACCTTAATGTAGAAGTTGCTGAGAGAGAGAGAGAGAGAGAAAGAAAAGAAGAAAGAAAGAAAGAAAGAAAGAAAGAAAGAAAGAAAAAAAAAAAAAAAAAAAGAAAAAAGAAAAAAAAAAAAAAAGAAAGAAAGAAAGAAAGAAAGAAAGAAAGAAAGAAGAAAGAAAGAAAGAAAGAAAGAAAGAAAGAAAGAAGAAAGAAAGAAAGGAAGAAAGAAAGAAAATACAGAAAGAAAGAAAGAAAGAAAGAAAAGAAAGAAAGAAAGAAAACTCCCATTAGGGTGGCTGTGTTTTATGTGTGCACTAAACAAAAGGGAAAAAAAGAGAAAATCTCTTTTAATTAAGCCATGTAGTAATGATGATAGGTAACAATAATAACAAGTAATATTCCTATAGGGCTCACTGGGTCCAAGAATCTTTCTAAGCACATTGTACATGTTATCTTGACTTCTCACAACTCTGAGGAAGTACTTGAACCCCAGTTCTGCTACTAATTAATGTGTGACCTTTAAAACAACTATTAAATCTCTTTAATCCTCAGTTTCATCATCTGTAAATTAAGGCCCACTCTACTGATTTTACATAGATATTGTGAGGATTAAATAAAATTAAGTGATATGTATAAATTGCATGTGCAATAAATATTGCTTATTTTCTTCTAGAAGAGTCCCTAAATGGAGGTTACCTGACTATGCTACAAGTTTCATTTATATGCATACACACACACACACACACACATACACTTGCAAATTTTAGCCAAATAAGACATTGTTTTTCTTCATCAAATCTGTCTTTTTGTCTTTTTTTTTTTTTTCTCGGCAGTGGTTTTTATAAATGAATCGACTAACAGCTTAGCATGTGTAGCATGTGCTATTACCCCAGCAGTTTCCTAGACTGCCCTACGTTTTTTGCTCTGAGGATTACTAAATAAAGTCTGTAGCCACTTCTTCCCTGCAGTACTCCCAAAATTTTGCCCATCCCCCAAGCTACCATAACTGTAAGGCTTACTTGGCATTCTTTGCCTGGTCTCTGTTGTGGTGCACTGAGCTGAACCCAAGTTTAAACTATAAACTTTCTGAAGAAGTATATGATGTTTGGTTTTTTTTTTATCTTGTTTATAAAACAAAGACACTGTGTACACCACTGTTCAATAATACTAAGGTTATGGCATCAGGCTCCTCTGGGATATAGGTTGCAAAGCTATTAAGAATATATAAATTGCTTCCAGAAACTGCAGTTTTCAAGTAGATGGAATCCCTTTAAAGCACAATATATTCTGCTCAGACACTTTTAGAGAAGAGTACAAGTTTCTGGCATGCATTCAACCCAATATTATCCTCTATTATTTACAGCACTTGGTCTTACAATGTGTTAGCAGACATAAGCTTGCCATTATTGCTCAAGCTAGGTCAAAAAATTCTAAAAAGATTAAAAGATAAACGGAAGAAGAAAAACCCAATTACATTTGTTAGAAAATAAAATGTCAATAAGAAACTTAGCAACAAAGATTTCAAATGTAATACTTCAGGTTTCTCGGTTTCCAGAAGAAGAAAAGAAAGGAAAATAGATTTTTAATGACAACAAAGAAAATGTTAGACTCCCAAAAAGGAATATAAATGCAGGTGTGAAGAGTTAATGGCAGGTAGAAAATATGACAGATAATTCATGGTCATACTGCTGAAAACGTATTTAAGAGACTCAAGCTTATATTAAGCCAAAGAACGTGGGCTTTGAATATTGAGGTTGCTGTGGTTTTAACCACACACTATTAGTAAGACCTTAGGCATATTATTGAAATTATCTGAACCTTAATTGCTATAAAACATGGACAGTTATAAGGGATAAAGATATATAATTTATAAGGTTATTGCAATTACAAATTATATGATCTATTTAATGGGTCTACTATATTACCTGGTAAATAACAGAGGCTCAACAATTGGTAGCTATTATAATTATCATTATTGGGGTTCCAATTAGCTCAAAGGTCATTTTTAGATATATTTTGATTCTTTAGTGATCACCCCATTTCTCAGAAATAACTCCCAAGCAAATGAAATAATTTTTGCATTTTTGGTTTCTATTAATTTGACATAGACCATGTTGTCCACATTTATCTGAAATAAGTGGAAGGCCCATTAGTACATATAATATAAACAGAGTAATGCCTGGCACTGTCAACATGGTGTACCCTGCACAAATGTGACTGGCTTTACAGTAGCAAATACTTCCCTTGAAATACAATTAACCTCTCTGCTGTGTTGACAAGGCACTACAATCAGCTATCCACTCCCACTTCATACAGAAGCATTCCAGGATTTGACCAATACACTTTCAACTGATTATCATTTCCTTAACCCAACAGTGGAAATGTTCCATTTTGAGAGTATCTCTTTCTCTTTTCCTGTATGGCACCAATTAAAACATGTTTCCTTACACTGACAATTACAGAACCAGAACAATAACTACCTAAATCTATTCCTTCTATAGTTTTCTCCTGTTAAAATAGGATTTTTAGCTTCTAAAACATCTTAATGATGTAAATATAATGGAACCAAATTACTGTTGGGGAATACCCCATATTATAAGACTGACATCAGAAAAGATGTTTTTCAAAGGGCAAATGTAATACAGTTCTCACTTAAAAAAAAAAAAGAACATTTTTCAGATAATGCTGGAATTTAATTATTTTGAAGAACATTATCTCTAGTCATAGGGAAGAAAACTTTTTTAAATATTGTCTAAAGCAATAACACACATCAGCTTTTAAAAACTGTTACATATAAATTACAATAATTAAATGCTTACATTATTTCCTGTTTTTTTTAAAGATATTCCTAGAACTGTACTTTAAAAAATGTCATTCATATCCACTTTGTATGGGGTTATGAACTGAAAGTTTGTGTCCCCTTAATATACAGGTTGCAATCCTAACCTCTAATGTGAGAGTATCAGGAGGCAGGGCCTAGTAGCTTTTAAATTATGTGATATTTAAACAAAATAAATAAATAAAATTTAAACAAGAAATAAGAAACAAACCCAAAACTTACCAGCATATCTTCCTAGCTCCTTCAAACACTAAGTGTCCGTTATAGTTTTATCTCTTTAAAAACTCTTAACAATAACTACAACACACAGTAAAAGATATATGCTATATCCAAAGTATTTTCTATGTATATTGTAATTCTCTCCACCATTCTATGAAGTACGTAGCCTTCATTTTCTCATATGATAGATAATGATACTGAGGTATTAGGAGGGGAAATAGCTTGTCCAATGTCACATGACAAGACACGGTGGTAGTAAAGGTGTAAAGTCAAGCCCTCCAATTCCATGCTATTCTTTTTAACCTCTACATTATTCTGCTCCAATTTTCTTTTTTTTTAAAGATTTTATTTATTTATTTGAGAGAGACAATGAGATAGAGAGAGAGAGCATGAGAGGGGGTTGGGTCAGAGGGAGAAGCAGACTCCCTGCTGAGCAGAGAGCCCGATGCGGGACTCGATCCCGGGACTCCAGGATCATGACCTGAGCCGAAGGCAGTCGCTTAACCAACTGAGCCACCCAGGAGCCCATCTGCTCCAATTTTCTTGAATGGATGGCTTTCCCATTAAAAATCACTATGTTCTAGGGGCGCCTGGGTGGCTCAGTTGGTTGAGCAACTGCTTTCGGCTCAGGTCATGATCCCAGGATCCTGGGATCGAGTCCCACATCAGGCTCCTTGCTCAGCAGGGAGCCTGCTTTCTCCCTCTCCCTCTGCCTGCCACTCCCCCTGCTTGTGCTCTCTCTCTGTCAAATAAATAAATAAATAATCTTAAAAAAATTACTATGTTCCAGACATATTACTTGGTCCATGTATCAAATACTTGAAATGTCCTCTCATCTCTCCACCTCTTGACATAATTCCTCATATTCAAAGCTCAAATCAAATGCCATTAAATGTATGAAATCTTTCCTGATTTTTCTACTTTAATGTCTTTGAAATATACCATATTGTCATGCACACACACACACACACACACACACGTATGCATAGGCACATACACCCACATTTCTCACCCACTAGTACTATAAATATCTCAGTGACATGCATAATTAACTTCATTCAGTAATAACACTTAACATTTATTAATTTATTAAACATCTCTTTTCTGCCAGGTACTCTTCTACATGCTGAACGACAAGATGCTATGGCAATGGAATGAAGGATCAACCCACTCAACCTCTATGTTTAAACCTAGTCTCGAAAAACAAGTAGTAGTTTGTTACACGGTCCCTGTCTACCATGTGAGAAAGACACATTCTGGGGTGGGTAGAGAGCATATGCAAAAGCACAACCAGCTGCACCTGAATTTAAGACACAGTTTCTTTTTTTTTTAAGATTTTATTAATTTATTTGACAGAGAGAGAGAGCACAAGTAGGGGGAGCAGCAGAGAGAGGGAGAGGGAGAAGCAGACTCCTCATCAAGCAGGGAGCCCAATATGGGGCTCGATTCCAGGACCCTGGGATCATGACCTGAGCCGAAGGCAGCTGGTTAACTGACTGAGCCACCCAGGTGCCTCTAAGACACAGTTTCTATTTGTCCATTCGCTGCAGTTACAAACACATATCAGATTGGAATAAGCTTCTTAAGGGAGCTCTTATCTACCTTGGCATCCCTAGTATCCAACACTGTGTCAGGTATTAGATGCTCAATGCATTCTTCAGTAGAGATACTAGGAGGAATGGAGGAACAGGAAGAATAGGAAAGTTAAAAATGTCAGTGCTGGAGAAGTCAACTTTTTGAATGACACAGAAGTCTCATACTGGTCAGTAATCTACTAGATTGCCAGATCCACTAGAAGAGGTCACTAACAAAAATGCAAGGGACATAATGATACTAAGAGCTTCTTATTTTGATTAGTGAAGTGGGGCAGGGGAGAATATAAAAATAAATTATATATAATCACTATATAAAATATGAATGACTCTTCTTCCACAAAGAAGCAAGAGACACTTGCTCATAAATCACATTCAACGGTAACCAGTTAGTTTTTTCCTCACCTTTTTGTGAAAATATACATGGACAGATGTAGGTCTAGATTTATTTTCTAGAGAGGTTAGATTTATTTGCATTTAACCATTAAGCCACATGATAATTAAATTAATTGGATATTTTGATACACTTGAATACTTGACCTCTAGTTAAATCTAAAGTTTTGGTGAAATTTCTATCCCTCATGCCACTGTAACTGTTCACTTTAGAAAATGCAGTTATATCCATTTTTACCTGACAATTTAAAACTTGTTTTCTCCCAAAGTTATAAGGCTTACTTTTTGTATAGGCTGCTACATCTTTTTCAGTCTCAAACTATAGCTATTTTTTGACATCTCCTTTGGCAGAAATTCAAATATTTTTTTGTTTGCTTGCAGGCTTAGAACAGAACCTGGATAAATATTTATAATTCAACAGTTATTCTGGTTCTGTGCTTTGCAATCAAAAGAGACTTTCGCTTCTAATTTTTGCTCTGAAGTTATATATAGAAACTTATTGAAGTGTAAAATAAAGTCTCTATAATTTTATGGACACTATTACAGAGTGCCTTTTATTCTAGATGTGAAAATGTCACTTCGAAGTAATAATCACAAACATATGATATTTAGCACATGTATTTTAAAAGAAAACTGAATGATTGGCTTGAACATGTACATACATGTCTTATGAAACCATTTAATTTTCTGCCATGACGTAAACAGGTGTTTAAAAATTAAAGTATTAAGTTTCCCTATCAACATCACTCATCATCAGGGAAATACAAAGCAAAACTCCAATGAGATATCACCTCATAGCTGTCAGAATGGCTAAAATCCAAAACAAAAGAAACAGTAAGTTTTGGCAAGTATGTGGAAAAAAGGAACCCTACTGCACTGTTGGTGGGAAAGGCAAACTGGTGCAGACACTGTGGAAAACAGTATGGAGGTTCCTCAAAAAATTAAAAACAGAATTACCACATGTTCCAGTAATTGCACTACCAGGTATTTACCCAAAGAATATGAAAAAACAGAGATCTATCTGAAAAGATATACACACGCCTATGTTTATTGCAGCAGCATTATTTACAATAGTCAAAATATGGAAGCAACCCAAGTGCCCACCAATAGATAAGTGGATAAAGAAGTGGTGTGTGTGTATGTGTGTGTGTGTGTGTGTGTGTGTGTATACATATATATATATATATATATATATATAATGGAATATCACTCAGCCATAATAAAGAATGAAATCTTGCTATTTGCAACAGCATGGATGGATCTATAGGGTATTAATGCTAAGTGAAATAAGTCAGTCAGAGAAAGATAAATACCCTATGATTTCCACTCATGTGGAATTTAAGAAACAAAACAAATGAACAAAGAAAAAAAAGACAAACAAAAAACCAGACTCAAATACAGAGAACAAATTGGTGGTTGCCAGAAGGGAGATTAATGGGGGATGGGTGAAAGAGGTGAAGGGATGAAGAGTACACTTATTGTGATGAGCACTGAATAATGTAGAGAATTACTGAATCACTGTATTGTACACCTGAAACTAACATAACACTGCATGTGAATTATACTAGGATTTAAAAAAGGTTTCCCTAAACCACATGGTTTCTCAGCTTCTTTGATATCATTTTAATTCACTTTAATTTTTTAACAAAAGAAAATCACTTAAAAAAGGCACAATATAGAAATGCTGAATAATTAACATATGGGATGCAATCAGAAACTTCCTTAAGATTGACATTTTCTAAAAGGAAATGATAACTGAACTCCCTAAAGTTTATCTTAAAATATAACTGAACTCCTAAGGCAGCCTAGATTTTCTCCCAGATTTTTAAGTGAAAAATGATCTGTCTACAAGCATTCTGTTAATAGTAGAGAACCACGGTATACTGGCAAAATTCTTATCTGACCTGGTGATCTTTGGGGGAAATTTTATCTTATATATCTTTGCAGAATGTTTTGACATTTGTGAACAGAATTATTTATATCATACAAGTAATACTAAGAGAAACAATATACAATAATGTCTAATAGTCAAAGGCTTATTAATATTACAAAACAATATGTTTAAGGTCTAAACAAGGAAGAGAGAGAGAAGGAAGAAAAGACAAGTGAGTTAATCTACTTGGAATAATAGAAATCAAGCTCTCTGGCCAGATGCCTACAAAGGAATCATAAGATAGAATAAATAATTGGTGAAGAAGCTTGCATTTTGTGGCCGTACATACCCACAGGTATCAATTTTCGTGTCACTCATAATCAGAAACTGCATTCCTATATATTGTACCAATTTTAATAAACTTTGAATTAGTGGTGTTTATTCTTAGATATATCACTTCTGAACAAGCACCAAAAAAAAAATTAGAAAATAATTTAATCATGCAGTTACTTTCTCTGCCTAATAAACATTTCAGAAGTTAATAAGGTAATCCTTCATTTGATCAACGTGCAAGATATATGAACTGTGTCTGATTAAATCCTCCTATATATATACGTACATATATATATGTACGTATATATATATATATATATATATATATATATATGAGAGAGAAAGATAAGCACCCAGTATCATTCTGAGAATGTTTCATTTATTAATTCAAAAATTCCATAGGAAAAAAAATGACAAAATTTCTCTGCATTTAGGTGATGTGTCGGGAATAATAGAAATATTTTAAGCCAAATCACAAAGAAGAATATTGAGAGACTATTTTTTTTTAAATGGGAAAAGAAGCTGGTTGGTGGGGTGGAGTGGGGAGAATATTATTTCAGACATGTTATGAAGTTAAGCAGATAGTTTATAACAAAAATATCATCTAATATTTACTGTACCTATATTCTAGGGTCTATGCTAAGATATCTAAATGAATTAGTTTATTTTCAAAATCCCTGTGGAATAGTTACTATCCTTTCTTTTTTTCAGATGATAAACCTGCCCCTAAAAAAAAAAAATGGGCAAAAGATATGACCAGACCCTTCATCAAAGAATATATACAGATGGTAACTGATCATATGAAAAGATGCTCCACATTATATGTCATTATGAAGCTGAAAATTAAAACAACAATGAGATACCACTAGGTACCTATTTGATGGCCAAAATATGGAACACTGAAAACAGCTGCATTCTGGAAAATGCAACTATGCAGACAGTAAAAAGATCAGTGATTACCAGGATTTGGAGATGAGTAGGTGCCAGGCTATTCTGTCTGATACAATAATAGTGGCTACATGTCATTATACATTTGTCAAAACTTAGAATGTACAACACAAAGAGTGAGCTCTAACGTAAACTCTGGACTGAGGTTGATAATGATGTGCCAATGTTGGTTCATTGATTGTAACAAATGTACCACGCTGGGCCTCCATGGTAACAGTGGATGAGGCTGGCAGGGCAGGTGCTGCTGGGCTGGGGGATGTATGTACCTCCTGCACAATTTGTGAGCCTAAAACTTCTCTAAAACATAAGGTCTATTGATAATAAGTACATTAAAAAGTTAAAAAAAATTAAAACAAAAACAAAAAAGTCAGTACCTAAGAGAGATTATGTAACTTGCTAGGGCCTCATGGCTTGTAAGTGATGGAACCAGGTTATTTCTGTTCTTGGTGTTCACTATGCTGCATCTCAAGAGCCCTCATCCTGGCTTATATGCTATGTTTCAACCATTCCACTAAGCCATAAATGTGGACCTATATACTACGATGCATATGGTGAAAAAAAAGACAATTAATATACAAATTAGCCACCAAATTTGTCTTTTTCTCTAACAAGTTCTAAATTTTGATTATTATAGTTTAGGAAGCCATAAATAAAGAGGTTTTAAAAACTTAAAATTTTACTTTAAAAAATTGCTTTTGAGGTTAAAATGAGAAGTCACATAATCAAACACCCTATTTTGTTGTTCTCAAATGTGTATATTCCAAATACCCTGCTTACTGTGTTCGACCATATCTAGCGTATTCATACATATACAAGTAGGCACATCAGTTTTGCTGTACCTATGTTGTATCTCCATGAAATGAATGGAGGCAAGAAATAGGTATGTTTTCTATGCAGGCTAAACTAATTTCCAAAACCCATGTCTAATGTCAAAGTTTCCACAAACAAAGTTTGTGTTAAAATTACATAATTATTCTTTCACAATATAAAGACAATTTCCCCTCTGTGATTCGAAGCCATCATTATCACTTAACACCGTCTTTGAGGGCTCCATTCTCGCTGATGCTGACAGCTCCTGGTTATTGTGGAGGCTGCTATCATGCTCTTTTAAATCCACTTCTTGCCTCCAGCAATATATATTGTTTTCTTAGTCTTTCTTGAGACATCAATTCTTTTAAGTGTGTATAATATCTAATAAACTGTGGAAGAAGTAGAACTCACTATAAACTACCCCAAGATCTAAGTCTAGCGCCGTTATTAGAATATGGTAGGATTTTAATGCAGAAATGTTCCTATCACCATAAAAGAAAGGGAAAAGTACATAGACTATATTTCAAGACAAACACAGTAAACACTCAAAGGTTCAAACTGCCAGAGGAGGACTTAACATGACACTTAACAAAGCTTAGGTTTCAGAGACCTTCACTAGCACAGTGAAGCACATTTTCATACATTTGATGTCATAATTTTATATTATTTTTATCTTAAAGAGAAGCCCCCAGATTATGCGAGCGTCCACTGCTAGATAGATTTGCACCTGCAAAGTGTTATAACATGTAATCCAAACAAGGCTCAGTGACTCAGACTGCATGCAGTTAGAAAGATTTGCTATTCCCTTGCTGATATCATTTTATACTTCATCTGTCCTTAATATTTATTAACTCCAGAAGGAGAGTACACATTCAGCATACCTTTTATAGGCATTTCCTATTTCACCTCAAGTGTGTACTCACATCTCATCCATACAAATTGCTCACTGAACACTGGTCTTAACTTGACATCATGCTCTCCCACCCAAAAGCTGTGCAAGAATCGGCCTTCCACAGCACCTGACAATGATCTTGACTATGGACTCTTCCTCACAATTTCCATTCCTGTCTTTCATAAAGGACTCAATAAGTGTTAGCTGTGATTACTATTACTATTATTTATGTTTTAATATCTACTTTCAGAGACCAAGATCTTATTATGCAAAACTATTTTTACAGTGAGAGGTTAAACTTTTCTATTTCCTTGGAATGCTGAAAACCTCTATCGGATAAGGAGTATTTGGTGTTGTATCTTGAGGGGATATTGTACTTATCACTTGAAAAAACACATCAGTCCACTCACTGGGGGGCTGGGGGCATAACTGGTGTGTTTTATCAAAGGCTGTGGCACAGTCTGACAGTGTTTGCTAGAAATCACCTCGACTGCTCTATGAAGAAAAATATCTGATCAGGGCAAGACTAAAGCAGGCAGACCAGTTGGGAAGCTCTGGTGAGGGACGATGGCCAAACAATGGCTGTGGAGATAGATCTAAAAGATATTTAGGAGGTGAATCTTTTTTTTTTTTAAGATTTTATTTATTTGACAGAGAGAGACACAGCGAGAGAGGGAACACAAGCAGGGGGAGTGGGAGAGGGAGAAACAGGCTTCCCGTGGAGCAGGGAGCCCGATGTAGGGCTCGATGTGGGGCTTGATCCCAGGACCCTGGGATCATGACCTGAGTCGAAGGCAGACGCTTAACGACTGAGCCACCCAGGCGCCCCTTAGGAGGCGAATCTAACAAGACTTGACAATTGATCGGATGGAGAGGGTTAGAAAGACTGGCGACCAACAATTTCATATTATTAGAATGATGAAAACGGACATGCCATGAAAGTTTACTTGTACTCATAAAAAAGAGAAGCTAAAAATAGTAAATTAAATCATACCCTTTTATTTTCTCAACTTTCTGATTAAATTCGTCTGACAGTTTTGTACTGTCGTGCCTGCCAACTTATAGTCCGAGCAGCCCGTAGCATGAGAAAAATAACCATTCTCATCTAATCATGTGCCATTAAACTAAGAACAATTACTTCCAACTAAACTGTCTCTCCATTCTGCTAAACTCAAAGGAAATGTTATGACCGAAATGTCACCTCAAATCTCAAGTTTCTATATCTGGCATTAATTTCATTAATTATAGCTTCATTGTTTTACTCCTGATCTGCTGACAGAGCACTGGCTGGGTCTCAGCCAACTAATCAGATTAAATACGTTGTGTCTTTGAAATGTACGATGTGCATCTTAATGAAACTGTTTTTCCTAGGCTCCTTTCTAAACAAACAGGTATCAATAATCTTATGGCGATTTGGTGACATTAAAATATGTTTTTAATGGAAGGCTTTAACTTTCTTATAATCAACGGGAATCTGTTGGAGTACAGCCAAATTCACTACTTCTTTTTCAGGAATATAAGAGCGAAACAGGCAAAGAAAATGTACTTTATTAAGAGCTTTATTGAGACAAAGAATTATGTCTGTTGTAAATCTAATAACCTTATTGCCTGAATAGTGCAATTAAAGAAACACATAATAATTTGAGTTAGAGAGGCCTTAGGAAACAATCTAAAACACTAACTTGTATCAAAGAGGGTAACTGAGGTACAGAGGAGTAAGAGACTTTACCTATTTTCACTTTTTTTTTTACCTACTTTCACTTATTATAGCACAATTTGGTTTAAAGATGATGTCAACACTAGAGAGGTAAAAGGACAACATGGGCTCAACGACCAGATGATTTGAACACAATCTAAATCCTTCCTCTAAAATGAGAAAGGTTATTTTGTCTAAACTCTCCATATTAACTTAATTCTCTGTATAGGTTTAGTCACATTCTGAGCTGCCCCTTACTTTAATTAACAGCTCTAGTTGCTATTACAACATGTGAAGGGAACAGCCATCTGTCTCTTTTTCTACTGTCATTTAAAAATAATAAATTTGTGTTTCGGTTCTTGGTATACCTATTCTGAGGTCCTATCAGCTCCTTTGAATTCAACCCCTACTCAACTAGGGCAAGGAGGCAAGTTACAGAACCAAGATGGTGTGGTGGATGAAAATACACTATCAAATAGATGATTTTTTTTTTTAGTTTATTACTTTAGACCTAAGTATTACATAAAATCTACTATATGAGAGAGCATAATAATATTTTTGATATAGTGATTTGGTTAAAAAATCTGTTTTCCACTGTCTTCTGTTTAAAAAACTCAAACTAAATATTCTACTCCTAAATCTATCTAACAATATAGAGCAAACTTTATTGATTTTGAAGAATATAAAATTTTACATGTCCAAACTATGGACAAGAAGAGAGAGTAACAAGAAAACTTCCAGCATTGCCAGAAGGATCACCACTCAAAAGAACAGCTTAGGGCGCCTGGGTGGCTCAGATGGTTAACCTGAGTCTTCGGCTCAGGTCATGATCCCAGGGTCCTGGGATCGAGTCCCACGTTGGGCTCCCTGCTCCTTGGGAGCCTGCTTCTCCCTCTGCCTCTCTCTCTCTCTCTCTTTCATGAATAAATAAATAAAATCTTATAAAAAAAAAAGAACAGCTTAGGTGCAAAGCTTGTGTTTTCCACACTGGAATAGAATAACCTGGTTTTACTTGAGCTAAGAGTCCATGTTTATCTGCTCTTCTCATTTCCATTCCCTGTTGATGTCTCTCAACCCTGGTGGTCCTAAGTCAACTGATTACTTCAAATCTCCTGACCAGTCTTGACAAGTGACCTCACAGAAATGCCAACACTCCTCCCTCATCCAGCAAACTGATGATCTTGAACATATTTAAAACTTCTAACTCAACCTTCTTCCCTCCCAGCACTGGGGAATCCACCTTTCCCTGCCTTGGTTGTTCTTGCGTGTAGGAAGTGGGCAAGACAGAGATCACTATCGGTCCTAGTAGACTATCTAAAGCTCTTTATAACCTATTCTAAACATCTGGGCAGGCTCTCCAAGGTTCAGGTACATAAGGTTTTCATATGATGGCTCTTGTCAATGAAATCTACACATCCAGTGATCTTGTGAAAGCCATGCTTTATAATTTTTAAATGCAGACAATAGTAGATAACTAGTTCGTAGTGATTTCAAGGAGTGACTCATTGTATTCTGGCTGTTTATTTAATCTTCCAGGATTTAATTTGAGCATAACTACAATGCAAATGTCAAAACTGTATCACCTATTTAATATGAAGGTAATAGAGCACAGAAATGCATTAGAAATCATATTCTTGAATCTAACATATTATTAGACTCACTAACATATAACATGTTAGTGTGTGTATATATGTATGTATACATACATATGTACTATATGTATACATACATATATACTGTTACTGATATATAGACACCAGCGTATATACACACTGGTGAATGTATCAGATGTAGCTAATGTGATAAAAGCCAGTTAAGAAGGAAATATTTTAAATGCACATGTTTAATAAAATTGACAATTTTCTGAACATTTATAGAAAGCACTTTTATAAACCTGTCTTCAATTTGTTGACCCCTCCCCATCTATCCCGTGTTCTACAAATCTCACCAACTTGTGAGACTCCTAGAGATTTAGAGCCTGCTGTAAATTGTATTGCAAGCAGAGACCATCACTAGAAAGGGGCAACAGTCTCTTCATACTTTCCAAGCAGAGAGAGTTTCATCAGCATGGGGCAGCCCAGTTAGTAAAAACATCCGTTAAGCTGATTTAGTAAAAATATCCTTTAGAAGAACTGGGGGGGGGACTTTCTAGGTTATAGCACTAAACCACAGAAATGGTGATGGCTTTTATCAACACACATCAAAAGGAATGAGGGCCTCTTTAGAGAACTTCTTGATTGAAATATATTTTTAAATAATACTGCAAGCCCCCCCAAAAAAAATTATTGCAAGCCCATGCCTAGAACATTTTGCCTCCAAAAGTTAGATTTTCTCAGCAAATCAAAGAGAACATAAATTAGTTAAAAGACACGCTTATGTCATACCAGCGGAATGGGAAAGTGAAGGAAAATGAAGGCAGATTTATTGAGATAGAGGAATGAAGGATTTGATTTGTGCGTGGCTGGGCCGCGGGTGATGCTGCTCCGGAGTTTGGTTGGGGGAGGTCGGACGGTGGCCGCCACTGCCTGCGGTCCGGGGCCACGTGGACCCTCCAGCTGAGACAGGTGCCAAAGGCTTCCTGGAGGTGGCAGCATTCTTTACAGGCCGCATGCCTGGGTCCAAGTCCGTGAGGGCACAGAGATTTTTGGGAAGGACCATGTAGAGGAGGGCTCTCAATCAGGGGCAGATGGCACAGGGCAGCCCAAGTCGTCCTTGCCTGGCAGGGGCCCTCCAGAAGCCCTGTATCCCCCGCCGCCTGAGCTCCAGCCCCCAACAAACTGCTGCATGAGTGGCTGCCCCAACTGTGTGTGGGTAGAGTATGCAGATGCACTGCTGCGGCATTACCGAGACGGTGATCAGAGGGCCCTGGCTGCCCTCGAGGAGCACGTGGCTGACGAGAACCTCAAGGCCTTCCTCAGGATGAAGATCCAGCTCCGAGTGAGGAGTGGAGGCTGAGCCGACTTGCCCAACACCCACGCCAGCTCCAGCCTGACAGCTCCTTCTCAGGAAGCAGCACGGAGCTTTACCCGTGGCCCTTCGTGAGGCCGGAGTCGGGAATAGAAGGAATTATTTAATGACTTTATCTGAGAATAAATAAGTCTCTATGGTGATTAAAAAAAAAATCTTAGGGAACAGACACTACCAATAAGAAAGGGAAATGGGGATCTTGGAGGCTCAGATAAACAGCCACAGAAAGACAATGGAGATGTACACCCTCTAACCTGCTCTTGAATGTGAAACTGTACAAGATGCCTGGAGGCCCCCAAACCATGTATCCTGTTTGTGAACAGTCACTAGAAATATATGCAAATTTATTAAGTTCAAATTCCTGTTAAATGAAGTGCACATGCTTTCAGTGAAAATGAAGCTGCAGAAAATATCCTCCTACAAACACACACACATATAAATATACAGGTAGCTTTATTCAAAAAATGAAACGTTTGGTCAAAATACTCATCACAGCACCGGTGCTCTCTTGGATTCAACATGCAGCATTTTGCAGCACGTTGGCACAGGATGTGTTGCCCGAACTCAATCCTACCCTAACTAACTACCATGATTCAGGGCTCTTGTCAAACAGAAACAACTATTCAAAAGTATCCATGTGTATTTATTTCTAGTTCAATATAAAATGAGCTTTAGCATTACGTCTGAAAAGCAAATTTTAGTGACAATTCTCAACAAATCATCTGTGTGGAAACAGTAAAGGTTTTTCGCACGTTAGATTAAATGGGCAAAACTCCATGAGCCGACACTACAAACGACTGACATCTTCACTAAATTCCCTTTCGTGTAAGTAAAAAGAAAATAAGGGTTAAAAAGTCTGTAAATATTTATAAGTATCTGAAAATTTTCAAATACAAAGGTTAACATTTCAGAGAAAAAAAAAAAAAACCTGTTTCTGCCCAAAGTGCTATGTTCTCTAAACTGTTTCTTTATGGACATTTGGACATACCCCATTGGACAAAGACTATTTCCTATTCATCTGTGCCCTTTCTAATGATTATTTGAGGCAGGTACATACTTGGCTCTCAATAAACAATTCATGAATCTTGAGTAGCAATCTACCAAGTGACCAAGGATAACAAGAGGAAGACAGGGCCTCAGTCTCTCTTCCTCATTCTCCCTCCTAAACCAAATATGCACCAAATCTACCCTGTAAGATTAATAAATGGGAGAGAAGTATTGCTGAGGATTTTTTTTCAATAAAACAAATAGTGAGTTCATGTCAGTTAATTTCACCACTGATCTTTGACTAATACAATTTCTATCCCAGCCCTGTGTTGGTGGTGGAGTGCAAATGTACAATTAAGCTTGTTTGTAATAAGTGATCGCTAATGAAAAATTTTGCATGGGCCCCTGGGGCCCTGACCCTTCATTCCTGAGATTAACTTCTCAAAACTACCACTTGCTCCTTAACATTCCTCCAAATATTTTAGTTATGTCATCAATATATCCATTCACACGTGTGTGAGGTACCATACGAGGTACTCAATATAAATCAGTTAGCAAAACAGGTTTGTTCTCCACTCTAGTGGATGTATGAGTCTAGCACAGAGTAGATTTTTAAACACAACATTTCACTGAAGTGTGATGAATTCCATCCCAGCCCTTTTGGAACACAAAGTTGAGTCATTCACCCTGGTTATTAGAGGTCAGGGAAAGTGAGCTTCCCAAGGTGGGTAGTACGTGGAAGGATGATAAAGAACAGGTAAGTTGGAGGAAGACTGGTCCAGCCCAAGAGACCTGCATACCAGAATGCCCAGAGGGGAAGCTAGAAGGCACCTCGAGTATGCTGAAGGAAACCAGTCATGGACAAAGAAAGCACAGGCTGCTAAAAAGAAGGAAGGGAAGAGACACCAACTAGACAGTGACCAGGCCACAGGGAATGATGAAACCATAGTAATCACACTGAACTTTAAGAGAACTATGTAAGCATCAAAGGATTTTAAATGTATCACATATCTAGCAAGTGATCACTGCCCTTTCAGATTTGTTTTCCCTTTCAAAGGTCTCCCTAATACAGACTGTATAGCACTACTAGTACCAAATACATTTTATGACTATCTTCCCATAAAGGAGTTTTACATGTGCTTCACAGCAACCCTTTTGAAAAGACCCCATTATGGTCATCAGTTTATAGTAATTGCTTTGGCCTGCATCCCTTGAAAGGTTAGCTATAAATGTGTTTTTGTTATAAGCCATCTTGTAGCTACATGATCCCTCATCTGGCCCTTAGCAACATCCTTTCCTTGTGCCTGGATTCTGCTTCTTGATTTCCATGCATGAAAATGTGTATATGGCCTATGTCATATGATTTAAAAATATACACAGCTTTCTTATTTTGCAAATGCTTTTGCATTTTTCTCAATAGAAAGGATACCATTGCAAGCAAGAGGTATATCTCAAGCTTCTCATAGATTGTTCACCGGTTTCATTTCAGTGGTAGACCCTCAATGAACACTAGACTTTAAATGACTTTGAAAGAAATCAAATTTGTTGTAGTGTGACATTAATGTCAATATTACAGTGATATAAACCCAAGTGTAGGATAATTTAAGGCAAATAGACTTTCCTCAAATTCACATCCCTTTAAAACCAAAGCAAAGAAAGTACACTTAACATGAAGAACCCTGAGTAATATATAGAACTGTAGAATCACTATATTGTACACCTGAAACTAATATAACATAACTGTATGTTAACTATACTGGAATTAAAATTTAAATAAAAACAAAGACAAATATTGCCCACCAATAGTTTTACTTGAAGGAAGTGGCAGGTCTTTAATAATCTACTCATACATTCAAGAGTTCCATGATGCCAATCACTAAATGATAGTGAGACCAGAGATGAATAAATGACACAAGACCCCTGACCCCATGTATATCACAGCCTTATATAAAAGGCAAAATTATACACAAATTCCTTGCAAAAAAGTAATATGAATAAAACAAGAAATTTTCATATAAATATTAAGATAACAGAAAAAGAACTAATTAATATTGGGCGTTATGAGTGACAGCAGGGACACTATTCAAGAAGAGGTAGTAAATGAGCTGATACAAATCAACTTATATGATTGATAAGAGCAAAAGGAGACAAGGAATAGATAAATGGACTAATGAAGGCAGGGAGATGTGAGACTACATATGAGAGATGGAGGCCACATGTGAGTGATATAGGCATTAGGATCTATGAGATCACCACCTTATACGTTTAAAAAATATTTGTTGAGGTAATAAAAGACTAAATAAAACCATTAAGTTATCACTGGACTTTGGTCATTGACTAGACATGGGAAGAGAGAATGTGGGAAATCTCTATGGTATCTCAGTTGTCTTTATTTACCTTGGCCTTTGGTTTTCCTTCTGTCTTCTAATTCTGTATCAGCATTAACTGTTCCTTATCTTTTTGTCTTTCAATATTGTCTATTTATTATTCATATAATTACATTAATGTACAGTAGTAAATGGGTAAAAATCAACTCAAAGTTGCATATGCATGATTTATATACCATACTTTTTGTTAGAGTTGTGTCAATATTATTTTGCAATATAAATATTAGAAACAGCTGTTAAAATTCCAAGCTATCAAATAAAAGATACAGTGCTATCATTACTTCAGTAAAATAATACCCTTCATGTTAGAAAAGAACTCCAAACTAGCATTTCCACAAAATATCCAATGCCAAATTTAACTTACAGCCTCAACTACTGCATAGTCAAGCAAAAAACATTTATGATTATAGTCCTAAAAATTGTTTTTCTATCTACTTCTACATCAGATTACTTTATCCTAATCTTTATTGGCATGCTTATACACTCAGATGCTGATGCTTTTAGAAAATACTTTTCATTTTAATAATTTTAGCAATTTAAAATATGTTTTTAACAATATCTTATTAGCATATTAATTAAAATAAAGATTCGTTTACTTGGAACAATTAGAACCTTACTCTTGAAATCTCCTAGGGATGTTCTGTTCCCATTCAAACACAAAGTCCATTATTACACCAAAAAGTTCAGAAACCACACTACATGTATTATCAACTACACAGGCTAAACTGATTACAGTTATCTTGTCAATGAAGCAAAGGCAAATGTAAGGATATCTATTTTCCGTATCATAATGAATGGACAGGTTGTCATGGGCCCAATTCTTCTAGTATATACCACACTCACTATTTCATTTTGCAATGACAGAAACTAAATAAAACAGATTTAAATGTTATCCTAGGTCAGTTAGAGCTACTCAAATGCCCCAGTGGTTCAAGATAATTATGAGGCACATAATGATGAAGATGATGAAGATGAGGAAGAAGATGAAAACACGATGAATACCTGTTAGTATTGTAGTTTAATATTTTGCATATTTAAAAAACTAAGTGATCATGTATATATGACCTATTCCACCTCAGATATTTGAAAACCTGCTCAGTCTCATTTGCAAACATCTTCAGATATCATACTTCAAACCTAAATACCGGAGTCAGGAAAATATGACTCTGCTACTTGTTTTCCATGTTTTTGTGTAGAACATCATCATTAAGCTTGACAAGAGTATTGTAGGTAGTGAGCAGTAACAGTGGCCTGCTGAGGTACTCTGAGTCCAAAATAAGGAAGTAGCATGACGGCAGTCTTTGGTGTAGTTCTGCTGTCAGACAGATGCACACTTGTTTGAAAAAAAATTAGCATATTCTCTTTTGCTTTTCTGGAAAGATTTTGGTGCTAGCATTCCCATTTAGTCACTGTAGGCTTCTGAGGTAGGTTTTGCTTTCTTGAAACTGGAAGGCCATCCCAAGAAAGGTGCAAGATACAACTCATAAAATCTTGTTAAAGTTATTGTGCAGAAAATGATTTGGAGATAACATGATTTTTGAAGGGCTGGAGAAAAATTTTTTATTTTTTGTATACAAATTCATTTAATCTAAGCAAGGGGGTACGTTACAAATAGCTACATATTAGAATACATACACACACCATATATTTCCCCCGTGCTTTTTATTGAGGTATATTTGATATATGGTATTGTATTAGTTTCATGTGTACAACACAGTGATTTCATATGTGTATACATTGTGAAATGGTCACCACAATATCACAATGACCAGCTGTCCTGATACAAAGTTATTACTATTATTGAATATGTTCCCCATGCTACACATTACATCCCCATGACTTACTTATTTTATAACTGGAAGTTTGTACTCTTTAATCCCCTTTACCCATTCTCCCCCAACCGCCTTCCCCTGTGGCAACCACCAATCTGTTCTCTGTATCTATGAGTCTGGGTTTTGTTCTGTTTTTTGTTTTGTTATGTTTTTAAATTCCATATGTAAGTGAAATCATGTGGTATTTCTCCACCTGACTTCTTTCACTTAGCATAATAATCGCAAGGTCTATCCATGTTGTTGCAAATGACAAGATTTCATTTTTTTTTACGGCTGAGTGGTGTTCCATTGTGAGTGTATGGGTATATATGACTTAGGTTGTTTCCATATCTTGGTTTTGGTGAATAATGCTGCAATGAACATAGGGGTGCATATATCTTTTCAAATTAGTGTGTTCATTTTCTTCTGCTAGATATCTAGTAGTGGAATTGCTGGATGGTAGCTCTATTTTTAATTTTTTGAGGAAATGCCATGCGGTTTTTCACAACAGCTACAAGAACCTGACACGGAGCTTTATCCCACAATCCTGAGATCACAATCTGAGCTGAAATCAAGAGCCGGACACCCAACTGACTGAGCCACCCGGGGAAAATATTTTTTTTTAAAGATTTTGTTTATTTATTTGACAGAGAGAGACACAGCGAGAGAGGGAACACAAGCGGGGGAGTGGGAGAGGGAAAAGCAGGCTTCCCGCCGAGCAGGGAGCCTGATGTGGGGCTTGATCCCAGGACCCTCAGATCACTACCTGAGCCGAAGGCAGACACTTAAGGACTGAGCCACCCAGGTGCCCCCCGGGGAGAGTATTTTTTAAATACAATTCCTAACTTCTAAACCTTGGAAGTAGGTTATTTTCTAATAGTCAATCACCTAATGTTCTGCCCAGGAAAATCATGGACTTCAAGGAAGTGTCCATGTTTTTGACGCTTGGTGTCCAGGCTATGCATTCTCAATACCAATTTCACACACACACACACACACACACACACACACACACACACACACAAAGGATCCTGGGCTTTTTGAAGAATTGGCTCATTTGAGGTCTCAGATAAGAAATGCACAGGATGAGATTCTGACATTTTGTTACTCTGAAAAACAAAAAAAGTGTCGGAGTCTAATGGGGTTGTAAGGAAAGAACACAAGAACCAGATCATGAGCTAGGACTGATGAGAGATGGGGAATTTCAGTGTGAAAAAGAATAATGGGCACAATGAATGGAAAAAGCGAATGTAATGTATACAAATCTATTAACTCACAGTTTTATTTAAAAACACATCTATAGATATAGATATAAAGAGAGACAAAGTCCTCAAAGAAACAAAATAAAAGAGAAAAATAAAATCTCCAGTGTTCATTGGAGGTAGCTAGAGCACCAACCCCTTATTTTTAAAACTTAGTAATTAAAGGGAGAAAATTAAATTTCAGGGTGTTATAGATTGAATTGGGTTCCCTTAAAATTCATATGTTGAAGCCTTAACCCCCAGTACCTTAGTGTGTGACTGTATTTGGTGACAGGTCTTTTAAAGAGGCAGTTAAGGTTAAATGAGATCATAAGGGTGAAGCTCTAAGACAATATGACTGGTGTTCTTATTAGAAGAGGAAGAAAATCCAGAGATTCACAAGCACAGAGAAAAGGCCAAGGGAGGACACAATGAGAAAACTGTCATTTGCAAGTCAAGGAGAGAGACTTCAGGAGAAACCAAACCTGCTGACATCTTTTTTTTTTTTTTAACCTGTTGACATCTTGATCTTCGACGACCAGCCTCCAGAACTGAGAGAAATTGCTGTTTTTAAGCCACCCAGTCTGTAGTAATTTATTAGGGCAGCACTTGCCAACTGAGCCGAGGGCTTTCTGTGTATTATCCTTATCTGATAAATGAGGATAATACACAGGGTAACTAAATAATTCTAGCTGTTAAGGGCAAATTTCTCTTTACAGGGTGGTTCCAGATAATACATTATAAAAAGGAACATAAAAATTAGAAAAATATCACCGTTTTGAAATCCCAAACAAAAGATTAAGGCAATGATTATCAATGGATATGAAATTAAAACATGAAACGTTGATGGGGGAATTTACAACATAATAACCTCACTGTGAACACCTGCAGCCCCAGCCTATCTCCATCATTTAAATGGGATACGTGTGTCTGATGTGATATGAAATTAAATACACAGCATAGGCTTTGAAGTATTTTTGTGAAAAAGATGAACCTAAGTTGAATCAAACCTTTTTTTTTTTAAGATTTTTATTTATTTATTTGAGAGAGAGAGAATGAGAGACAGAGAGCACGAGAGGGAAGAGGGTCAGAGGGAGAAGCAGACTCCCTGCTGAGCAGGGAGCCCGATGCGGGACTCGATCCCGGGACTCCAGGATCATGACCTGAGCTGAAGGCAGTCGCTTAACTAACTGAGCCACCCAGGTGCCCCCTGAATCAAACCTTTTGATATAACTTCCAGTTCTCAAGAAAAATACTGGATCCAGGTACATAGTCAATAAATACCACGAGGAAGTAGTCGGACAAGTTCAAAATGGAGGACATTCTACCCTTCATTTTTTTTTTATATATATAAGTTTATTAGGGTAGGCAAATATGGACTATAAATCAAACCAGGTGTCCTTTCAATCCTGGAAAAAGAAGGGCACCAGTAAAAAACAAAACAAAACAAAACAAACAAACAAAAAACAGGTGAAATTAGAATAAAGTACATAGTTTAGTTAATAATATTGTACCAATACTAATTTCCTCATTTTGATCATGGTTATAAGATGTTAAACTTAAGGGAAGGTACATGAAGGCTTTTCTGGAACTCTGTGTGATTTTTTGCAATGTTTCCATAATTGAAATTATTTTGAATTTAAAAGTATAAAAAAGAGAGAAAGGCAAAAGTGCACAGCATATTTGGTTCCTGATTTGAACATATCAACTTACAAGTGGACAGTTTTTAAAGACAATCTAGGAAATTCTAATATGAATTCAGTATTAGATATGCTGAATTTTGTAGGTATGAAAATGGTACTGTGGTTATAGAAAAACTCCTTACTTGGAAAAAATACAAAAGCACTTAGTGATAAATATCATGATGCCAAGAATTTAACTTTAAAATTCTATAGGAAGGAAAAAAGGGAAAATGAAGCATTGGCTATTTTCCACTGATGGGGTGAATCTGGGGATGGCAAATGCGAGTTCATTATAACATCCTTTTCACATTTGTGTTTCTTTGCAAACAAGAAAAAGCTACTAAAAAGTGTGTCTTCTATAACTTTTGCTTGGCCATGCCACTACAACAGAGTTCTGGGCATATTCTCAGTATCTACCCACAGTGTTCACTGCTCTGTGTTGCTGAGTGGGACAACTGCTTCAAGACCTTGCTAAGGTGAGGGCTTCCTGGTATCCTCTGTGCCTGCTTTTAGGTCTGCAGGAGGATTTCACAAGACAAAGAAAGATTTTTCAACTAAAGCTCAAGTGCTACAGGATTCCTATTACATTTACTATGCTACTGAATTCTAACAAAACAAACAGAATGTCAAATGCGTCCTTCGTGTTTTGTCCACCATTATGATTTTCAGAAGTCTGAACATTCCATTCATGGAATCAGAGTAATGAAAGAAGTACAGTTTCTTAAACATCTACATACTTAGTAACATTAAGTGATAATGAGCTATGTTAATTCTGTTCTCAAGATAGAAAAGTAGATGTTTCTGTTGAAACAATGCTGGTCATATGATAGGATATAGATAGCTAATTTATGTTCACTTTTTTTTTTTTAAAGTATGTGGTTTCCCTCACTAGCCATCTGTGTCAGAAAATATTTTCAAAGTTAACTCTAATCCAATACCCGTGATTCAGGGGGATTTCTGAGATTGGGGAAAGATATGTTGGTCCCCATAACCTAGAGGAGCCCAAAGTCATACGTGGTATGATAAAAACATACTCCATTTCCTGATATCTGTTGTCTTAGACAGCTTGGGTTACCACAACAAAAGACCATAGACTGGGTGGCTTAAACAACAGAAACTTATTTTCTACTGTTCTGGAACCCAGAGGTCCTAGATCAAGGCATCAGCCGATTCTTTTCCTGGGGAGAGCTCTCCTCCCAGCTTGTAGACAGCCACCTTCTTGACAAGGCCTCAGAGGGCCTTTCCTTTAAGTGCACAAGGGGTGAGAAAAAGATCTGCCTTTCTTCCTCTTCTTATGAAGCCATCAATCCTACTGGATTCAGGCCCTACCCTTATGGCCTCATTCAACCTTAAATACTTCCTAGAGGCCCTATATCCAAACATAGTCACACTGGGGATTAGGCCCCCAACATACGAGTTTGGGGGAGAGGGGAAAAACTCAGTGCACAGTACATGTCCTGGAATATTTGTTTTAACTCTCCCTCTACCACAAAGAGAAGCTGGGTGATGGTGGTGGGGCGGAACATCTCTGATTTTTGATATAAGGACCTGGAGGCAGAGACAATTATATAAAAATGATTATCTCAGTTTCAACTACACATGAAATCAGGATATTTCTTAGTTGATGAGTAAATATGACTTTGGTTGGACAAGTTTTTTACCCTTCATAAGTTTTCTTATTGCCCACATTTTGAATCTCAATTGGTTAAATATAAAACTTATTTGATATGTGGGCTGAATATAAGGAACAGAAACAAATGGACAGTAAAACAAAGGTTAAAATAAGAGAATAGCATGAAATTAAAGGGGAAAAGATGTAGCAATTAGGAAGCACTTCCCAACAATGAAATCTATTAGAGCAGGGAAAGTTCTCCTGGGGGAAGTATAGAGGTCTTATGGACCAAGTCATTTCAAATAGACTAGACAAAATAATCAAAAATGGCATTAAGAGAACAGTCCCTCAAGAGAAAGACAGGGGTAGGAGGTTGATTAGATAATCTAATAGAGCTGTCTCATCTTTAAATTTCTTTGAGTCTAAAATTCTATGAGATTTTTTTAGACAGTTTGATCACCCAGTAGAGAGATTTTAATTTCATTTTTTATGACATATCTAATAGGTGAACAGCAGTGATCATTCAAGCTTGGCCTGGCTTGCTCTCTGGGGCTTGGATTTCTGGCACGGCACTAACTACAACTCTAACATAAACCTCAATGAAACCAATAATTACTAAGTAATCCCTGTGCAGAATTTCCATCAGACATCGAAGGCTCATACCAGCACTGCTAATGTAGAATTATTGAAATTTAAATCAGAAGTGTTTATCCAACACTGTGATGAGATAAAATGATTTGAGATTGCTTATCATGATTAAGCCTGCAGATTGCAGGTTATTATTAGGACGCAAAAGGGATATGAAATTAATGGGAGGAAAACCAAACATAGGTTCTTATTACCAGGGAAGAGAAAAAGAATGTGTCTTGAATGCAATTAATGCACTAAAACGGTTGCGGTATTCTCTTGTTTCCTCCCATTAATCACTTTTATAACCGAGGACTGGCATGGGTATGACACAATGCCTCAGGGCCAAGTGACTTGCCAGCAGAACAAAAAACAAAGTCCTGAGCTGTCTAAAATCTCTCTCTCATAGATCTCATCTTTTACATGCGAAACTATTATTAGTGACTAAAGTAAAGGCCGATGAGAAATTGCAGTACGGATAAAAAAAAAAGGACGGACTTGGAACTACACTTTAAATCCACATTTCCGAATATTCCGATAGAATAATTACTCACACTTATACAAAAATGTCATCCCTGGGGAATTTTTTTTTTCCAAGACTCACATAAACTGAACATTTAATGGCAAACATTATGTGCTATGACATCTGCTGATGTATACAGAATTTTCTAATACTTTTTAACCCAAAGTTATAAAGATATCTGCAGAGAGAGTCTACCAACTCGTAAGTATTTACATTTATTAAAAAGTATGTGTATAACATATTATAGTACATTGTCAGTGCTTTTATGTTTTCAACAGTACACATCTCCTTAATATTTGTAGATGTGCTTTCATTTCCAACTAGAAAATGACCTCCTTTGGCTTAGGGATCTCATTCATCTAAATACCACATTGTGTGATGTATATACAGCAGGCAATCCAAAATATGTGTTGCATGAAGGGAAAAAATTAAAAACAACTCAAAACCAAAAACAAATTATGATTTTTTTCATCAGTGACAACCATACTATAGTGTGCAAACTATTTTTAGAAATGCACAGCTTTTGAAAAATATTGCTCAAGTCCCAACAATCAATATTCCCTTTCATATAGTAACAAACAGCAATTTTTCCTCATTGTAGCTTCTTCATAAGAGATTGTTTTGTTTGATTAGGTTAACTGATTTACTCCCTTTTATTAGTATTCTGAATTTCTCATCAAGAATTGCTTCATCATTTCAATTATAAATAATTTTGAGAATACACTTTGTAACAGGAAAAAGAACACCTCATGAAATTGATATTCTAATGGGAAAAGCGACAGAAAATAAAGAAATAATTGAATAACATCATACCAGGGAGTGATATGCTCTCTAAAGAATAATAAAGCAGTGTGATGAGGAATGCATTCACATATTAGGCATCAAGAAACACCTCCCTGCAGATGTGTAAATAAAATGAGCAAAGGAAGCTGTGAAATTATCTGGCAAAACAGGGTTTTCACAAAAGGACAGTAAATGCAAAGGCCCTGAGGTAGATGCAAACTTGGTAAGTATGAGTAACAGCAGGGAGTTCAGTGTGACTAACAGGTAGGGAGTGAGGCAATGAATACTAAGAATTGAATCAGGGAGTCTGCTCAAGAGGCCTTTAGACTGAAGCAAGGAGGGGCAGGGTATAAGGAAGACAGGAAGGGGATCTGTCCTTGGTCAAAATGTATGAGCACTTCATATATGCCTATGCCTAAGTACAAATAAGGTCAATACTGGTTGACTCATACATTTTGCATCTATCCAGCACTGACTCTTTCGGGTGAACAAAGGCATCTGTAATAAACCTATAAATAAATTATAAACAGGAACACTGTAGGAAGCTGACAATATATAATCAATATTAATATCTAATGCAATTTTTAAAAGAAAAAAGAGGAGGAAGAATAAAGACCTGAATGAAAGATGCAGAACCTGTCTGCTATCACCAGTTACTAATACTGACTTTTGAACAGAGTTAGCAGTTGAGATTTTTTTTTTTTAATTCCTGCATATTCTCTATAGCAGAATTAAGAACCCATGTGTATTCACCTTTTTAGGACTGAGTTAAATTCAAAACATATGTTGAAGAAGTTAAGACGAACCTCTTCTTGAGAAAAAAAAAATGATACAGAGAAATAATTTATATAGAAATATGGCTTTAAAGGAAATGTTTATATCAAACAGAAGTCAAATCAGGCCACTCTCCTCTCCTATCTGCCTGACTCTGGGGGGCAGCTGCAGCTATTCCTGCACACTCAACATGCCATAAATACACAAGCCTCGCTTCTGGCTAAGTCACGGTGCCGGCTTTAACTC
Source organism: Zalophus californianus (assembly GCF_009762305.2). Taxonomy (NCBI): domain Eukaryota; kingdom Metazoa; phylum Chordata; class Mammalia; order Carnivora; family Otariidae; genus Zalophus; species Zalophus californianus. Next base: position 120,192,174 of record NC_045597.1, on the reverse strand, counting down.
TCTTACCTATTTATGGCTGTGATCTTTTCCAGAATGGCTTTCTGGCTCTGCAAGTAGTTTGTTAAATTGTCTACCTTACAATACATCCTTTTGTTACCACTTTATTCTTAGGATTTAACAAAGATTCTAAAACATTTCAGGGTGGCCATCTTTCACAATAATGCACATACCATCACTGATTATTAATTTTCACCTGCAGGCCTTGAAAGGCATTTCCACTCAGATCATTATAAAAGAAAAAGATCGAAAGGAAGCAAAAATAATTTTTATCAACTTAATACACTGAAGGATTTCCTCCCTTATCCGATGTTATTTTTTTATATTCTACAAATTCACTGTGACTTATACTACTATTATACCAGGCACCATACATTTGAAAGCTTTGCTAGTAATGCATGGAATTGCATCTGTCCCCTGGGAATGGAGCTATGACATCTTTTGTCAAAAGTCAGACACTTAAGTAAGAAACAAGAGAAATCATTAAATTTAAAAAGTTAAATCATTTAATTTAAAAAGTTAAGCTACAAGATAAAAAAAAATGTGTATGAGGTAATAATCTTGACAGAAGAGCTGAACCATTAATGACAGTGTGGGAGAGAATGTGATGAGACCAGAATTCGTGACATAGATTAATTAAAGAGACGTGCAGTCATTGCCCAGCGAGTGGCAACTACGTAGACAGCAGCACTACCGGTTCATTAATATACACATCTTTAAAGGTTACAAGTTGTGAGTATTCCTCTAGGACAAGTAAGTTCAATTTTGTAATATATTATAGGGACAATGCTTTTATGTTATTTCTATATGAGGAAGATATTGACACCATCAGAGTTTATAACTCAAGCCCTCCCCAAATCTTAACATCTTGTCCTTAGGGCAAAAAGGCTGAGTTTACAAGATCAATATGAGGAGTTACGTATTTCAATCTATAATGTGAAATCTGATTCAGCTCACTGGATGATATCAAAACCAAATACATGTTATTTCATATTTTGCTGAGCAATTTATAAAACTGGTCCCAAATAATAACAAATTTGTCTTGAATAGTGGCCAATTATATATCTATCTAAACCTACACTCTACCAGTAGGCAAAAACATGTAAGAAAAAGGGGAAAAAATGAGTTAAACATCGGATCTTAAAAGAAGTAAATTCTGCCAAATAGACTGTAGAAAGTATCAGACAATGGAAAGATGACTCTGGTCATGATTCCAGGTATGGTGCAAAAGCCTGTTGGGGAAACAAGGAGAGCAGATCTCAGAGGTCCATGAACAACATGCTCTATCTTGAAGAGGTCATGGGCAGTGGGTTCTTAGCAGCTGTTCTTGGGTAGAGGCTTCAGAGGGCTTCCCATGGTTTGTGCTTGGAAAGGCCACTGTGCCAGGCAGAAAGAGGGGCACGGCTGCAAGGTGGTTACTAATGTGGGCAAATAGGCTCACAAAAAGAGGGTGGACTGCCCCTCCCAACTACTAAACACAGCTATCCAACACACCACTTAGGAGTGTGAGTTCCAGCTACTTACTGGCTATGTAACCTGGGTTAACAAGTTAACATCCAGTCCTTACTAACATCAATTTCTGCATCAGAAAAACAGGAATGATAATAATAATATTAATTTTGTGGACACTGCCTGGATTAGTGGATACTCTGAATGTAAAGCACTAAAATATATGAGACACACAGGAAGTACTCAATAAATATTGGTCAAGATTATTATTAATATCCATAATATCTATAATGAGGCTTTTATTGCCCTTTTCCTAGCTTCACTAACTATGTCATATGACAAGAAATCTAACGTAATATCTGGCAAAGTACATTATAGACTAACTATTTTAATATCTCCTCATCAGATTATGGAGAACCATAATAAATCAAAACAAAATTTTGTAGAAGTTCACATCAACTTCCAATATTGCATCGTGCCTATAGGAATGAGAAAACAGAAAGATCCCAGATGTTTTGTTAAAAAAAAGATTCTTTAATCTGAAACAGGGGGTTACCCTGGAGACTCACAGTTACCCTAGAGAACCACTGTCTCGCCGTGAAATCAAGGTCCTTCAAAAAATGTGAAACAACTTTAGAAAATTTCTAATTTATCTTCTCAACAGAATTCAAATGATTCTGCAGCTTTCACAGTACAACAGTGATGATACACGAGGAAAGCTTAGAGATTATTTTAAGGTTGCTTTAAAATTAAAAGTATAAATATATATGCTATATATAGATATGTAACCTATTTGTTACAGTTTTTGTCCTTACCCTTCTTTTTCAGCTAACAAATTGGATACATTCTATGTGCTACACATTATGACAAGGCAGTTTGTCAAAATTTCACTGATTATATAAGCACCTGTTTGGTTCTACTGTGCTTTTGATTAGAATTGCATTAATTTTTGAGATCAATGTGAACAGAGTTTTCCCTTTTTAATATTGATCCTTCTCGCCTAGGACAATGGCATTCATATTTTGGCTAATAAACAGTCGATAAGCATTTATGAAAGGAATAAATAAATGCCACCTAATTATTTTTTGCAGTGTTCTTAAAAAAAGGTCTTAACATTTCGCTTCAAGGTTATTTCAAAACGTTTTGTGTTTTTGGTAAATTAAATCTTTTTCTCCTCTTACAGAATTTTCTATTTAATTGTCACTATTTACCAGTTTAAAAGATGCTGAGCAGAACTTTTTCCTTTGCCCAACAATTGACACCAGAAGAGTAACTCTTATGAAAACCCAAAGGAAGCTGTTAAGTATTTTTTTGTTTTAAAGAGGACTTCATGCAACACAGCTAGATCCTTCCCCAAGACTAGTCAAGTGCGGCAGAAGTGGATAAAGTATCACTGGTCTCTCCTGTGAGCCCACAGTTCTCTTTCCACTATCCCGTTTCTCTAAGACGGCTGAAAAGCACACTAACAATCACTTCTTACGTGGACATTTCTGAGGAAGGAAGTTTCCCTGGAGTGACTCACGCTGGTAGAATGCGAACGGACAATGGTGTGGTGGGTGGGATCTCACCTTAGCGGACAGGGGCCAAAGAGAGACAAGGCTGCTACTCTCCAAGAAAGTGGAGGGACTTGAAATAAAGTTCAAAACTGTCCCCCAAACACTCTTATCTTTCCTGAGGAAGCAACTTCATTGGCAAAAACTCCAAACACATACAGAACCAATTTAGAGCCACCACCCCCTAATTCCTCTCACATTTAACATAACCTGTTATGTTATATATAAACCCCCTATTTAACGCCTATCATATCTCCTGTCTCTCCTTTGACCAGGAATTCCAGCAGATTTAAAAGGGGTGGAAGAGGAGATGTCCCCAAAACACACTTTTTAACCACAAGACTCTGAATGAGTACACTATGGCCTTTCCCCACTCAGGTCCCTCACCCGAATAGGACTATGGCTGGGTTTAAATGGGTTATTATTTATCTGTGCTTACAGCAGTGTTTGGCACTTATTAAATACACACTAAATGTAATGAACATATAAAAGTGAAGAAAATTACCCAGGCTTTATCTCACACAGGAACAAACCCAGTCATCGTATTTCTACTCTGGACAAGAGAATGAAAGACATCACAACAAAATCTTCTAAAATAACATTGGAACTTGGAATAGTGAAAAAGCCACCCATGAGCAATAGCAAATAAAATGTCTTCATACTGACAAAGTTTTGAAAGAGTTTGAAACCAAAGCACTGGCCAGGAAAGAAAGTTTTATGTATTTAAATCTCTGTCTGTATCTATTATAGTTTCTTTTCACTGGCCTAGTAAATGGCCTAGCCACACTAAACTCAAATATTTAAATTAGATGCCCATCTAGTTAATTTTGGTTTAAATTTTATTTTTTAGTTCATCTATACTTTAATTTAGTACATTTTTGGATATTTCTCAAAGAGTAAACCAACTGTTACAGTATCCTTTAATGATTTTACTAATATAAATTGATCTGGGAAACTAGGTTTAAGATATGCTGAATCTGTTTCTTGGTCTCCTACTTTGATCAACTGTCTGGTCTAGTCTTATGATTGTATTTTTTAAGTACATAATCTCTTAATCTCATAAATTGCTTTAATAATTGCCTTTATGATATCCTATCTAATAAGATATGATTTTTAATGTGTCCTTGTCTTGCCTGTTTTTCTTACTCCCTGACCTTAATGTGGAGAACACGTCGTAATCGTTTTAAAAACCCTTTTTAGTGCCCTGCACATATAAATGCTCCATATATGTGGCACTGAACTAAATTTTGGAAAATGTAAGTAAGATAAATATGTGTATGCATGTATGTGTGTATATCTGTAATTTTCAATGATGAGTAATTTCATATGCGTTATGTGAAATAGATAATGTTATTTCTTTATAAAGATTCATACAAAGGTATAAAGCATGTATAAATTTGGTATGCAATGCTGGCTCTTTAAATACTAGACAAAAATAAAATATTATTGTGGATAAGACACTATTCTACCAAGTATGTTGCCGCTCTGCATGAGGACATCGTCAAGGTGGCTTTGGGTTTCAGTTTAAAGTTCATAAACAAACAGACACAATTGACCCCTCTATACTTCTGATGGAAAACCGGTGAATAAAGGAAAAATACCAAGCTAAGGTATAAGAAGTTCAAACAAAAAAAACTGACTACTCTTTTGTCAATCCAATGCTACTTATTCTCAGCTCTCTATGAGTGTTTCTGATTTTTGCTTTGTAGCCAATTCACTTTGCCTCTCAATTTGGTTAATTAACCTGATTAACTTATGTAATTAGCTAACTCTAGCCTAGTCGTTTTCACAGCACAGTTGTAGGTGAGATCCTGCCCTCCTTTTCCTAGTTTCCTGCCTATCAAAATGAAGTTCTAATTTCTCAAAGGTATTGGGAAAACTCTCACTGGTCTTACTTCTCTGAGTGGTCAGGAGAAGGATTTATCAGGAATTGCAGATATTCTTCCTGCTGCCCCTCTATTCTGCATGAAGGTGCCCACCCCTGGACATGGCTACCTACAGTGTGCAGGGCTGCTTGAATACGCTGGAGGGAGGGCAGCAGTAAGCTGTTATTATTCCAGACTCATCAGCCACCCTCCCGCCACATCACTGTGGCCTGTGAAACTAAATTATGTGTATGTTCAGCCTTCAAGATCATTTACCCACTAACCATCTGACAATGGTGCACCTTTTGTCACAAAGGTGGCACCCAACATTGGGTTAACAGTCAAGGTAGTCGATGGACAGTGTAGAAAGTGTAGAATGTCGATGGACATTCTACACTTCTTTCTTCCTGAACTGTCAGTATCATTAAGAAGTGGCATGGTTTAAAAAAAAAAAAAAAAAAACACTGGAAAGATTTCTAACTCCACCTTCTTCACCTTCTCCTGATCCACTTACCTTAGTTAAGGCAATTTGTTCACTAAATGTCGCAGTTCCCCCAAAATGATTCTTTTCCTGGTTACCTCCTGAATAATGATCAGGATCACAGGGTGGAGGAGTTGCACTGACCCTATTTCAAAAATTTGGGATTCCACTCTACCATTTCTGGCCATGCTGTTTCTTTTCATCCCCTAACAACAGCCTCAGGTTGGCCTGGCACATACTCTGGGTGGCATCCTGGCCAAAACGTGGCCTACAGAATTCAAACTTAAATCTAGTTCAGCCACCTGAATTCTCTTGCTGGGTTGTTACGGTCATATAGATAATAATTATTAAGTTGTGTACACTGATTCTCAAGTGCATGACAGAGACCCACGTGAGGGAAGGTGGGAGGGAGGGTAATAATGCATCTCAATACATTTTATTAAGACAGTCTTAACCCCTTTGCATGTAACACTCCAGCTGAGAGGTCTGGGTACAGGGAGATGATGAGGGGGAAAGGTGTATTTATAGCTACTAGAGTTGGACACACTGATTTGGGGGAATATAGGGAGAGCAACAACTCTGACATCTGGGAGGGAACACCTTAGAATCTGGGTGCAGAGCAGGGAGGGACACTAATGATCTCTTGTCTTTTAGAACCACCCTGGAATCTTCTTTCCTGTTCAAAGAAAAACATCCTGGTGCAGCTTTCACAAAAGATAGCAGGCTGCTTAATTCAAATGACACCTAGATCTGCCACTCCTCACCAAATGGTAGGTGACCAGGACTTGATATCCAGTCTCTCTAACTTTACTGAGAAGCCAATCAGAAATATTAGGGGGTGATCCCAGTTCCTGCATCTCCCATACAAAATGATTGTCCGCACCTCTAAATGTCTTTCTACCTCTGTTCCTATCTCTATCTCTGAGTCATGACACGGGATGGATGAATACCACCTAGCAGGTGGTGTAAACAAATACTGTATCTCAGACTGATGCCCTCATGCAATCCCACCGAACACAGGCTGGACCAGAATTAGGAAAACTAATATTTACCAGCTGGCCACGAAGGCATATTGGAAACTGTTAACCTGTGTCCCCTGACTCATGTAGGTCATATGTGCTGTGAACAACAACTGCAATTAACGCTTTCCTTCCAGGGGCACCCAGCTGCCTTTGGGATTGAACTAGGGACTGAACTTCTTCTGTGGAAGCTAGACATTAACTTATATGCACTTGCTGTGATTTGTAGCTAAGGAGTGATCATAAGAGCTCTTCAAGCGTTTAAGAAAACACCACCAGCAGATCATGTGGCTCCCAGATGACTGTGGAGATCCCTCTGGTACCCTTAGAGTTCTAAAAGGGATAAATCACTCACTGTATATGCACTCATTGGGTAGGTATCCCTACAGTGGGAACCATCCAATCAGAAAATTTGGCAGGAAATGTGTCCCCGGACTTCAGCTGAAATTATCAATGATACCATTTGGATACAGAAGGCATTCAAGTGAGTTTCAACTCACTGGCCAGAACTGCTATGGAAGACAGAATTGCCCTCCACATCCCTCTTTCAAGACCAAGGTGAAACCTGTGCAATCACTTATACATTGCTACACCTGGGTTAATTCCTCTGGAAAGGTGGCAAGTTCAGTGCAGAGACTCAAATAGAAAGACATGTGTCTTTATGTCTTTATGTTTATGGGATTTCTTCAGCCTGCTTTGTCTTGGGCCCTGGGGGTCATGATTGAGGTCAATACTGCAGGTTGGCTCCATCCTGCCACTTGCAGAATTACTGATAGCAGCTTTAATTAAATGTTGTCTGAGACAAATTGAACAAATATAGGTCTAGTCCCTATTGATAAGATTAATCAGAATGGCTCACAGAGCGGCACACTCATGTGAAAATTTGAGTTCGGCTAAGAATGTGTAGGGCTAAGGGGTGGTTTTTGGGAAAGGCAGTCTGCCAGGGCTCTGAGCATCCCTGAATATTCTTGCTGAGTGAGCCAAATTGGAAAGCTTACCAGTCTCCTGATACTGAGCAGTTTTTCTAGCTTGTCACATAAGCAACTAAGTAGGCCAAGTCCACTAGAGTGTGACAACCATGTAACTGCTTGTTTTCCTGTGGAAGGGAAATCTGATATTTTTGCCATTTGCTATAATGTTTGCTGCTTGCTCAAAAAGTGCTTTGGCCCTGGGTCCCTCAGTTGTGAAACAAACCCACTGCATGTGCAGCATCTATCTGGGTCCATGGCAAGGCCTCAGTGGGACTTGGGAGGGAAGAAGGACCGGCAAATATGGGGATGCTCATGCTTCTGGCTGTGCCAAGAGTGATAAAGTTCTTTGTCTCTGACCCAGGAGTCCTGAATCTTCTGCCAGAATGCATGGAACGATGGCTGGCTCACTTGTTGGCTTACAAGTAGGGTAAAATCAAATCTTAGAATGTTTACAGTTCTTGAGAGAAACAACATGAATTTTGAATGGGACAGAACTGTATTCTATTTAAACATCTCTTAATCATCTTCCAAATTTTTTAAATACATCCTTCCAATTAATAAAAGGCACATTAGCTGGCAAGTAGCTGGACTAGGATTTGAATTAGGCAATATGGATGCAGAGTGTGTTTTTATTCTCCTATATTTCTCTATATGTTGATGTGGTTTAAAAGCATTGGAACATTTTGCATCTTATTTAGTGATTTTCCCATGTCTCCTTGATGTGATTCTGTTTATAACTCATTAATCATCAAGTTTTTCAAAGTCCTATTTTCTAAGTTAGTAATCACTTTAAATTTGACAAATCTGATCATTTTCTTTCATTTGTGTATGATAAACATTTTCAAAACAAACTAATTCTAACATGCCCATGTTTCACACCATAACTATCATTTGAATATAGAGAGCAGTTAAAAGAAGGTTGATTCAATATCAATTAAAAAATAATTTAAATCTAGTTATATCATAGCCCTTTAATTGAAAAAAATCCAGAAATCTAGATACCAAAATTTTACAAAATAACAACATAATCTTTTAGTTACCTTGTTCCAATTTGTAATTCATAAGATGTGCCCACTTCGAAATTATCCCTGTACTATCATTTACTAATTAGCCAGGAAAAGAAAAAGACAAATTTAAAATCATTTCAACGTGTTATGAAAATGTTTTCTGAGACAGAAAAAAAACGACTTACAGATATTCTATTTATGAGTACAAAATAAGCCAACTTCCCCAGACTTCTACTTCATCTTAGCCTAAGGCTATTCTACTCCTCAAGTTTTTGCTCCTATCCCGCCACTTACACTATTTCAGCAACTGAGCTACCCCAGAGTGATGACACCAAACACAAGAAGGATATCCTGCCTTAAATTCCCATCACTTCCTTTAGCCTCTCCTTTGTCTGTTAGGTCAGAGTTTTTACCAAATACTGCACATCTACCCCTATTTTTAAAATCGTTCACCACCAGTTATTAAGTCTACCTCTTTTGTACACACATCTATAAATTATGACTTTTCACCTACACACCCATTCCAATTGCTGGGTAGACTTCTTACAAAAATTGTTGGTTCTTCTCAGAATTCCATTGGTTAGTCCTTCAAAGTACTCAGTCAGAAGGCCCTTTGGGAATTCTACTTATCTTATATACTAATTTGTCCCTTCTGATTATACTAGCTTTTCCTCAACTTTAAAGACAATTTTAAATTTTATTTCTTATCCTCATCTTTAAAAATTGATTTGGAAATGAATTTTGGGACATAATACATTTGTAATTGAGGACTCCCTAGAATTTTATATTAAAATATAGAAAATTCCAAATAACATAATAATGGAAAATTGATAATGTATAAATAATTAATATTATAGACAATTTTGTCTAATGTTTAATAAGGTTAGGAACATGCCAAACATTGGCAAACATTTCTTCAGCTGGGAGTATGGCTTTGAGTTAAACTGACCCAGGTCTTATCAGTGCCATTACTTTTTAGTATGTGAACATGAATAAACTCTCTAACTCCATCTGTTTTGGGTTATTCATCAATAAATGTGCATAACACCTAGTTTACAGGGTTGGATGTTATAAATGCACCTTGCATGATACCTGACACTTGTCACAGTGGGTGAAGTAAATCCAAGCTGTTATTATCTGATGAGAAATTCAGCAGAAAATTTATCATGAGAATATGGTAGAATATGGTTTCTCCTTCATTCTTACTCATTTGCCCACTTCACATTACAATAATGTGAAATATTTGCCAGGCAATTGGGAAACAGAATTTTTGCAAATAGGGACAATGAAGGAAAATTAAGAAGTCTGTGTGACTGAAAAGCAAAGTAAGTGACATAGTATCAGAAATACCTGTACAGTAAATTCCCTTGATTAGATTTTTATTTAAAACTGGCACTTTCAGGGCACCTGGGTGGCTCAGTCAGCTAAGCACCTGCTTCAGCTCAGGTCATGATCCCGGGGTCCTGGGATTGAGCCACATATTGGGCTCCCTGCTCCGCGGGGAACCTGCTCTCTCTCTGCCCCACCCCCTTCTTGTGTTCACTCACTCTCTCTCAAAGAAAGAAATAAAATCTTTAAAAATTTTTTTAAAAACTGGCATTTTCAGTTAAGTTGAAAATCTACAACTTTATAACTATTTCCTTAGAGATATCTCATAAGCCTGTCCCCCAGGATTCAATGTTTACTAATCTTTCATGCCACACACTGTGCTGTGCTATTTCTCATGTATTATCTTTCATGTGTCTGAAAAACTACCCTTTGGAGTAGGTATTATTTTTGCTATTTTTTTCTTTTTTTTAAGAGTTATTTATTATTTTAGAGACAGTGTGAGAGCATGAGCATGGGGGAGGTGGGAGGGGCAGAGAGAGAGTGTGAGAGCCTGAGCATGGGGGAGGGGGTAGTGGCGGGGCAGAGGGGGAGAGAGTATGAGCCTGAGCATGGGGAAGGAGGGAGGGGCAGGGCAGAGGGAGAGAGAGTGTGAGTGTGGGGGATGGGGGAGGGGCAGAGAGAGACTGTGAAAGCATGAGTGTGGGGGGCGTGGGGCAGAGGGAGAGGTAGAGAGAATCTCAAGCAGGCTCCCTGCTGACGGGGGAGCCAGAAGCAGAGTTTGATCTCAGGATCCTGAGATCATGATCTGAGCTGAAATGAAGAGTCAGATGCTTAACCAACTGAGCCATCCAAGTGCCCCTATTTTTACTATTTTATAACAAAAACCAATGCTCAAAAAATAAAATGTCTTGAGAAAAATCATAGCTAATAAAATTCTAGGATTCCAAATTTTGAAACAGCCCCTCAGAACACTGAAATCTTTCTTAAAAATATAAAAGCTTTTTAAAAATAAGCTTGAATACCTTAATATAGAAGGCATTTTAATACTAATTAGATACTATCACAACTTAGATTTTGTAACCTTTCGTGTGCTCTTTTTAATTTTTTTCTTCTGCTCAAAAATAGTACTTAAAGTAGCACAATTTTCTGTAGCAAGAACACCATTATTATTCACGTACAATGTAATCAACATTATTTACTCATTTTTTATTACCCTCCGGCTCAAATTCAGTATTAATCTTGACTACATTTCATTTCCATACTACAACGTATCTTTATTTTTATAGACGCTTGTTAATGAGATGGTCTAGTTAACTTTTCATTCTGATTTCAAATCCATGACAGAGAAAACAATGTCAGCATACCCCCATGTTTACATATGTATTTTAATAGCCAGGATTTAAATCCTAGGTTTCTGGAGTTATGATTAGAGAGATACATAATTTAGTTCAAGACTAAAGGATAAAATCATGATTAAGAATATGTAATCTAGAGGGCGCCTGGGGGGCTCAGTTGGTTAAGCGACTGCCTTCGGCTCAGGTCATGATCCTGGAGTCCCGGGATCGAGTCCCGCATCGGGCTCCCCGCTCAGCAGGGAGTCTGCTTCTCCCTCTGACCCTCTTCCCTCTCGTGCTCTCTCTCATTCTCTCTCTCTCAAATATATAAAATCTTTAAAAAAAAAAAAGAATATGTAATCTAGATTTTCTTAGTCCTTCTCTGAAGCTATTTGCTCAAAAATACCATGTAGATATACAGCTGCAAAAACTGGCAATATTAACTAAAACTATATTTGAGATGACAGAACCAAGTCACAGCAGGGACCAGAAGACCAAACAGCCACAACTCTGCTTAGGGTCCCTCACCCAAGGCCCACTGAATCAAGCCTCCCCATATTACGACTCCTCTTTTGTTCCCACCAGCACTATGTTTTTTGAAGATTTTATTTATTTATTTGAAAGGGAGAGAGAAAGAAGAGCGAGTGTGCACCAGTTGGGGTGGGGGACAGAGGGAGAAAGAGAAGCAGACTCCTCGCTGAGCAGGGAGTCCGACGTGGGGCTTGATTCTAGGATCCTGAGATCATGACTTGATGAAGGCAGATGCTTAACGACTGAGGCACCCAGGCGCCCCCCAGCAGCACTTTCTATATCACTGTAAACAACTGAGAGACAAGAAGGCTAGAGAGAGAGGAGCTGTTGCCAACAAACAAACAAATCTTTAAAACCCTGGAAACATCACATAATGGGTAAATCGGTAGCAGGTTCTTTCATCAAAGACACACTTAAGCAGCTATACATTATTCCTGACTGAACTACAGTCAGAATAAAATAGCCAGAACTGGAGAAAATCCCAAAGCATCAGCATATTGATATAAACTACATTAATACATACTAAGAAAATGAGGATTAAAAAACAAAGAAAATGGGGCTAAGGCTATTTTTTTTTTTTTTGGTTCTGTTGTAATTCTAGGTGTAACACAAAAGGGGAGCCTGGAAAACCTGAGGGGGGTAAACACAATTCCTTCCCGATACCCAAAGCTAACAACTGATATATGTGTTCTTTTTTAGAGTTGAATAAACAGAAACAAATAAATACAAACCCTGGGATCTGTAAATAATTATAAGTAAAATGAAGAATCAATTTGCTAACACGTATCATTCTTACTATTTGTCAAACATTCTTTTGAATATTTAACAGGTTTTTCTCATTTAATCCTAACAATAACCCTCTACAGTCAGATGACACTTTATTTCCATTTTTTAGATCAGAAAAATAAAGCCAAGTAACTTACAAAATTAAGGTAAGCGATTTGCCTGGGGTCCTGCAGCAGACCTGAGTGAATAAAAGTGAAATTTAACTCAGGCATCTGGCTCCAGAGGACACAGGTTTAATACTCTCTTTATCTTCCACATCAGTGGCTTTAAAAAAAAAAAGGAAGTGAGAATGTCTAAGATTCTAAAACACTTAGTGGGCACCTCATCCAAGTCAGGGGGGAGCCAGATAGGCAGCAGGGTTCTGGAGGCAGGAATGTCATGGGAGCTTGTTCCTCTGAGAGGAAGAATCCCACCAAGTGTCCTGCTTTCACACAGCCACCTTCCAATTAGGCTTTTATATTTTCTACTTAAAACAGAATCTAAACAACAAGTAAAACCTGCCTCTAAAGGGGCTATGGAAAAGCACAACAGTAAAAAATTATTTTAAAAATAGGATTCAAAACACATTTTTTTATTGGTTTCAAAGATTTTATTTGTTTATTTGACAGACAGACACAGCGAGTGAGGGAACACAAGCAGGGGGAGTGGGAGAGGGAGAAGCAGGCTTCCCGCCGAGCAGGGAGCCCGATGCGGGGCTCGATCCCAGGACCCCGGGATCATGACCTGAGCCGAAGTCAGATGTTTAACAACTGAGCCACCCAGGAGCCCCCAAAACACATTTTTGAAAATAATTATTTGATATCATCAAAGAGTGTCAAGCTCTATGAAACAAGACAATGGGCCAGAAGGAGAAGACAACCTAGAATGAACAAGATATTATAAAGAAGTCGGCAGAAAGAAGGAAAAAAAATGCAAAATATCCTAGACACTGATGCTCAATTAAAAATCATTTTGAAAGCAGTAAAAAGCAGAATTAAAAACTGAAAATTACTAATGGAGAGGAAAAACATATGAAGTACTCTGAAAAGAAAACCAAAAAAACTCACTGAAAGAAAAGTTACAAAAGTTGACAGATGTGAGGGAAAAGAATGGAGAGCAAACCTATACATTCATCCCCATTCCTTCATTCAGCAAATATTTCTTTTTCCTAGGACTGTTCAAACCCCAAAACTTCTTGCTTCCAAAAATCACGTCCAAAACAGAAAAGAAAAGAAAAGAATAAAGGGGTGCTTGGGTGGCTCAGTCATTTAAGTGTCCAACTCTTGATTTCAGCTCAGGTCAAGATCTCAAGCCCCACAATCAGGCTCCATGCTTAAGCAGGGGAGCGCACTGAAGATTCTCTCTCTCCCCTCTCCCATCCACAGCTCAGGCACTCCCTCTCACTCTCAAATAAATAAATAAATAAAATCTGTTTAAAAAAATAAAATCATGTCCATATTTTTATAGAATTCATAAATTAAGAGAAGCTGACCTTTCACACTTATTTGTTTGAATTGTGATGAAATTCCAAGAGTTCCCTTAGAAAGGACTAGAAAAAAACTAAGCTATATTCAAAGATATGAACTGTAAACTCTCCTGAGCTGGGGGCAGAGAGGACCTAAAGCTCTAGATCAAAACAAGTCACCGAAGACCAGACAAATGTAACACAAAGGAGCCAACATGTACATATTTTCTTGACTTCTTTTTTGGAGTTTCGAGAGTAATGAAAACAAACTTTTTACTGTAGAATCCAGCTATATGCACTGCTAGTCCTCTTGCCTCTTTCAAGACCAGGCACAAATGTCACCTTTTCATTGACTCGGTCCTGACAATCCTATTTCAAATTACAACCCACTCCCAACTTAATCCCACTCTTCAGTTTTTATTTATCCTTAGCACTTAGCACATGTTAATATGTCATATAATTTCTCATATGTTATGTCTAGAACATAAGCCCATTGAGGAATTGAACATTTTTGTGTGCTTTATTGATAAATCCCTAGTGAACAGTGCCTGACACATATTAGATATTGTTAGTTTTATTAAGGAATGAAGTGCCCAGGAAGGAGACAGAGGGCAGGCTACATACACAGAAAAAATATCAGGCCTCAAGTGCCTACACTTGGGAGAAAAACCAGAGGGTGATTTGAATGGCAGACTGGGGTCAAATCATGAAGAAGGGCGTTTTATTCTAAGAAATTTGGAGATAGTTCTAGAGACAATGGGATTTATTTATTTATTTATGTATTTATTTATATTTTAATTTTATTTTATTACGTTATGTTAATCACCATAGATTACATTATCAGTTTTTGATGTAGTGTTCCATGGTTCATTGTTTGTGCATAACACCCAGTGCTCCATTCAGTACGTGCCCTCTTTAATACCCATCACCAGGCTAACCCATCCCCCCACCTCCCTCCCCTCTAGAACCCACAGTTTGTTTCTCAGAGTCCATAGTCTCTCATGGTTCATCTCCCCCTCCGATTTCCCCCCCTTCATTTTTCCCTTCCTACTATCTTTTTTTTTTTAAATATAATGTATTATTTGTTTCAGAGGTGCAGGTCTGTGATCCATCAGTCTTACACCATTCACAGCACTCACCATAGCACATACCCTCCCCAGTGTCTATCACCCAGCCACCCCATCCCTCCCACCCCCACCACTCCAGCAACCCTCAGTTTGTTTCCTGAGATTAAGAATTACTCATATCAGTGAGGTCATATGATACATGTCTTTCTCTGATTGACCTATTTTGCTTAGCGTAATACCCTCTCGTTCTATCCATGTCGTTGCAAATGGCAAGATTTCTTTTTTTTTGATGGCTGCATAATATTCCAGTGTGTGTGTGCGTGTGTGTGTACCACATCTTCTTCATCCATTTATCTGTTGATGGACATCTGGGCTCTTTCCACAGTGTGGCTATTGTGGACATTGCAGCTATAAACATTGGGGTGCACGTACCCCTGCGGATCACTACATTTGTATCTTTGGGGTAAACACCCAGTAGTGCAATTGCTGGGTCATACAGTAGTTCTATTTTCAACTTTTTGAGGAAACTCCATACTGTTTTCCAGAGTGGTTGCACCAACTTGCATTTCCACCAACAGTGTAGGAGGGTTCCCCTTTCTCCACATCCTCGCCAACATCTGTCGTTTCCTGACTTGTTAATTTTAGCCATTCTGACGGGTGTGAGGTGGTATCTTCTTGAGGTTTTGATTTGGATTTCCCTGATGCCGAGCAATGTGGAGCACTTTTTCATGTGTCAAACTCAACACCCAAAGAACAAATAATCCAATCAAGAAATGGGCAGAAGACATGAACAGACATTTTTCCAAAGACAACATCCAAATGGCCAAGAGACAATGGCATTTAGATTTTGAGCTGTCCTAGGTAAAAGAAGTGCTGGTGTTTGAATCCAATGGACAGAGACTTAGAAACATCTGAGACTTGAGTAGACGACTGGCTTCTCCATCCCTCTTCACTTTCCCTGCCCAACTACCACAAATTCATAGAACCATACACAGCGTCCTCAAATACTCACCATCATACATACTCAGTCCTGCTTCTCCCTACTCTAACGCATGCACACCCACAACACCCACAGCCTGTTCCTCAGCCACAGCATCTTGCTCACCACATACCAAATGCAAGATACATGGTTAAACTTCAAAGGTTTCTAGACAAAAGTTTAGTACTTTAAATACGTCACCTCTTCCCAGATATATGTGAAAGTCACTGCAATCTTAATCAAAATCTCAACAAGTTTTTTGTTATTTTTTTTTTCTGAGTAGATCTTGTCAAGTTGATTCTAAAGTCCATCTGGAAGAAAAATTGTTCAAGAACAGCCAAGATATTTCTGAAAAAAAGTAGAATAAGGGAGGACCAGATTTCCTGACATTAAAGCATACAAAAGGTTGCAGTAATTAAGATAGCGTGGTTTCAGTGCAGGAATACCTCAATGAACGAGAATAGTGTCTGTGGCTACCGGAACCTGAGATTTAGGATAAATGAACTATATGACATTTGGGGCAACTTCACTTAGTGTTAAAAACAATAGAGGCAACCTAAATGTTCAACTTAAGAATGGTTAAATAAATCATCATATATTCCATAAAATATGGTATCTAGGGGAGAATGCCAACAATATAACTTTCAGGAAAACAGAGAGAAAGATATAGTACGTGTGTGTGTAAAGGTATATTTTATATACCTATACGTGTATGTATATACAATATAAAATATGTTTCTATTTTTATAAAATAATACTAAAAAGAGGAACAACAAAACAAAATATGTTTGCCTGTATGCATGGACATGGCTAAAAACATCAGAGAACACATTAAAACTGAATGATGCGGGGCGCCTGAGTGGCTCAGTTGGTTAAGCGACTGCCTTCAGCTCAGGTCACGATCCTGGAGTCTTGGGATCGAGTCCCACATCGGGCTCCCTGCTCGGCGGAGAGTCTGCTTCTCCCTCTGACCCTCCCCACTCTCATGCTCTCTCTCTCTCTCTCATTTTCTCTAATAAATAAAATCTTTAAAAAAAAACTGAATGATGAGGTTTGGGAAGGGGAGATTTTTCACTTTCTGTTTTAGAGTTTTATATTATTGGAAATATCAAATAAGGAACATATTATGTATTATATCTTTTGTAATTAAATGTATATCTGTGCATGTATCATGTATCAAATTTCAGGCTTTTAAAAAATATCTATTATCTAATTTATTTTACATCAACTTTGTGAAACACAACCATACATTAATATTCAATTTTACAAACGAGAAAAGAAGTAAAATGAGATGCTCCATAAGATGAGATTGGAATGCTTATACACTGGAAAAGTGACAACCCCCTTTGTATGCCAAGCAGCTAGAACATTAAGTGATGCATTATATGTCTTAGTAAATGCTCAGTGACATGAATAAGAGATAGACTGTTTCTAAAAGCCAGGATTGTGAACACCCAGACTGAGACTCTTCCTTCTCCCACTCCCTGAACAGGTTAAACCCCTTGCTAGACACTACTGAATGGCAACATGCCACAGAATTTTGGTCAGCAATGCTACCACTCAATGGGCTCAAAAATGGG
Source organism: Zalophus californianus (assembly GCF_009762305.2). Taxonomy (NCBI): domain Eukaryota; kingdom Metazoa; phylum Chordata; class Mammalia; order Carnivora; family Otariidae; genus Zalophus; species Zalophus californianus. The sequence continues at coordinate 120,174,782 of NC_045597.1, read as the reverse complement.
TCTAAAAGATAGAAAGGACTCAGCCAGCTATAGCCACAGATTCTGAAGCAAGAACTTTTAAAAAGACTTTTCTGCTAAAAAAAAAAAAAAAGACTTTTCTGCTTTTAAAAGAATAGTTGACACAATTGAATTTATGGTCCCTCCTAATAAATATATTCTGCAACTCCTAAATAACCTTCCAAATTTAAAGTAATAAACAACAGTAAAACTGACAATCATTTGGTAACCTAGGTAACCTACTTTAAATGGTGCCTGCATAAAACCATTCAACTCTCTAATACAGTATCTTTTTTCATAATTATTATCACAAAGAAAACTTTAAAACATGATTTGAATACAGTGACTCAAAAATTGATGAGCAACAGAGACTTCTGTATTAGCTTTTCAAATGTTGAATGCTATGTCTGTGTTTGATAGAAAAACATAACCCAGGAGCTTCAACTGAGTTAATAGCCAAAGGGTGTCACTTCATTGAACAAGGTAGTTAGTATTCAAAAAACACAAAACAAATAATTATATCAATATATATCAGTGAAATCTCTAAGAGAAAATGAAAAAGGCAGGTAATGGGAATACTTAAACATTGTCTAGACAACATAATTGGAAAAACTGCATTTTTTACTTTTGTAAGAGGACATTATGTGGGATCTTTTCTTAAAGATTTATTTATTTATTTATTTATTTATTTATTTATTTGAGAGAGAAAGCATGAGCAAGGGGAGGGGCAGAGGGGGAGAGAGAGAAAATCTCCAGCAGATTCCCCACTGAGCAGAGGATCCCCACGCAGGGCTCCATCCCATGACCCCAAGATCATGGCTGTAGCCGAAATCAAGAACCAGATGCTCAACTGACGGAGCCACCCAAGCGCCCCTCTGCCAGATTGTTTAAACCCACAGAAATCCACAGGAGTTCTAGTGAGTGCCTATTTTACTTGGCATCTTTTCTTTTCTGAATGTATCCCTCGAGTGGCATTCCTAGAATGAATGCTTCTGTTGTAGATCCTGTACCTTAAAGATAGACTTTGATTTCTTCAGATAACCTCACAGGATTATGTAATTTAGCATTCCACCACAACCTTTGTTTAGCACCACAACTCAGTTGCTGCTTAATCCAACACCCATGTTATGCAGGCAATAGCAGGAGAGACACCAATGAAAGAGAGCTGCAATTTAGTAAAGAATAACAATGGTCCCAGGTTTCGTGAATTGGTCTGCAAGGATATTCCAAAGGACACCCTTCTCTTAGAGTTTGAGTTACTGTCATTCATACTCCAGTGGGGAAATCCAATTCCTCACAATCCAATTTCTCAGGTAGAAATCTAATTCTCTAAGTCTTCTCCTACTCTGTAATGATGCCTTGGGCTCCACACCAATTTAATAGGGAGAATAAAAAGGAAAGCACCTCACAAAGCAATGCAAAACTAAAACTATTCTTTAAGACCCCAGAAAGGCCTACTTTTCAAGTGTATATTAGACAAAAGTACTGTTCATAATTTATTTCATTTAGAAATAAGGCAGCAAATCAAAATGAAACATTTAAAAAAAATTTTTAGCTCATTAGGTATTCTTAATGAGCTAAAAGACTTGAAGATTTTTAAATAGGGAAAAAGTTATGTATGAATATAGTAAAAAGATGAGTTTTAGCATTGAAATTTTCTAAAACATTTATAAAAATTAATAACTATTATTACAATAGTGAGATAGCCAAAGGGAATTAATTTTAACAAATGATTGTCCACTAAATGAGAAGCACTATATACATATACATATAAATGCATATAGATATACACTCACATATATGTGTAAGTATACAAATATGTATATATACATGAATACATATATAATATACATATTATAGGCAGTAAAATATAACTTCAGCACTTTTGCAGAGGCAATTTTACTTGATTTTTGTTTTTCTAGGTGACAGATTATAGATTTGTGATCTCCAATTTTATAAAACTCATTTTTCTTTAAAATTGTGGAAAATACGTCATTAATGTACACTAAGCCCATCTAAAGGAGAAATGAGAAAGTCAACATAATAGGCTTCCTTAGGCATAGAACATAAGAAAAAAATAGCAAAACTGAAAGAGGCTCTGCACAGATGAAACCAGCATATCTACTTTTTAATACTGTAAATCTGAATATAATCTACTAAAGATTCATGATGTCAACCAAAGTTATTTACTGAAGAGCACTGATTTGTGACAATGGACATGTTACAGTTCAACAATTCATACTCATTTGCTAAATTTAAAATACAAGCCTCACAGAGAAGATAAAAGGAAATTATGGTTGATTGTCCAAAAGTGTAGCTTTAATCAGATTATTCCAAGATACCTGCAAATGTTACTAAGCAACTAGCCTTTCTTGATGAAGCTTCCTTAATGTCCTGTATAACATTTCTATCTTAGAATTACAGATCTGTGTTCCTTACTATGAGTTTCCTGAGGGCCACAACATTGTTTTTTTTCCTTTTTTGGAAGATTTTATTATTTATTTATTTATTTATTTATTTATTTATTTATCTGAAAGAGAGAGAGAAAGACTAGGCAGAGGGAGAGGGACAAGCAGACTTCATGCTGAGCACAGAGCCTGACACAGGGCTCGATCTTAACCACCCTGAGATCACGATCTGAGCAAAATCAAGACTCGGACACTTAACCGACTGAGCCACCCAGGCACTCCCACTGTTTTATACCCATTTTTATATCTCATTACACAGTGACTGGCATATAGTTTGGGTATTAGAAAAGAAAGCAATACATTGTAATTGTTCTTTGATAAGGAAAGTACTAGGCAATGTTTGTGGATGTTCGATATGTCATCATTCACTTATACTTACTAGAATACCTACTATGTGCTGAGCACTGTGCACATTCTATGTGGACCGAACGGGGAGCTAAATTACCTTTGATTGAAAAGGATGAGGAGTCAGATGACTCATTTATTATACAACAACATTTAGTGCTTCACATAAGTTGAAATATTCATCAAAAGTAATGATCACACTTGTTCATAAATTAGATTCATTATGACTTTGAGGGCAAGATGCCATTTGGCAGGTTAATCCCCTTTGCTGGGGAAACGAAAGGAGAATTTAGCTGTTAGTGCTCTTCTAGATATATTTATTCCTGGATCTCTTTCTCTCCTCCACTCAGTCATACCGCAACATATTGCATACTGCTTTAACTTGGAACAAGCACCAACTTCAAAATTCAATTTGGAAAACCTTAAAAATAGACTGAACATATCATGACAAATCAAACATTTTGAAATAACACTGTTGGCAAGGTGGCTTTTACTTAAAATTGAAAATGTTAACATTTTGCAAGAAGGTGAATTATTTTTCTTGGCAGATATGTTTTAAAGAACATAGAAAGAAAAATACTGAATAAGAACAAAAGTTTCTAAAGTAAAATCAGTTCTCTTAAAGGAAATAAAAACATCAAAGAGAAATGACAACAAAATATATATTATTTCCTATCTGACAAAAGCAACACTATCTGAACAAAAGCTTCCTACCAATAAAGCAACAGAAGTTCTTACTCAATAGCCCAATATATAAAATTACAGAATATATTCATCCAAGGCTTCCAGTTCTATTTGAAATGTCAGCTTTTAATTCAGTAAAACAAAACTTTCTTCATAGATTGGCTCTGAGGAGTTTCTAGACTCCTCCACCTTATACTCCTGAAAGTGAATGCATGAAGCCCTGACTATAGCAAGGCATTTGCTTGGGGGGGGGGGGTGCGTGTAGGGGGGGGGCGGGGGGGAAGAATTACCATAATGTTTGGGCTCAGAATCAGCAAGATGAGTGTCTAGAGGCATTAAATCCTAGCATCTACATTCAATCCATAGTCATTTTTCTTTTGGTACTTTTCACTCATTTACTCATTCAGCCAACAAGTATTTGTGAACTGCCAGGCCCCCTGGGTCAGTTGCTGACTTTACAGACATATGTACTGAAGGTTAGTCAGCAATCCGTGAAAATCTCAATCCCAGCCCTATGTGTGTGTGTGTGTGTGTGTGGTGTGTATTTAAAAGAACTATCCAGTAGCTAATACAAGACAAACATAAAATTTGGGAAGCTTATATAATGCTCTCATTCAGAACATGTCTGTTCATAGTTTTTAAACCCACAGATACCGCTTTATGAAATCACTTTAGAAAAATTCATATGTGTAAGGAATATAAAACAGGATTAAGGACCATGGAGTCATAGTAAAGTGATTTAATCACATCTTTCTGAATTTTTGTGGTGTGGTATAGTTCTGGAAATCATATTTTTAAAGAGGACGTTAAAAGGCAGGACACCGCAACACTGCGGTCAGATATACGCCTGCATTTCCCGCGTTCACCATCAACTGACAATCAGGTGTCTACAAGGCACAATTCTGACAGTTTATGCAGTTGCCTTGATTACTCAAAAACGGTTCAGTGTCTTCAGTGGATATTTTCCAGTGAGCAAAAAGTAGATTAAAGGTATTGGACTTCCTCAAAGAGAAAGAAAATACAGTGCAAACTCACCAATATAAGTCTTATGACGCTAACTTGCAGTTTTCGTTAACTCACTGATTTTCCCGGGAACTTGAAGTGTTTTCCTTTCAAGTGCCATGATATAAACCCTTAGAAGCTACACTTGATTCTGAGGGAAAAAAATACCTTGAATCAGCCTGGTGTTTAAATCTATTCTGTTCCCTTAAAACTGACCATTTTAAGAAGCACTTCCCAGTGCTCTATTTAGTACAACTCCAGGTTTTCATTTCAAATAAAACTGTTTTATTTTTATCTCCCTTCTGAAGATTTATGGTAGGGGTTTATGGTAAAGATTTCCTTTACCTCATTCCTACTTCTATGATCTTTATTTATAATCATAAAAGTTTATTTTGTTCGGGAGACAGTTTTCCATTTGAGTGGGTTGAAGTGTGTTTGAAAGCATGATGAATTAAGTTAATATTTTTAAGTAGGATAATCATGTCTCTAAAAACCACACGAACACCTAAAAGAGAAATAAATAAACAAGGACAACCATTCTGTGAGGCCGCAGATCTCTGCTTTTGGCCTTGGCTATGATCAAAATTAAGGATGATTCTCCAGGTCGACACAATCACTTATAAATGATTCCCTGATTTAGACAAAGTCTGCAATGCTCCTAATAGAATTTTTTTGGAATTTTACACTACTTAAATAAGTGTGATTATGGGAAGGAGATCTAGAAGCAGGAAAATCCATACTGAAATGCATACATGAACTAATAAGTTAGCCTGTCACAGCTTTATGGATTCTCACAGAAAACATAGGATTCCTGGATCAGGGACATGGAAACTTGATTCTCATAGCAAAAGCAGAAACAGATGTCATCAGCATAGTGGTGCTGGTTCCCTGAGCCCCCAGTGCCATAGGATAACCCAGAGATCTACACGGAGGCTGCAAGTGCAATAGGTTGTGCCACCAGAGAGGAACCCTGAGTTTAGGGAATCTGCTACTTTTACAGCAAGCAGTAAGCGAGCCTCTGTTCTGTTCAGAGGGAGACCAATAACACAGGATGCATTCCTGAGATGCATTTCCTCACCTTTCAGAGTCACCTGCTGTACAAACAATCCCAAGAGGGGCATAGGTAAAGGAATGAGTTGGCACTCTCTGCAAAACCCATAAAAGCACAAGTGGACCATGGTGGACTGTCTTGCCACAGTTCTGAAAAATATTTTGTATGTAACCCAAAGTTGGGAAGTCCCATGCTCCTAACTAGAAACATAAAAGCAGTTAAAAACAAACCGTCCACTTCTACTTCTGCTTTGCCCTCTGAAGAAGCTGGATAAGGATGGGGCCTTTATCTGCTTTTCAGACCAATGTAAGCTCAGGACTTAATAGGGACCTGGGCCCATAATAGGGGTTTAACATGTTTTTCTTGAATGAATAAATGAATTCTGCTTGCCAGTGAACTTGTCCCATTCTATTAGACACCCTGCTGATGGATCACATGGATCTCGTATATTTGCTGCTTTGCTGTCCTTTGCTGTAAAAAAAAAAAAAAAAAATGTGGCTTGTTCCTGTAAACTAACACTAAAGGCTTTCTAGTCTCTGCTCCCAGACCCTCGCTCTAATTCTCCTGCCCTTTATCTACCCCGGAGCTTTTACATCACTAGCCTGGTCTTGTTCTCCACAGCTGTGCATCCTTACCTCCCACTCTACTGGTTCTGACACCCATCCATACTGCTGAAAAGGGCAGATTGTCTGGTCAAAATCTAGTTTCAAAACCTGTCTTAGTCATCCGCTAGCTGCAGGAGCTATGTCATGCACTGCAATCTCTCTTGGAATCACATTCTTTAAAATGGTAACAATAATAGAATCCACTTCATGAGAATCAAATGAGGTAAAGCATGTGTAACCAGTCTGCAGAGTAGGCTGGACTCAGAAGGATTCGACAAAGAATAAAACACTTATTTTTTTTAACATTATAGGCTTCTAAAATTCACTTTGGAGCACCATTTCTTCTCTTCCCTGGACAAAATCTGGAGCATAACCTTGAGATTTTTTACAACTTTCAGAAATTAATTAACAAACATCTTATGCTATGTATTTTAAGCTACAAAATTTTTATTTCAACCAGTTAAAACTAACATACTACCCTCACTGAGGCACAACCAACCAATTCCAAAGGCCAAGCGTGGGGACAAGACTTACGGGTTGCTTTTTTCATTTGTTTGTTTGTGTGTTTGTTTGTTTTTCATTATGCTTCTACTTTAAGCCCCAGTTCTTTGTCTGAGCCTCTACCTCTAAACGTCTTCTGGCTCTCACTCTCCAGATTGTAGGAAAAGAGGAGAAATGTGAGGATAAAATCAAAGTCTATTTAACTAAGGCTGTTGAAATCCAAATACTAGTAATCTCTACAGGGATACTTTTCTGGGTTATTCAAAGACCTCCCTCTCTTCTCACTGGGTCCTCCCACTATCCACTCCTCAGCAGAAGGGGCAAAACCCCTTTGGCCAGACTCCTCAGGACTCTCCCTCAACTCCTGCTGTATATTCCCTATAGCTTCTTTCAGCTAGAATCACCTCAGCCATTGGAGGTGCATGGATTTGAAAACATATGCCTTCCCACTGAGAACACATCCAAAAAAAAATCCCAAGATCTTGATCATCAATAAAAAGGAAACACTCTTACAGCTTACAATAATCTTTATAAACCTGTTTGATTTCTTTGAGGGGAGAAGCAACTTTCTTCAAAGCACTTGAACCCCACAACAAAACTGCAGTGAGAAAGGAAAGACAAGCAAAATAGTTAAACATTAACGTATCTGTCATCTAACAAACTGAGGGTTCTAGAGGGGAGAGGGTTGGGGGAGATGGATTAGCCTGGTGATGGGTATTAAAGAGGGCACATACTGAATGGAGCACTGGGTGTTATACGCAAACAATGAATCATGGAACACTACATCAAAAACTAATGATGTAGTGTATGGTGATTAACATAACATAATAAAATAAAAAAAAAATCCAAAAGAAAGAAGATAGTAGGAAGGGAAAAATGAAGGGGGGAAATCGGAGGGGGAGACGAACCATGAGAGACTGTGGACTCTGAGAAACAAACTGAGGGTTCTAGAGGGGAGGGGGTGAGGGATGGGTTAGCCTGGTGATCGGTATTAAGGGGGGCACGTATTGAATGGCGCACAGCAAACAATGAATCATGAAACACTACATCAAAAACTAATGATGTAATATATGGTGATTAACATAACCTAATAAAATAAAAAATAAATAAATAAAATGTATCTATCATCATACTCACTAGTCATTCTTTGGGAAGCCTCAGAGTAATTTGAGAGTGTCAGATTCAGGACAAGTATGTAAGAGGAGTAATGAAAGCAAGTGTAGGAGATAACTGAAGTTCATGCAACAGTATAATTAGGGAATCATTAAAAGTGTCAGAAGAGGGTTCAAGTTATGTTTGGCATCTGCTGCTCTATTTCCCTAGCAATTTGGTTGTCAAAGTAAGACTTACTAAATTTAAGGTTTGTTCTACACATGACTGTCTCACCTGTGATGGCAAAACACAAACTCTAGGATATCTTTTCAGTTCTCTGTATTACTTTGAACAATTTGGTCAAGATGTCTTAAAAGTTGTGCTATGTTTGAAATTCTGTTAAAACAGTATCTGTTATCTATCTGTCATGAGAGGGAACAAAGATCTGCCCCCCAAATGAGAGTAGTATTTATGATACATATCAGATCAGTGGCCTTCCCCTTTTCCTACATATAAAAAAACAGCTGCTTGTTATGGATCAGACTTGATGGAACCTGATTTCTATGAATTCTCAAACATCATAAAGTATTATTAATAATATTCTTATTAGAGAACACTGATCACATTAAAGTTCATTTTATATTACTTTATTTTGCTCCAAATGCTCTCTGTTGCAAATCTCTATTCTCTTCCTCACAACTTCTTTAAACTTTCTTCTTCTACCTACCTATTTATCTCCGAATAGCCAAAGCCTTTCTTATTTGGGCACTTCAGCATCAGTGTTACACATTTCCCCATAGAATGTCAACACAGATTTTAGATTCTCGATAATAATCTAAAATACCTGGGTGAAAATACACATCTATAGAGTTGAGGACAGAGGATAAAGGAAATTAATTTCTCTATATATCTTTTGTGGATATCTCTTTATCTTGCCAGGACGAGTTTATGTTAAAATAAACTAATAATATCTAACATTTGAAAGGTGCCTCGTATATGCTAAGGCACTTTCGACTGTATTATCTCAGTAATCAGAGTGGACGTCAACACCATTCTGTGAAGTATATTAGAAGCGTAACATGTAGAGTTAGTATTTTTCAAAGAAAATAACCCTCGTTTCTGAGCTCCCTTGGCCCTGCTAGTTCCTTATAAAGCCTCCCATAAAGCAAACTCATACAATTCAGATTCCTTGGTGTTTTCTTTGCATAAAAGCCCCATGATATTCCAAAACACAAAGTAAATTCAAAGAGATAGTGGTTTAATTTCCCTGGGGGCACAGTCTTCATTTTAAGCCTAGCCTGATTACTATGAGGCCCTAGATACATAACTGCTGGGTTTGTTGGTTAGAAGGAAATCTAATACTCAAAGATCCTTGTGCTTTCTCTTATTGCAATATTATACAGCTAAGAAAAATATCAGCCACCAAATCTCTGAGTCCTCAGCAAATTAAGGATTATGGAATTAATATAACACAGGATAACCAATAATAGCAAAACTTAACACTCATATCAAAAAGTTATTGACCACCTGGTAAAGGTTTCTCACCCCCTAAAACTGCACTTCAGAGTGAAAATCACAAATAAGTCTGAATCAAGAGCAGATTACATAAGTTTGTTCAGAACTCTCATATCCACATCAAGACAAATTTAGGGTAACTTTTTTTTCTCCAGTACATCCTTATTTTTCATGCAACACGTTACCTCATTTCTTGAAAATCAGCTGTCAAATACATTTGACTAGTAGTTCTCATACTTGAGTTGAAAAACATTTCAAACTCAAATAGTGATATTTCTTCATTCATCTTAAAAACTATAGTAATATTAATTGTAGGAAACATAAATATATTTGAAATCAAGATTTTAAAAATAGGAAGAATGGATGACTTATGCAAGCCACATGTCTACAATAAATATTACTAGCTATTTTAAATTTTTCCATCAACATTTATTTAAGACTAGTTTTGCTAGCAGACAAGCAGCTGTGGGTATCAAAGGAACAGAGAAAATGACAAAACATCCACTTAGGCTCAAGAAAACTCTATCCAGTAAGTTTGCTTCCTCTGCAAATTGGGAAAAGACTGCCATATTTCTCAGTTCTTGCAGTACAGCACCTGAACTCAGAGTTGAGAATACCAGCAACCTATGGTATACACGAGGACCACTTGCTCAGTTCATAAGCTTACATTTAAGCAGCCCTTTACTATCAAAAAGCAATGGTATAGAATTATATGAAATAATTTTTACTGTTTTCTTTATTACATTTCAATAGTTCTACTTTGCCAGGTGCACATTTTGGATAAACTATATTTATGTAGATGACATTTACTTTATAATATGGTAAAGACTACAGATACATGATATGTGTGTGTTTCTTCTTACTCTCTCTGATTGGCCTCCTTTTCTGTATCTTATATATTGGTCATCTTCAAGGCTTTGCCCAAGCACCTCTCATCTAGCTTTTCATGCATTTTGTAGCAATATCAGCCACTCCATTTCTTAAATTTCCAAACTGTAGAAATGGGTGTGGATGAATGTCTAGGTATCTTCCTGAGCACTCTTCCCTCCACTCAAGGAGTTTTGGGCCAGTTAACACTAGTGTATGTTGGATTATATTACAAAGAAGGGTAATATTATTGTCAAAAAGTATTGAATCTCATTTAGTTGGAAAGTACCAGAGAATGATAGTTAGAATACTTGAAATGATTAGCAAAGGATGGACAGCTTTTCAAAAGGCAAAGATGAAAGATTTTGTGTTCCACTTAGAGGGAAAATCATAGGGAAAAAACATCATGAATGCAGAAGGACAAAGGGTAGGTTTAAGGAACCTGAAAAGCACAGGCTGAACAGCGGGTATGGTACCCAACACTATCTACATCTAAATCCACCCAGATATCGCTTTTCCATCTATTTATTACTGCTTGTTATGAGAATTGGATTGGGAAGTTTGAGAAAACAGGAAGAATCACAGGGGTAAATAAACAACTCTGTCATGCTTGGAGCAGTCACATTCCTATGTGGCTCCTTGCTCACTAGGGTTTCCAAGAGGCCCCCAGTGGTTATTGTGGTGGGAGGGAAGTGGAAAAGGAGGGAAGAGTACACAGGGTTTACCCAATCATTGGGGCAGAGAAGCTCCATAAAGATATGTTGAAATTCTATTGAAGTTCTTATTCAAAAAGAAGGTGAAAGGGCAAAAAAAGAAAAAATATATACACTTAAAATCAATTTCTTAGAAAGAATACTAGGAGAAAAAGCCATTGGCACATGAATGAATGAAACATCAATGAGAGGAAGACAAGGTCATGTCAGTAATACCTAATGTTATAGAAACACAGGGAAAATGAAATGGAACCTTAATTCCAAAACAGAAGAAAAAACATCGTGTTCTTTCATTTTCTAATTATAAAAATAAATCTTTTTCCCTTTTTTTTAAGATTTTATTTATTTATTTATTTATTTATTTATTTATTTATTTATTTGGCAGAGAGAGAGAGAGAGAGAGAGAGAGAGTACAAGTAGGGGGAGCAGCAGAGGGAGAGGGAGAAGCAGGTTCCCCACTGAGCAGGCAGCCTGATGCGGGGCTCGATCCCAGGGTCCTGGGATCATGACCTGAGCTGAAGTCATACGCTTAACCTGGCTGAGCCACCCAGACGCCCCTAAAAAGAAATCTTTTTCATCTCAATTTACTTTTGAGCTTTTTTTTCAACTGGCACACATTCTTTCTAGTGGCAAAAACAAAACAAAACAAAAAAACACTTAGTAGAAGATTCCAACTAAAAAAGCCAACCAATATCATTCATTAACAGCAGGTCCCCACTTGATAACTCAAGATTCCTCTAAATTGTATAGTAAACTACATTTGAAAACAACAAAATAATATTTTCTGGTGTATATTTGCAAACATACTGTTAAATCTTTTGCTTCCCCTCTAACATGGACATTATCCTCTGATATATTCTGGCTACTTCACTCTGGGTTTGCTCTTCAATTACAAACACTAAAATTCATAATTCAGCTTTTGGAAAATGCTATATTAAACAAAGGAGTATATATACTGCCTTGTTTTCTTTTTCAGTTGACTAAAATGAAGTTATTTTTATGATGATACCTTTATTACAGCAATCCTGATGTTATCAGAAAATATTTTGATTTGTTTTGTTTTGGCCAGAGTAAAGTAATAAATAATAACAAAGTCTTATGTAGGTATGTGTATGAATATATATTTCTATTTATTTATTATTTATATTAAGACTCCTCTCTCTCTTTCTCCATATATACGTATATATGTATAGATATATGCATCTCAATGGTGCAAAATACAGTAGCCTCAAGTACTAAGAAACAATTGGACTGCAAGTAACCTGGGGATGACATTCCATTCCTCATGCAAACTATGTCCAATAACCAATTGCTAATTATATAGCTTTGGTGGATAACACCATTCATCTTGAAAAACATTCCTAAGGTCCAATTTCTAATTCCCAGAAATTAGTGAAATATTTATAAACTTGAGTAATTTTTTTTCAGGGAATGTTTGGTCTTCGATATCTGCTATGTTCCCACAGGTCTTTGAAGGGAAATTTTTTATAACTTTCTCCCTTTGTTTCTCAAAGTGACAGTATAAACATTTCATCAAAAATTAATTGAACACTGAAAGGAACACTGAATTTTCTAACTGGTGATTATTTCAGTTGTAAATATATGGAGTCAAAAGTCCATTTCAAAAGTTTCTATCAGATTTGGAACTCTTTAAAATAGCTTTGGTCTGATTATAGCATAATCAATCCATTACCTTAGGGAATAACCTTCATATCACAATAGGCAATCCTAAATTTCAAGATTGAGGCATTAAAAAGAGATGAATGACATCTGGTCCAGTTGGTCCAGACATTTAGTCACTGGTCTTCAATTCCTTTGCTTCAAATATAACTGTTATAGCCTAAACTGTGTTCTCTCATAACTGTTACATTGAAGCCTTAAGCCCCACTACCTCAGGATGTGGCTGTCTATGGATATAGGGACTCTAAATAAGTAAGTTAAAATGAGGCTATTAGGGTGGGCCTTAATCCAATCTGACTGATGTTTTTATATGAAGAGGGAATTTGAACACACAGAGAGACACGAGGGATGAGCCCAGACCAGGGAAATCCTTTGTGAGGACACAGTGAGAAAGGAGTTATCTGCAAGCCAAAGAGAAAGACCTCCAAATAAACTAAACATGCCAACACCTTGATCTTGGAGTTCTAGTCTCCAGAACTGCTAGAAAATTAAAAAAAATAATTTCCTGTTGCTTAAGCTACCCAGTCAGTGATATTTTGTTATGGTAGCCCTAGCAAACTAATAAATGATTTCACCACACATTGTCACCATTCATATGAAAGAAAATTGACATTTTCTTTAGTCATCATAAGTTCTCTATGAGAGAAAGGTTGATAGCTGCAACATTTGGAGTAATATTTCACTTCCATAATGTTGCCCTGTCTTACCTTCTATTTAGCATATTTAGATCAGTGTCCAGTAAAGCTCTCCTCCTCCTCTTCTTCTTCCTCCTCATTATCACCACCATCAACCCAACAACACCAAAATCTAACTAGAATGTTGTAGGCACTATTCTAAATGCTTTATATATGAAACCATTTAATTCTCATGATTCTACAATTACTGTACTCATTTTATCAACTGGGAAACAGACCTAGAGAGGTAGGTAAGTTGGCCAAAGACAGAGAGCTAGGATAGAAATCCAAGCAACCCAATCACAGATCGTTCCTTGACCACTACTTTATAGGGTTTAAAAACACCTTTCTGCCATTTAGAAAGTGAAACTCTCTTCCATTTTGGCTCAGTTACTCTCCTTGGATAACCTGAATCTTTTTTTCAAGTCTTGTCTACTTTTTACACAAAGACTTTTCTCTTTTATATAATTTCAATAGCTCTTTGGCTGAGATAGACAAATAAGCTAAAGCTAAATTTTGTCCAGTTTAGAAAGGGTCATAAATAATATTTCTGTGATACAGGATAACTTTTAAGTATTCAACATTGTTTGAAAATCCGTGGTAACTCTACCAATTGGAAAACCAAATTTACCCTTGCCACAATTATTGATATATCATTAAAGCACTACCTTAAAATATAAATCGGGTATATTATAAACCTCAAATTTTATCTCCCAACAGGAAAAAAATTTAAATTAGATTTTTCTTTAAAGCTTATTAAATGAAAAGAGTAGCAAACTCTTCCATCATACATTTATAAATCAATGTTAAATTTCATTATGATATGTGTTTGAGAAATTTTTTTCTGACATCTAATCCAATCAAATAACAGTAATCCAAATACATTCTAAGGTTGCAGCACACGTAGAATTTAAAGAGGGCATTTAAAAAAAGACATTGTAGGGGTGCCTGGGTGGCTCAGTCGTTAAGCATCTGCCTTCAGCTGGGCTCATGATCCCAGGGTCCTGGGATGGAGCCCCGCATCAGGCTCCCTGCTCGGCGGGAAGCCTGCTTCTCCCTCTCCCACTCCCTCTGCTTCTGTTCCCTCTCTCACTGTGTCTCTCTCTATCAAATAAATAAATAAAATCTTAAAAAAAAATGTACAAACACGGGGGCGCCTGGGTGGCTCAGATGTTTAAGCGTCTGCCTTCAGCTCAGGTCCTGATCCCGGGGTCCTGGGATCGAGCACCACATTGGGCTCCCTGCTCAGTGGGGAGCCTGCTTCTCCCTCTCCCTCTGCCTCTCTCCCTGATCATGCTCCTCTCTCTCTGTATCTGTGTGTCTCAAATGAATAAATAAAATCTTAAAAAAAATAAAAATAAAAAAAGACCTTGTAATGGAAATAGCTATCATTGAGTTTCTTGTATGGAAAAGAAACACTGTCTCTTGTAGTTCAGAAATGTAGAGTAAAGGTTACTTGAGCTGAAATCTGACTCTACCACTTTGTAGCTGTGAGATCTTGGGCAAGTTCTTTAGCCTCCTGCTAAAGCCTCAGTCTTCTCTTCTGTGTGTATAATCGTAATGCGTACCTCGGAGTTTTTATGAGGATTTAAGCAGTTAATATTTATAAGTCACTTAAAACTATAATTTGGCCACAGTATCTTCTACATATGTCTTTTAATTCTGTAGTTAACCCAAGATGTTAGTGGTAGCAGAAACACCTGTAGTAAGGAACCATTTCCTTACTATGGTCATGAGGAAACCACATCGCCAACGTTTCCTTGTCTCTGTATCATTCCAAGAGAAACAAAGAATCCAAAAAACAAGGGCTAGATCCTTGAACATTACTAAAACTCATATAAAAATATCTGAATCATGAAAAATGCACCAAGGGATGCAAATAAAAAACTTTAAACATCCTTGACTATTCCAACACTTAAAATCCAAGCTACTTTTTGTTGCTCCAATGTCACCTCTGGATGTTTCTTCACCAAAAACATACTAACAGTACTCTTTCATGATTTAAGTGCAGAGCTCTTTATTCAAAGGAATTATGAAATTATGTCTTAAGCAATGTAATTTTAATCCTTATTCTCCTTTTGTATCTTTACATACCCTGATCAATGGAGAAAGTAAACAAAATAAGGATGGAATTCTCTGTGCTTTGATCTGAGTAAAACACTACAAAGAAACTGTATCTCTCAGCCAGATCTTTTCACTGAGGCAGACTGCAAGGAAAGGCTTTATTAGTTCCCATGCATGTTACCAGACAGGCAGCTGGGGACATACTTTTACTAGTAGTTATTTTATCATGTCAGTCTGCCTCCATTTTCTGATTTATAAATCGTATGCTGGAGGTAAAAGTGTGTATCTGTGTGTGTGTGTGCACATACTTTGTCAGAAAATGAATATGTACATATGTATGATGTATGTGTGTTTCATAACAGTTCAAAATATATGTTTCAGTCATTTTTAATCACATGTGAAGTAAATAATTATAGCTAGCATTTATTTAACACTTACTATGAGCCAGTCACTGTTCTGAATACCTTCATTATATTAACTTATTTAATCCTTTTGACGTGCGAATGAGATAAGCAATATTGCTATCCCCATTCTACACATAAGGAAGGATAAGGAACTTGCCCAGAATGGAAAAGTTGGGCAGGCAGGAGAACCACATGTAACCATATGCTGATTCTGCAGTTCTTCTCTAAGCACTGCCAGTACTTCTTTAAACTACCTCATCAAATAACGCTTCCTAATAACCACGATGTGCATGAGCAAAATGAAGCTCCTAAACAACCACAAATTAAATGATACTTTAATTTCACTGACAGGCCAAATAATTACAAGAAGAGTTGAAAATGCACTGAGAATTATATACCCACTTCAGAACATTTCTCAGCACTCAAAGCCACTGAACATTCTGTCCAGGAGGACATACTGTTTCAGCACTCACCAGTTCGTCTGACCCAATTCAACACTGAACCAAAGCAACTTTATTCATTTAAGGTTTACTGAGTGCCTAAGTAGAAGTAGGCATAGTAAAGAAATAAAAAGTCACAGATGTACCCAACATTTACATCATCAGTCTCTGTGTGGATTAAATATAGCAATAGTATAAATTATCAAACAGTTCAGGCAAGTAAGAATTAACCAAATATTGATGTTTTTCCCTTTAAGATCCATTTTTATCTTACTATATCATCAGTAGCCAAGAAGCAAGCCAATTAAAAGCCAAGATCTTGCATGCTTTTGAATTCTCCTATCATTTCAGTAATTAAAATGCACATTACTTAAGTACAAATTTCTAAACAGACCCTCATGGCTAATTTTTGCATCTATACTTTTGTTTCATTGGGTGCTGCTTCTTTTTTCCTTTTTAGACTGTTTCTTCTACTAGCAAAAGACTAAAATTCAAAGGTAAAACTTCTTTGGAAAGGTTGTATATGATGTTTTAGTACTAATGTATTACTTGTGATCTTAATGTAAATAATTGAGCACGGATGATAAAAAAAAAGTTAGTCTTAAGGCTCATCTTATGTTCCAGCGATGAGTTAATTTCTTAGTGCTACTTTAACAAATTATCACAAATTTAGTGTTTCAAACAAATTTATTATCTCACAGTTTTATAAATCAGAAATCTGAAATGGGTCTCTCTGGGCTAAAGTCAGTATGTTGGCTCGGCTGCAGTCCCTACTGGAGCCTCTAGGGCAGGCTCCATATCCTGGCTTTTTCTTCTTCTAATGACTACCTTAATATTTGGCTCATGGCCCAATTCCATCTTCAAAGCAGGCAATAGCCAGTTGAGTGTTTCTCACATCTCATTACTCTGACACTGACTCTTTTACTTTTCTTTCCCTTCCACATTTAAGGACCTCTCTGGTCACATCAGGCCCACCCAGATAACTCAGGATACTCTCCCTAATTTAAAATCAGCTCATTACCAACATCATCTCATCCACCACTTTAATTCCCCTTTGCCATGTGGTATAACATAATCAGTGGTTCTGGGAGTCATATGTGAATATCTTTTGGCGGACCATACCCTGACTACTGCAAGAAGCCATTCTTTCTTTGATATTTAGAAATCATTCCTATCAGTCTTTCTTTAAAAGCAAGAAGAAAGACTGAGAGAGAGTTTCTAAATTGATATGTATCATATACTTCTATGACATATGCATAATATGTAATATATGTACAAAACAAGGACATCATAACCACAAACTTCCTGAGAGAAGTTCCTCTTCATCATTTAACTCCAATATTTCTTCATAACTAAATTCTTCCCTGGCCTTTCCAAAGTGGGATATTTCTTCCTCTGTATTCCCTTAAATAAAATGATACATTTACTACTCTACTAGTGAGTTTATCAGATTACTCTTGAATAAGTATTCTCCCATCTCTTTCTCTCTCACACAGGGACACACACACACACACGCACACACACATGCGCACACACACACACACATGCATGCACACGCACACACACACACACCCTTCTCTCCTCTCCTCTCTGCTACTGTCTCTTTTCCCTCCTGTCTGCCTGGGATTTAATCCCTTTGAGGGCAAGGGCTATACAGTTGCCATTTTTCAATCTGTTCAACGTGTAACATTCTTATAGGTGGCACTTAAATATTTGTGAAATACAAGTTATTCTTTTATTATACTATTTATTATTATATAATGTTATACATGTATATTATGTATAATTCTTATCATATTGTTATTATTAGTATTTAGTTACCCTAGCATAAGAAAACTGACTTTTCCTCACAGGACAATAGTGCTGAGGCATATTTTGAAACCCATAGAAAATAAAATTCCCATACTTCATCATAATCCTAACTAGAAGACTACACGAAGAGTCAAACTATTTGGGAGTCTGACTCTGGGAGCTAACTTGGGAGATTTCCTAACCAGTGCATTATTCAACTATCACACTAAGAACTGGCTTGATAAGTTACCAAGTATTTAAGCCCATTGGGTTGGTAGTGGGAGCTCCCATGTTAGAGAAGCAAGTATCTTCAACAACTTCAGGTTTCTAGGCATCACCCGGAGTGCTCTCTTCTTATCAATGACTCTGTACAAGGTTCACAGACACTGATTCCAGGATAGAGATAAGTAACTTCAAACTGACATACTTAAACATCTCAAATCATTCTGAATTCAATCAATCTCCAAATTAGACAATGTGATGACTAGTCAACATACTGTGGTTTCCTCTGTACCACATAAAAGTAAAATAAACTACTAATAGATTAGTAATAAGTTTTCTTTCATTTTTGAAGAGGTAATTCTGTTTTATTTGATGTCTATTACGTTTGTATGGAATTTACACACATTTAATCCTTATAGCAGCTTAATGAGAGGCACACTAGTATCTCTATTTTATAGGAAGAAACTGAAGTTTAGGGTGTTACACCAGCCCCTTGTTACTAAGGTCACAAAGCGTTAGCCCCCTCCAATGACTAAGCACATGCACTTAAACAGTAACCTTTTCTACTTCCCATGAACCTGAACAAATTAAGTGATAACACCTCTTTCTGACATCAGAAAAGGAAGAGAAGGGAGAGTATACCCAATCTCAACTATATAGTCTCCAAAAGAGGCCTATGCATACATACTATGATGATTAAATAAATCAATAACAATCAAATAAAACAATCTCAGTTCCTAAAGCTATTATATCATTTACATGTTTACATACTTAACTGTTTTAAGGGAAAACTATCCATGCCTAACTCTATAATAAATCCCATTATAGGCTAAAAGTTTGAAAGAAGATTAACATTAGACATTACTGTGAGATTCATACTTTGGGGCACTTTGGATGCCTACAAGGACAAAGGGAGGCCACAGAACTAGGAGAGGAAGAAAATGGGAACTGAGACAAGTAATGATAAATAGAACAATGGCTCATTAACATATAAAAAAGGAGTCGCCCTGGCTGGGACCCCATGAGAAGATTAACACTTTAAATGTCAAAAACAATACTCTCTGAGTGATACTGCAGAAAACAATTCCTATTCTAGAGATTTCAATCTACCAGATTAATATAGTAATCTATATTACTATTCAATATAGTAATCTTGGTAACAGCATACTAACCAGAAGCTGTGATTGATGATTAACTCCGTTTTCATTTTTTTAAAAAATGAATGGTTTCTTTATATTAATCTTTTGAAATTTATTTTTTTTCAAAATACAAATTCTCTCAGTGAAAATACAAAATAAGACTTTGGTTGTAAAAATTTTGAAGAAGGATTTAGTGTTTAAGTAATCATACTGTATAAACATAAAGGTTCTTCAATAAAGAATCAGAAGGTAACACAACTTTACAGGTATTATGCCTCGTGTCTTTCCTTTATGATTTCTGCTTATTCCTCTTCTTTGTGAAGAATAAGTAAGAAAGAATAAGTCACTGAACACACTAGGGAATATCTATTACATGGCATGCAGAGTTTGTGGATGCAGTGGTTCATTGACTCCATTTTTGGCTCTTGTCATTAAAGTTCCACCAACAGAGCTCCATACTCATGTTGCTGTTTTATTTCCTAATGGTACCATAAAGCCAGTCACCTTTATCCCTTCAGTTTTCTTCTGTCAACTTAGTCTATAAATTAAATTGGTTCAATTGACTCAGAGTAGATGAAGTTGAAAAAAATCAGCAGGTTTATACAAAAAATCTTTTTTAAGCCTTTGAAAAAAGCACTTCAAAAGAAAAATAAAATAAAAGTTAAAATACACCCAAAGTCACATCTTTTTTAAGAGAATATGACAAACAGTGGGGTTCAGAAGAAGGGTGGTTGCTGATTCAGCTAATAAAATTACCAGTTTCTGATATTCTACACTATGCAGAACTATAAAAAGTATCAGTTCACTGGCAGGAAATGGAAGAGGGGAAAAGGGTGAAATTAAAAAAAAAAGAATTTGATAGAAAAGAAGGAAGATAAGTTATGAATTTCACAGGATTGTTGACGGCTGTATAGCTTGCACCAGGTCAGACAAAGCCAACCCGGCTAAGCCAAGAAATGCAAGTAACATTCACTAACAATGAAAAAAATTAAAAAAAAAAAAACACTTGCTGACAATGTATGTCTGACATACCCACATGTACACACACACCCACTATACATACATCCATATGTTTAAAAAAAAGCCCAGGAATATACAGGAATATGATGTAGTCATAGTGAACTAACAAGGCCTATAGCAGTTCAATCCACACATTCTCAAGGAAAACTATTTGTAAAGACCCTACTTACACAAAACATTTTTATTTATGTGTGCTGTGTATGAATAGATGTTTTTAGCATGGGTTTACTATTTTGTTCCATCAGACAAATTTAGGTCATGCTTCAACTGCATCTTTCCAATTTGATGACCTGTGTGTGTACATGTGTGTCTTGCCGGAGGGGGGCAGGAAGCAGGGGAGAAGGGTAGGGAGAACATCAGGTGAGAGATTTCTCAAAAAGATTTCTTTAGAACATTTAGAAACTAGGTGATTGATATGTGTGATGATGCCATTTTAAAAAAGAATACTAGAATATAATTCCACTGTTGTGGATTTTTTTTTAAATATAGAGAGTTTTTTTTTTCTGTTTATTGCCAAAGGATTGCTAACAAATGTGAAAATACAAGACAAACAATAATAAAATATCAATAATCTTGTGGGACATTGCTAAATATTTAGTACTGTCATCTTTTTCTTTCATTATCTTCATTTAACTATAATAATTTTTTAAGTTGATATTATATATATCTTTTCTTTAGTGGAACTAAGATATTAATTCAATGTAATCAAGAATAAATTTTTAAAGTACTTATGTGTCCTTATTGAATCATATTGTACAGATATGACCATGCCATTGAAAGAATGTTTCATATATTAGTTATGTGACAATTTCAACAATGGAAATGACCTGTTTTACAAAATATTTGTTTTGAAAATTACCATGAAATGTCTGAAATCTTCAGCTTCAAATGAACTAAATTTAATTAAATAGTTTATGAATTAATTCATTAATATGTATATCAATATATCATGTATACTCTAGGGGCCAAGGCAGGCCACTCCCAAATTTGCCACTTTGGCATGCACTCTATGCTGACTGAAAAGAATCAAGGCCCAGAAGTCCTAGGAAGAAACTCTTGATACTGTTCTCTTCCCCACAACAACCCAAAAGATTTAAATAAAGAACCTGCTTCAGGAAGAGAGCTATCAACACAGATAACTACATTATAATATGAACTAGGTCTGGCAGACAGGGAGGAACCTCCCAAGGCCTGCGTAATCAAAGTCCCCTTTGTTGTTCCCTTGTTTCCATATAAACCAGCAAACATTTGTTAACCAAACATTTACTCTTTTTCATCTTTCCATGAACTGCAGTCATTCCCCATGAAGTTCCAGACCATACCCCTCTTCTCCTTAGTTTAGGATGACATATATACCTCATTCTGTTTGTCTTTGGAATCTCATGTCTGTGTGGATTTTCCATACCTACGGAATGAAATTTGATTTTCCTCTATTAATCCCTCATGTCAATTCTTAATTCAGCTAGAAGAATCTTGAAGGATAGAGAAAACATTTCCTCCCCCACAGTACCTATCGGTCTTTATCATGACCAATAGTGAACCACTGCTTTTGTTAAGGTCCTTCCCTATTTATTCTCCAAACTTTCAGGCAGATAGGGAGGGTGAGAAAGGGAACCATAAGAGTAAAAGAGCAGAGCATCAAGTATCCCTTCTCCTGAATTTCTTTTTAAAATGTTGTTTTTTTTTAATTTTATTATGTTATGTTAATCACCATACACTACCTCATTAGTTTTTGATGCAGTGTTCCATGATTCATCGTTTGTGTATAACACCCATGGTTTGACAAACAAAGATGCTACTATGAACACAAAATAAAATAAGAAACAAGCAACCTCAGTATTTTGGAAGGAATTTTTGTTTGTCTCATAGACAAATTAGATTTATCTAAACTCTGGTTTCTCCCTCCTTCCCGGTACTTTTATCTCCCAAGTTTGCCCCAGCCTGGGTCTTGCTTTTTCAATGTTCATTGAAATTACTTATGCCCAAATCATTTAACTGATTTGTTCTATAAAATCTCAAAGGGACAGGCAGCTGTCCTTTGCTATCTGAAAGTAGAGCATTCTTATGAAACCTTTCATAAGCCAAAATGGTGTAAAGCAAAGAAGCAATTATCATTAATTTATACTGAAAATTTTTGAGCATTCTCAGACCCAAAAAATAAACTCTCTTGGGCTTTTCTGATACCTTAGGACACATCTTGCTAACGATGCACAAAATAAATTGAGATAAAAAAAAGATGGTCACAGATAACACTTCAAAAACTATGGTAGCTTGTTGCTCAGAAGCTGAATGTAGTTCCTGTGGATGGAACTGGGTGGTGCCATTCTTCCCGCTTCAGGTGAGTGCTGCCTCTGTAAAGGCTTGTTGCAAACCATGCTTAGCATTTTGCTTTTCATTGTCTTTGCTTTCTGCCTTCTTTAGTAAAAGAGAAAAACCTCTTTGGATTTCAGTGAAAACAGGTACTAATGTAGATTTTTCACAGAAATGAAGTGGTATAAAGTGAACTTTTGAAAAGCAAACTTTTTAAAAAGCAGTATACTGTATACTGAATTCCCTTGATTCTAAAATGTACAGTGAATTCCCTTGATTCTAAAATGAATGTTGACACATAATGACATTTGTAAAAATGTGTTCTAAATTCAATAATGTATCTAATTAAATAGTATTATTTGATTGTTTTTGATGTTAACTTAGCTCACAAAATGTGCTGTAAACTCACTTTTTTATACTTTAGCAGTCTATGATATTTAGAAAAGGGGAAAACAAGACAAATTATATATTAGGGAAACACTCTACATAGGATAAGACAGATACCCAAATTCTGAGAAGCAAACAGCACTGTATTACATAAATAGAATACAAAAAACAGAGATGAGTGGTCTAGCAAAAACTGTTCTGCAAAATGCTGGTTCCTGAATAGCAAAAATAAACTGGTCAAGTTTCTTCATGATTTTTTAAAATTTTACGCAACTAGAAAGAAATACAATTTTCTGTGATATTCCATAAATATTATGAAGAAGGCCATTCTTCTATCTTGAAAAAAAAATAAAAGCAAAAGTAAAATTCAATGGAAGAGGTTAAAAAAAAAAGAGGAATAACTTCATGTGCTTACCTGAATTTAATAAACAAAAAAGTGTCCAATTATTATATTGTCATTATGAAAGCTAAAATAAGTGACATCCAAAAAGGCTAAACATGGTTTTAAGAAAACTGTCTTTTCCCTTTTTCTAACAAGTTCATAATTCTAAGTTTTTTCCATGAATACAGAATTGCTTCTAAACATTACTTATAATACTGATCATTTTAAGTGGAGTGCATGGTTTCCATCAACTGCTCATTATAGTTTTAACCATTTTATCAAAATACTTGCCTCATTATTACTAGTTAATCTCAGAACCAATGAGAACACATTATTGCTCTAAAAAAATAAGTATTTTCACTATAATGATTAATTAATTTATTTACTTTTAATTTATTTATTTGACAGAGAAAGAGAGAGAGCCCACATAAGTAGGCAGAGCTGCAGGCAGAGGGAGAGGGAGAAGCAGGCTCCCCGCTGAGCAGAGAGCCCGACATGGGGGCTTGATCCTGGAAGCCGGGATTATGACCTGAGCTGAAGGCAGATGCTTAACCAACTGAGCCACCCAGGCGCCCCTATAATGATGAGTTTAAATAATTAAATCCTAAAGTTAAAGATGTTGCAAGAAATTATAACATTAGTCAGTTCTAAATATAAAACACTAAGGAAATCAACTATCTTACTTTGGATACTTGTATTGCTGGGGTAGGATAAATATTGTTATGTGTAAAAATATCTGATGTAAAATATTATATTGACTCATCTGACCACAAATCACTACATTAAATTGAAACACTGAAGCAATGCATGTAACCAAGAGGTAGTACAGGAATGCAGCCTTCTTTTATTTGAGTGTTGTTAAAACATTCTTGGAGATGAAATGAGACAGAGTTTACAGGCATGGCAATTAGTTTCTATTTGAGGGAACTAATTCTACTTTCCTTTAAAGCATTTGTCCTGGACCAGCGAGTTTTTTTTTTTTTCCATTGGGAAGATATGTGTCATTTTAAACCTTATTTGCTGGAAGAAAATTATGATTGGCAAATGAAAGTTGGTCTACTTGGAAGTAATTAAAATCTTAAAGCATTACTCTCTAATTTTTTTTAATTTAATAAAATGGGAGATCAACATCCATCCTTGGCCAACTTAATTTGTCAAAACTACATCTGATGACCTTTCCTGTAGCTCACTGGGATGCCATAAATAGAAATACGAACTCATAAGAAAGGACAGAATTAAAGAAAAACATTTTAGCAATCATGCATTGGTGGTATTAATAGTTGCATAGTAAGTTTAGAAATAGCTGAAGACTAATGAATTTGTATCTAAAAACTTATTCTCTAACAAAGTATTAAGAAATAATGTAATATCATAATGATTACACAAATGTTTTTAGCAGGTGTAATTTACATATTAAGACATGCTTTCAAGTATGAATATTAGATATTCAATCACCTTAATAACTCTTTAAAACTTCTAAAAGAGCATAAAGGAAAAATGTGCAACCAAAAAAGGAACAGATCTGAATTATTAAAAAAAAAAAGAATACTAGTGCTATCCAAGTCAGAATAAAAAGGCACTTGGTGTTATACGCAAACAATGAATCATGGAACACTACATCAAAAACTAATGATGCAACGTATGGTGATTAACATAACATAATAAAATTTTTAAAAAGGCATTAATTGAAACACAATTTCACATGACTATAGCTCAACAGTTCTTGACATTTGGGAGACAAAAATCAATTTGGCAGCACCATGGATCTGCTCAAAACTGAAAAATATTGCAAAGGCAAAAATCATCTCCAGATCATAAAATCTGTCCCCATATTCTAGGTACCTCATATCCTAAGGCTGTCCTCAAACTACCCTCAAATTCCTATTTTCAAAATCACACTTAAGCCAACCACTTAGTAAAACAGCCATGGTCCAAAGATATCCCAGATTTAACACCACCCTTCACACACACAGTCTTAAAAATCATATTTTGGTGCTAATCTCAGCAGCTATGAAGAAGAAAGCAATCCCATGGTGTCATGTGTGGAGGAAATACAGTAAGCCATTCAAGGAGGTGTTTATAGATTAAAAACAAAGACTAAATGTATTAAAATAATTAAACAATTAATGTAAATTGAAAGTTAATTTTAATAGTTAAAATATGCCATTTCCCCCATATTAAATGTGATAACTTTTAATCCAGGGTCTCTTCTTATGTCCCATGCTTAATACATTGAACTGCCCTGTCCTAATCTGTTTGTTGGAATTTGCCACCCATTTCTTAAAGACTAATGGATTATATATTACAAAGCATCAAAGACTCCAGTGATGGGATGCCTGCGTGGCTCAGTTGGTTAAGCATCTGCTCTGGGCTCAGGTCAATCCCAAGCACCTGGGATTGAGGATCAAGTCATGATCCCAGGGTCCTGGGATTGAGTCCGGAGTTGGGCTCCTTGCTCAGCAGGGAGCCTGCTTCTCCCTCTGCCTGCCATTCCCCCTGCTTGTGTGCACTCTCTTTCTCTCTCTGACAAATAAATATATAAAATCTTTTAAAAAAAGAAAACAAAGACTCCAATGATTTTCATGGAATAATAATAAGGTGAATTTAAATTTGCAACTGTTATTTTAGGGCAATACTGGGTTAGTGAAAATATTTTGTTAGTGAAAAAGAATTCATCAAACTTGCACAGCTTGAATTATTAAAACTTTCTGCTCTTTTTATTTTTTTATTTTTATATTAAATGCCAGTTAATTAACATATAGTGTAACATTAGTTTCACATTTATAATTTAGTGATTCAACACTTCCATACATCATCCAGGGTTCATCAAGACAAGTTCATTCCTTAATCCCCATCACCTAGTTAACCCATCCCCCCAACCACCTCCCCTCTGGTGGCCATCATTTTGTTCTCTGTAGTTAAGAGTCTGTTGCTTGGTTTGCCTCTCTCTTTCTCTCTTTTTTTCCCCCTTTGCTCATTTGTTTCTTAAATTCCACATATGAGTGAAATCATATGGTATTTATCTTTCTCTGACTTATTTCGCTTAGCGTAATACTCTGTAGCTCCATCCAAGTCACACTGAGATTGGTAAAGGAAAGAAGGCTTGAAAAGTTTGCCACTGCCAGCTTATAAGAAATGGCCTCTAAAAGCAAAAGTTTAAGGATAATAATTCAAAATGAACCTCAGATTTCAAATTGCTCTGATTTTCTGAGTTGATGTTTAAATTCAAAATATTTTAGATTGAGGTGACCACGCAGTATCATACTGTCAAAAATCACACTTTGAGAACAAAACCAACTATTAATGTAGATGTAGATGTTATATTACTTGTGTTACAACCATTCCAAACTCCATGATGCATTTTTAATACCCATGAATTGCACATTAGAATTTTCTTTATTCCAGCAGTTGTTAACAAATTTAAAAAATGAACTGAGATAAGAAACTGTTATCCATAGTCATTCTCATCTTTTATCTCTTGCTCTCTCTTTCAATCCCATTGAGAAAATAAATGTAAGGCAATGAAGATGGGAGGATGAGACTGATCCCTTGAGTATATTACATAAATTACAAAGATACCCTGCATCTCTGCAAATGATCAGAAAAGTATTTATCACTGTTTAGATGTCTCCCTAAATTCAAACTTTCATTACAGGTGATTGAATGTCAGTGTTGGCTTAAGGCCTCACTCAGAACCAGTCCCCTTTCCCAGTATTGATTTGTGTATTTTTAGCAGCTTGACACCAGATCTTTCATTTCCATCTCTGCATCTGTTCCAGCACAGGTGGGGCTAAACCTCTAAACACCAAGTGGTTTCTCTGATTAATTCCAAGCATAAGCAAGAGGAATTCAAGCTACTATATTATTTAGATATTTAGTAACAAGCCACCCTTTGTGTGAAGCTACCACTAACATTGGGCTCCAAATTCCCAATCTAGTAACATGCGTAGCTCACCTTGCTAGTATCAATTCCTCCTCTAAGGAACTAGAGTCCAACCCCTGACCTCAGCCTCAGGCTATGGTCCTGTCACCTGGAACCTAGAATCTACTTCCCTTTTGAGCAGTGTCCATTCTTTTTCCACTGGACCTGTAGAGCACAACTTCTTGATAGCTGGCCCAAGGTATAATGGGTTTACCCTTTTAAAATACAGAATCTATCAACCGTGTGGTTGGGTTTGTCCTATGTCTGCCCTTTCACCCTTATCTTTTCAACTATCCCAGCCCAGTAGTTCCAAACTTTCCCATAGATTCCTTCTCACTATCATCAAATTAATTTTTCACAGTACCATTCCATATTTACAAAGTAATTCCCCCAATGTTTTTATCTAGTATTTTAATGTTTTAATGTTTATATTTGAATATTTGATAGTTTTACAATTTATCTCACGTAATATGAGGTATGGGTCCAAATTTATTTTCCTTTCCACATGACTGCTTACTTGTCCCAACATTATTTATCAAAAAGTCTTTTGTTGTTGTTGTTGTTTCACGGGGGATAGAATCACTAATGTTTTTTCCATCTTCTGAACAAATTATTTTTAACAAATAACTATTAAAAATCATCTTTTTGAAATTTACTATTTATGAAAGGAAATTTAATATTTTAATCATTACAAACATATTACATAAATCAAATTCTGTTGGCACTTTCAAAATAATGGTTTCAGTAGTTTGCTCTAAGAGAACACATCCAGGGACTAGAGTAAGGAATAACAAAACTGTTTCTGATAAACAAGTTAATGAAAATTATAGGATCTTTATTGATTCTTATGATTCCTAACATACCTCCAATTCACTACTTCTCCAGTACTCCAAGAAAATAACAAAAAAAAAAAATACTTTAAAAATAACAAGCAATGGAATGACTGAAACAGAAGACAATCCCTTATATCAGAAAATCATCTCATTAGCAATGGCATGAAATGATCAAGATACTATACAATAATACATTTTCAAAACACTGTAGGCAAGAAAGAAAGAGAAAAAGAAAAAAAAATCTGAGGCAAAAAACCCTATTTCTCAGTTTCTTCAGTCTGCCAAATATGCTGCATCCTGCTTCCAAGAGCTGTGCTGGAACAGAATTTAGGACTAGGCCAACTTCTACCCACATGACTTCTATTCATCTTTCCAAGAAGTTTTGGTATACAGATTCCTAACTAGATGGGTTGGTGCACAGTGTCTGGAATTTCACAGAGAATTGTTGAGGAGAGCAGTGCAATGCAAAGATATGACAGGGCACGAGAAAGCAAAAGAAAGCTCATTATTATACATATTTTTTTGTAAGTATGTTTAATACTAAGAATTGCAGATTGTTGAATTTTCTCTAAATGACACTGTTAAGGTGTGGAACTCATTCTGAAATTTAATCTATCATTGTAGTACTTTCCCAGAACTAGTAATAATACAAGTTTGAAGATATAATCACCTTACAAAAGAAGTCTTTTAAAAGGCTTGAATTTATTACTGAAAATTTCTGAATTAAAACTATCAATGGGGAAAGGATATCAATAAGCAAAGTTTATTAATAATTTCAAGATTCATATATTTTCCCTCTCACCCATCTCTACAGTAATTCATATCACCCCAGGATGTTGGGATTGGTCTACAGAGTCCATTACAAATGTAAAGAATGTACAGGCATTAAGTCAGAGTTGGATTTTCAGCTAATAAATTTGATTTCATTACTAATGACATTTACTCCACCTTTGGCACAATTTAGTGAAAGTTATTGAAGAAGCAAAAGCAAGGAGATTTGGAGTTTAATGAAAAGTGATAGTTAAGGCCGATTTCAAATGAATTCTTCCGAGAGCCTTATCCAGTACAACCAAAGTATTAATAACTTATGAGTACCTCAGGACCCCTCTGGTAGATACAGTGCTAAGGTCTAACTAGAGACAATAGCTTAGTTTCAGTCTTAACAGACAGACAGACACTGTGAAAATGAAAATATAAATAACAATGTTTTTTAACTAAAATTTCTTGTTTTGAGTAACCCCAAAATCCTCTAAAATCAACCCTATTTTCTTTGAGAATTGAGCTTCAACATAATGGCAGGAGAAAACCTGCAGCCCACAACCATTTTAAGTCTCTTATCATATTTTCTTTTCCAAATCATCATGATGCATCACATCATAAATACATTACAGTCAGACCGCTTAAAATATGTTACTGCTTATATAAGGAACTAGAAACTAGTGTCTATAAAAAGAAAGCATTTCGAAAGGAAATGGTTAAAATGGGTAATGCTGAGATTTCCAAACTGTCTCTCCTTGTCACTCCCTGTTTGCCTTAGCCATTGTCTTCTTTAGTCCTTTGTCCAAAAGAAATACCTAATTGTCTATTCATTAGAGAGTTAGTTCAAACAACTTACTAATTATTTATGTCCTTAACAACTTGGTAGTCATTTTAAAGACTAGTAACAGAAATCAAAAGAGAAATGGTATTTTATTCCATTTTCAAATAACCACAATTACTTGCTAATGGCATGTGTGCACCTGTTGTCACAAAACCATTTCTCAAATCCTAGAATCAGTTTGATCATGACCCTCATAATCTGTTCCATATTGATTTTTCTTATGGTAGTTGCTTTGTATCACAGCAAATGTCAAAAACCTAGCTTTGCAAATAGGACATCATCAATAGTAATGTAATACAACCTAATGTTGAAACTGAACTAACTTGAGCTAGTAGTCTGCAAGGTGTGTGGCAAATATTACTCTAGTTTCCTGAAAAAAAATTTAAAATATCCCACAGCTTCTGTGAGTTTCCTGGGCCACCTTAGCACACGGTTTGGGAACCACAGGGCTAAAGATTATTATAATGACAATAACAAAACTCAATGTTGAGACCCTAATGATTGCAAAGAATAACTGATTTCAAAAAACTTTAATGTTATATAGTGGAAAACAAAGAGAACCCAAATCAAAGTTCATTAAGTTTACAAACGCATAATGAGTGCCAGATCTATGCAAGGTGGTATGCGAGGCACTAGGAATATAAAGTAGAACCAGGCAGCAAAAGTTACTTCCTCTCTGGAATTTACATTATAGCAATTAAAACAATTAATGCAAAATATGCAAATAAGTATTCATTCCATAATTTTATTTGTGACAAGTTTTACAAAGGAAACCAATAGACAAATAGGATAGACTGATTTTAGAATAATGGGTTGAAGGAACCAAGTTATTTTAGGACACAAAATAAGGAAATAATATCTCCTTATTTATAAGGAATAATAATTCCCTCAATAAGGAAATAATATTTGCAATAAACTCTAAAGTAGTGGTTCTCAATCCAAGGTGAGTTCACCCCCCATGGGACAGCTGGCAGAGTTCGGAGACATTTTGGTTGTCATGAATGGGAAGTATGCTATAATCACTCTAGTGGGTAGAGGCCAAGGATGCTGCAAACATCCTATAATGCATAGGAGAGTCCCCAAGCACTACCACTCCCAACAAAGAATTTCTGACCCAAAATATTAATAATACTGAGAAGGATTTAAATAGGCAAAGGTATATATGTGGTTGTACATTTGCAGGTAGGGGGCATCAGCAGACATTCCAAGAAAAGGAACCACACATGCAAAGACTCTTAAAGGGTAAGAATACAGTACATCTAATGCACCAACAGAAAGCTACTGTAGATGGAGGCTAGTGTAGACAATTGCAATAATTCTCAAAAGTAACTCAAGGAACTTAGAAGGAAATGTAATCAAAAAGGAGATTTCACCTAAATAATCCTTAGGGTAGAAGGACAAAGAGTAGTGTTTGTTATTTTAATTATTTAAGCAAATGCCTATATATAGTATTCAACTTTTCCTTCTGCTGTAAGTTGTGACACAGCATGCAAAATAAGCGATCTACACAAAGGCCTACTTAGTCATTAAATGGCTGCATCATGGCTTGTGTTGGCCACTGAACAGCTGTGAGATTCTGCAGGTTGATCAAGCATAACTTGATCAAGCCAAAAACCCTGAAGGGGAAAAGAGAGGGCATTTTATAATCAGAGATGTTTTCACTCCTTGGCTTGCATTATACATTACTTCCATGACTTTTGTCATTGACATTTCTTTTCACCCAGCTTATAATTGAGATAGTTACAGCATTTTTAATAGTTAAACAAGTCAATGATGTAGTAAGCTGACAACAAAGATTGATACCACCACTGAGGAGAGGGAGAAAAGCTCATTATTTGAGTGATAACTTTGGATAACTCAGAAGCAGAAGAAATGGCTGGAGGAGAAGGAATATATAATCATGTTGGTAAGAAATACTGGGACTCCTAGCAGCAGAGACCTGTGCAGAATCACCTGAAAAGGACAAAATAAAAGGGCTACATAGAAAAAAATCCGATGGGGGAGACGAAGATTCCATTTATTTCTTCTCCACACTGCACTGGCTTCTAAGCTTTAGTAGGTAGCCACAGGCAAGGGACTATATTCATTCTGATAGCATCATAAAGAACAAATTAAAAAGGTATACTCTAATGTATTTAAGTTTTCAATATCTAGGTGAAATCCTCGTAAAATCTGTCAGAAACTTAAATCCCAAAGTTACAAATACAAACATACTGGACTGATGAGTATTTTCATTATTTTGCCTTATTTTATCACCACAACAGCTCTGCAAAGCTTTAGGATTGTCTCAATGTTACAGAGGAAGAGACTAAGTCTTGGAGAAATTAAGTAATTGGCCTGAATGGATAATGGATGGTAGAATGGACAATTCTCTGCACTTTCCTGCAAACCACCTGTGGGCCACTGTTCCCCATCCCGAATCCCCACCCAATATCCCACCCCCTTTCTATCTCTAGGTCAAACAGCTTAAAGCTTCCCGGTCCTCGCAATAAGCAAGAGAGGTTACTTAAAATATTTTCAAGTCAATATCCAGTGTAATATCATGGTCACAGTTAGAAAGGATCTATTCCATTTTGATTACCAATTTGTTTCTTCTTTCTTACTATCTCCCTTTGTTTAGGCCTTGGGAAATAGTCTTTCTTACCATATCCCTCCGTATATCACCTGACAGCTTCTATACAAGATCTGACTTGTTTTTCCTAACAATTCCCAGAGGTAAGGGATGTTATAAATTCGCTTGTGTATGTGCACATGCGCGCGCGCGCGCGCGCACACACACACACACACACACACACACACACACACACACACACACACACACACACACAGGCTCCCAAGAGGTGAACTGGCTGGGAACACTTTGTAAATAAGTGACTATCAGGTCTTCAAACGTCTAACTCCAGATATCACTTATTACAAATGACTGCCTTTCATATTTTCAAACAGGCTTAAGCCATGGCCCACTCTCCAGGGGTCTGTGGATCCATCACAGATGAGCAACTGGTAATGATAACCCATCTCTGTATGCCTAAACTCCTTGATCAACTTCACTAAAATAACAAATGTTTTAAAATAGATACATTTGTTATTTGATAGACAATATTAAAGACACTTTCTTCTTCATCCTGAATCTGATCAGAGCCTTGCAAAACAATTTCATCAGAAGGTGTATTTTTTTCCTATTGCTGCTGTAACAAATAACCACAAACTTAGTAGCTAAAATCAACCCAAATTTATTATCTTACACTCTAGAAGTCAGAAGTATAAAACTAATGTATTGGTAGAACTGAGTTTCCTCTAGACACTCTTGGGAAGATGCCACTACTTGCCTTTTACAGCCTCTAGAAGCTACACACATACACTGGTTTGTGGCCACATCAACCTAGCCTCTACTTGCATCAGTTCCAACTTCTTCTCTGTCTCTTACCCGTCTCATTCACTTATAAGAACCCGTGTGATGACATTGGGTCCTCCTGGATGAGCCAGGATAATCTCCCCCTCTCAAGATCCTTAACTTATATGTCTGCAAAGTCCCTTCTGCCATGTAAAGTATATATTCACAGGTTCTGAGGATTATGACACAGATATCTTTGATGGGTCATTTTTCTGCCTACTACCAAAGATAAATTTTAAAATGCAAGTATCAAAACAATCACTTTTTACATAATTCTCACAGGCTCTGACATAGTCACTTCAAGAAGTAAAAACAAAAACAAAAAACAAAACTAATCTAATTCATATTTGATAAAAACTAGAAGCATTCCTTTTAAAGTACAGAATAGAAGTAATATCAATGTCAGTGAATGTCATCTACTTTATTCAATATGCATGGGTGTCCTAGAAAGCATAATAAAACAAGAAATATGTAAACCATATAAAGATGGAAAGATTATGAAGTTGCAAGTCTCCTAAAATAAGCCTAAAAGTTCAATGAAATTCTGATCACCATTCCAATAAAAAATTTTTTCTTAGAACTTGATAGGCTGATCCTGAAATTATAGAAAAGATGAAACAACCAAAAATAACATAGGGACACATGCCTTATAAGATCTCATGACTTATTTTAAATCTCTAGTAATTAAAATAGTGGGGACTTGGTACAGGGATAGAAAGAACTCTGAAATAAGCTAAAAGACTAAAAATTGATGCAGGTATAAACAGAAACTTATGAGGCTGGAAGTGGCATTTCAATTTGGTGGAGAAAACATCTGATATTTCTTCTACCAAAGTCAGCCAACCACATGGAAAAAAAGATGACATTAAATCATTACTTCACATAATATAAATAAATGAATTCAAAAGGGATTACAGACTAAAAATGAAAAATAAGGCTTTACAATATTTAGAAAAATAAAAGAGAATACCCTTAGACTATTAGATTGAGAACAGATTCCAAAGATAAAAGCAAACTAACTTTAAAGAAAAAGACCAAATTTAACAACAAATTGAAACCTACTATATAACAAAAACTCCTCCATAAGTGTTTAAAGCCAAAAACTGGAAGAAAATAGTTATAAAACACATATTGCATAAAAGATTATATCCAAAGTATGCCTGCAAATCAAAAAATAATAGGCAATTTTGGCAATGTGTTACAGTACTTAGAAAATCTGTTGAGGTGCACTCCCTACCACCCCTCATTTCCTTCCACAGTTCTGTAGCTTGTACAACTGTCTTATCTTTCTAAAATAATATTCAGTTCAGCAAAGCTTATAGTACTTGAAACTGGAAATGAACAAAGCATCAATAAAACACTGATGAATGAACATTTTATTCATACCATGGAAGACTACAGAGCTGTTAAGTGCATGAACAAAATCTAAGTTTCCAGAACATATAACAAAGTTTAAAAAAAAAGCAAGTTGCAATGATATAATTTGCCTACATTTTAACAACAGAAAAACCACTATTTATAAGGATGCTTATAAATATGATGAACATTTTTTAAAAACTGTTCATGGTATTAATACATGTAATTTCAGAATTGTAATTTCCTTGGGGGAAGGAAGAAATGGAAAGAAAAGTATAGTTAGGTCTCAGTGATTTGTGTTCTTAAAGCACAAAACCTGAAACAAATATTTCCTAAGGTAAACAACTGTTAGATTCTGAATAGAAGATACACAGATGTTTCTTTTTACCCATATGTTTGAAATATTTTAAAATTAAATTAAATTGAATTAAAACCAATATGAAGAAAGGCCCTTTTAGGTATATTGCAAAAATAACCAGCTCAAATGGCAAATAAGCAGACTTCTAGAACCACATTGATATCAAAAGTGCAAAATCCTGGTATATCTGAAAGTCATCCTCAGTTCAAACACTGGACTGAGGTGTCTGTTCAACTCCACGAAGGACTAAGAATTGACAATAACGTCCCAGTACTGTGAGCTTGTTCCAAGGTTCAATCCAATTCCACACAAACCTGTGCTTTACAGCCCTGACACTCATTCTGGGCTGGGCACAGATACAAACATTATAAAAGGGAATTTAATGGAAGGATTAGGAGCACCATCTGTTCATGAGCCAGCAAAAACAGAGAATTTCTATCAAGCATTTTAATTCTTTATTTATGAAACTTGTTTTATTGTTGTCAGAGGCCTCTAGGGCAAACCCAAGAGTCCAATCAACAGTGTAAACTGCAAACTTAAAATCACTAAGCATAATGCCCTGAAGAAAAAGCTAAAAAAGAACTGTCATGACAAATACTTTCAAAGCACCCTTTTGCTTTAAACTGGGCTCCCATATATCCAGCTTATTATGTAATCCAATAAAGGGATCAGCTTTTGTTTCACATCAAAAAAGAATTTTTTTTTTCCTTAACACATTTTACCTATTGTCCAAGATGGCAATTCCTCTAGGGACACCCAACATTAGTATGCAAATGTACTTGGTTAGACACAGCTCTTACATCACTACCCTGTGTGGTAATCGCATTTAATCTACCACTTCTTTTTTTTTTTAAAGATTTTATTTAGTTTTTTGAGAGAGAGAGCATGAGAGAGGGGAAGGTCAGAGGGAGAAGCAGACTCCCTGCCGAGCAGGGAGCCCGATGCGGGACTCGATCCCAGGACTCCAGGATCATGACCTGAGCCGAAGGCAGTCGTCCAACCAACTGAGCCACCCAGGAGCCCTAATCTACCACTTCTTTGGAAGTCAACACTGGGTATAAACTCTGAACAATGGGCTGACCAAGTGCCATCCTCACTTACCACACTAAAAACAATCCTTATTCTGGAATTCTGATTTGCCACCAAAAGCCCTGTAAATACACTCAGCTTAAATGTAAAAATATAATTGTCAAGAGATTTTCTATTGTCAAGAGATTTATAGGAACCTCACTTGGTTAAGATTATGTTCAATAGGCTTGAAATGCTGAGTATTTCTCCAATCTTAAGCAAATAATTTTTTAAGATGTCATCAAAATCATAGATTAAAACCAAGTTTACAAAATAGAGCAGAGTATCCCAATTTTTTTTTCTCCTTCATACTCCATAATGATATCTCACAGGGAGAGATAAAAGTCAAAATGGGTGTATTCACAAAGTTGGGAGATACAGAGAAGAATTTAAGGAGGCAAAGGGGCAAAGAGTTTACTTGGTTGAGCGAAAATTATATTTTAAGCTCCTATTCCTACTTTTGATAGTCTAGAAGCACTATTTCTGATAAGGGAACAGCCTGAACCAGCTGTCGTAATACTAAACCTTCCTCCCCAAAATATTCCCTTCACTTATAATACTGCTCTACTGCTAACAAATACAAAATCAGCAGCTTTCCTTAGTTGCTCATCTAGAAAGAGCCAAAAAAAAGAGGAATGGAAAGAACATTCTGTTGCATTTAAATATATCTTCATTTATACTATTTTATCTATTAATATGTTATAGTTCACTCTGAGAAATCCATACTTGCTGTGAAAATATTTATATAATACTTTGACATTTAAAAGTACTTTTTAAATTCATTATTAATGTCTTTGTAATGGCCTATGAAGTTATCATTATCATTCTTCTTTTTACCTATTTCACTTGGAAGGACATAGAAGCCTAGAGATCTTAAGTTCTGTAATTTTTCCAAGATCATGTAGTTCCCCAAAGGGGATCTGAGTCAAAATCCTCTCACACATATCTTGAACACTTTCTACTATAAATTTCTTACATGTTAAAATTCACAAATTTACTTTTGTCCTAAATATTAAATTAGACTGAAAAAAAAGGGCTTTGTTCTCTTATACCACATACCATGTTTAATGAAAATGGCACTATGAAAATATAGCTACTTATAGCACCAGTTTTACAGAAATCTAATATAGATGTTCCCAATACACAAAAATATGAATTTGATATTCATTGAATTGTCAAATATGAGTCACAACTAAGCTAGAGGATATCAGTGCTTGAGTACATAATACAGTGTTGTTTTGAAAAATAAAATGACATGCATAAAGTTCTTAAAATAGAACCTTCCAAATAGGAGGTAATTAATATACATTTGATAATTACTACAGTCACCACCATTAGTATTTATATTCATGGATATTCACTAACTTCCTTTGGTATTGGTATCAAGTCATATTGCATTTACACAAAATGAGGAAAATAATAAACTTGTAGAATGAAGGTGGCATTCACATCTAAACATGAAATTCCCATTGCTTTGAGGTGAGGACAACAGAGATTAGATTCTAGGATTGGTCAAATGCTGATAATAAGAAAAAGTGTGCCATGTATGCTGTTTATATAGAATTATATAAATTGTCTGGAAATCCAGGAACCATAATGTAAAATGATGAAGACCATCAGAATGAAAGGAAAAAGAGAATGTCCTCAAAGTGGCAAATGGTATGGAAGAACGCCAGCATCCTTAAAATGTAACAAAACTAGTGATAGAATCTTGCAGATATCTCTGTCTATATTATCACCAATTCATAAATAAATAAAGTGCAGGAAAGTTTAATTAACTTACCTAACATAAAAAAGCTAGTAAAAGCCAGAACCAAATTCCAAGCCCAACTGTCCAATCTAACACACTAACCTTTAGATGGAATTATTTGTTATATTTTTATATTCTTTTTGTGTAAGTTCATGTCTGTGTAAACTTAAGCGCAATAAAGAACATGTCAGTCTAGATTCAATATCAAACAATAAAGAAAAGCAGGTTTGTGAGAAAAATGTGAATGAAAATCTTAGGATAAAATAAATGTCTATGTTTGCCCTCACAAGCTTTATGAACATAAAATGCTGAGCATGATGAGAAACAATTTAGTATGCTATAATAAAAATCAA
This sequence comes from Zalophus californianus, assembly GCF_009762305.2. Taxonomy (NCBI): domain Eukaryota; kingdom Metazoa; phylum Chordata; class Mammalia; order Carnivora; family Otariidae; genus Zalophus; species Zalophus californianus. The sequence continues at coordinate 120,136,795 of NC_045597.1, read as the reverse complement.
AATTATTTGAATTTGACTACTTTCTGTGGCCACATATATTCACAGGGATTCTTCATCTTTTGGGTATGAATTTCTTAGACAGAATAATGTTCTTAAATACATAAAATAACAGATTAAGTAAAATATTCAACTAATCAGGAATTTAGCAACAAAACTCGAAAAAAAGTCTATGTGCCAAAATTTGTCAGAATAAAAACTATGTAATATTTTGAATTAAATGAAAAGTCAAGAATCAGTAATCTAAGCTTTCAATTCAAGAATGTACAAAAATATGACAAATCAACCTCAAGAAAAATTAGAAGATAAAAAGAATGTTAATAGAAGAAACCAATGGCAAAGATGGCAGACATACAATAGAGAACCTCAATAAAGCCAAAAGTTTAGTCTTTGAAAAGCTTTAAAAATGTTGAAAAACCTCAAGCAAGACTGATGAACAAAAGGGAGAGAAAAGACACAATATCAATTACAGGAAGGAAAAGAAAGGCATCATTATAGATCTTACAGATATTACAAAGATAATACAAAAATATTACAAAAACTTTTCATCAATAAGTTTGACAACTTAAAATAAATACACAAATTGCTCAGTAATACAACTCACTAAAACTGATACAAGAAAAAACAAAATCTGAATAGTGCTATATCTGTTAAAGAAGTTATATTTGCAGTTAACACCTACTACATGTCCTACAATGGATGAATGGATAAAGAAAATGTACACACGCACACACAGAGGAATATTATTCAACCATAAAAACAAAGGAAATCCTGCCATTTGCAACAACATGGATGAAACTGGAAGGCATTAATGCTAAGTGAAATAAGCAGATTTCATAGAGACAGAGAATAGAACAGTATTTGCCAGTGGCAGGTGCGAGGGGGAAATGGGATGAGGTAAGTTAAAGGGTATACATTTCAGTTATAGGAAGAAGTTCTGGGGATATAATGTACAGCTTGGTGACTGCTGTTAATAATATGGTTGTGTGGGGCTCCTGGGTGGCTCAGTCGTTAAGTGTCTGCCTTCAGCTCGGGTCATGATCCCGGGGTCCTGGGATCCAGCCCGGCACTGGGCTCCCTGCTCCGCAGGAAGCCTGCTTCTCCCTCTGCCCCTCCCCCTGCTTGTGTTCCCTCTCTCGCTGTGTCTCTTTCTGTCAAAAAAATAAATAAAATCTTTAAAGAAAATAATATGGTATTGTGTATTTGAAAGTTGCTAAGAATAGATCTTAAGCCTTCTCACCACAAAAAAAGAAAAAAAAAGTTAACTGTTAATTTTGTGAGTTGATGGATGTGCTAATTACCTTGATCTTGGTAATTGTTCCACAATGTATACTTCTATCAAATCATCCCATTCTACAATTTGAATATACCCAACTATATCTGTCCATTACAGTTGACCCTTAAATAATATGGGTTTGAACTGCGAGGGTCCACTTATACGTGGATTTTCTTTGATAAATAAACCACAGTACTGTAAATGTACTTTATCTTCCTGATGATTTTCTTCATAGCGTTTTCTTTTCTCTAGCTCACTTTATTGTAAGAATACAGTATATAATACATAGAACATACAAAATATATGTTAACCAACTGTTTATGTTATTGGTAAGGCTCCAGTCAACAGTAGGCTGTAAGCAATCAAGTTTGGGAGGAGTTAAAGGTGTACATGGATTTTCAAATGTGGGAGGGGTCGATGCCCTTAATTCCACATTGTTCAAGGGTCAACTGTATTCCTCAAAAAGTTAAAAAAAAAAAAACCTGCTACAATAAAAACTCTAGAGCCAGATAACCTCACTAATGAATTTTATGAAATGTTGAAAGCAGAAATAATATCAATCTTAAATTCATTCAAGAAGAGAAAATGTCTTAAACTTGGCAGGTATATATATATATATATATATATATATATATTGCAATATAGTATATAACATATATACTTGTTACATAGATATAACAAGTTGTAGACTAATATATCTTATATAAATTGACAGACTCTTAAGTTAATTCCAAATCAAATTCACCATTATATAAAAAAAGGATATTGAAGCATTTACTAAAGGAATGCTTACTCAAGGTAGTTGAAGAATGTTAGGTTGATTAAATACCCCAAAATCAATGTATCTTAGTACATCTATGGAATAATAGTACTTGATAGAAGTCAACAATTATTCATGAAAGAAACTAAAAATAGAAAGGAACACTGTTAATCTTTGCAATTTTCCTATAAATCAACACTATTATAAATTAAAAGTTTATTTTTAAGAAAGATATTAGTGGGAAAACTTGGAAAGCTCAAGTAAGGTATGTAGTAAAGAATTATTGAGTTAATATGAATTTCCTGGTTCTGACACTTATACCGTAGCTATGAAAAATAACATCAAGAGAAGTTAGGTGAAGTTTAAGTGGAAATTCTCTGTATTACTTATGGTAACTTTTCTATAAATATAACACTATTTCAAAATAATAAGGTTTTTAAAAGAAAAGATAAGGCAAATGTTATGGGTAAATGAGCATCTATGTATATACGAGAAAATACAGAATTTTCTTGAAATATCATCTGAATGATATTTAAAATCTGTCATATATTAATGCCAAAAAGTCCTTCTCCCGCACCCCCACCGTAGCCTCTGGAAGCGTTTCCCACTTGCATTCTTTCGGAGTTTCAGATACACTCTATTTTCAAAATGCAATTTTAAAAACTGGGAGTAAAAGCCAGTCACATGGTTAAAACAAACCAAAAAAACTATTTGCACGGTGGACTGCAGTTTGCAGAAACAGACTAAGTATGAGAATAAGGAAATTCCCACTGGAAATTAAAAACTGGGTGAAGGACAAGACATTTATGCCTCAGTGCTAAGACCCAGAACAAGTTCAACAATTAAGATAAACTCTTAACATCTTAAATCTGGGTGAAGGCAAAAATAAACAATAAATGAAATAAAGGAGAAAATGTTCCTAATGTTAGCATCAACACAATTTGAATAAACCAACATGCCATGCTTCTTCTAAATGGCAAGTCATTTTGAATTTCAAATCAATCATAAATGCTATTAATAAACATTACTATACTTCAAAGGAGGGGCATAATTGGTATAACCTGTATTGAAAGCAATAGGGAGTTGTCATATTATGGGCCTGTGATCTTGTAATTATAGTTTTAGCAATCCATTACAAAGAAATATTTCAATAGCCCAAAAAGGCTTGCTACAATAATAGTTATTACATTATAATTCACTAGACAAAATTTCTGTCCAGTAGAGAGGATTAGGGTCTTCATCTGAGGTCAATGATAATACCAACCAAATAGGATTGCTGTCTTAGGACAATAACTGGTACATAAAAATTGCTTAATATTACTTCTACTAGACTGTCTCATACACTGATTGTTGTATCTATTTAATGTTTTAGACATGATAATTTGTTACATTTCATGTATGTTTTCTTTGTGCCTGCCATTCTTCTTTTAACTCTATTCATGACATTTTTAGGTTACAAAAGATTTAATCTGCATATAGGCATATTATCAATAGCTTTTTTTACTTATTTAGTTTTATATCTCTATGTTCAATAGTTTAATAGAATTCCTAACCCCGCATGTCTTATTGGAACAATTATTATCCCAATTTTACAGTTGAGAAGACCAAGGTATAGAGAAGTACAAAGAATTACAAAAGATCTTACAAAAAGCAAATAACTGAGAAATGTCTGGACCCAACAAATAATACATACTTGAGAAACTCTAGAAACTAATAAATAGTAAATATTTAAGGAAAAGCTAGCAGTAAGCTATTACTAATATTATAGTCCAGGATGCACCAAAAAGAATATTTTTAGTAAACTACTCTTTTACATATAGAATTTTAATTTAACTAGAAACATGTCTCTCTCCATTTCTTCAAGTCTTTTATATCCTTCTATAAAGCTTTACGTTTTCTGTGTACCTTCTACATTAGATTTATTCATATGTATTTTGTAGTTTGTATTGTAGTTTATGTTGTTATTATGAATGGATTTGATTTTTCCCTTCACATTTCCTAAATGGTTATTGATGTTGCAAAGGAAAAGTAATGATTTTTGTTGTATTACTTTTATAATAACAACTGTACAGTTTAAAAGAAAAAAACATTATCACTTTGAGTAAAACAAAATGTTCTTTCTGTATTCAGTAATATTTTTTTTGTTCTGCACTCAAGATAACATCAAGCCACTTCACTTACCTGGATAGTTATAAGAAGAAATTAGTTGAAATGAAAATAAAAGAAGCAACATTTCTTTAAATGATTCAAAAGTAATTTTAATAGATGTTATAAGCTGAATTGTGCTTCTCCAAAATTCATATGCTGAAATCCTACGGCCAAACACCTCAGAATGTAACTGTATTTGGAGATAGGGCCTTCAAAGAGGTAATTAAGCAAAAATGAGATCATCAGGGTGGGCCCTGGTCTAATATGACTGCTGTCATAAAAAAAGGAGATAGGACGGACAGACACAGAAGAAAGACCATCTGAAGACATAGGGAGAAGACACCAGTCTGTAAGCCAAGGAGAGAGAACACAGAAGACACCAACTCAGCCGAGACCTTAATTTTGGTCTTCCAACCTGTAGAACTGTGAGAAAATACATTTCTGTTGTTTCCACCACCCAGTCTGTTGGCCTTTGTTAAGGCAACCCTAGCAAACTAATATAATAGAAGCAACAATGAAGTCCCTTATTTTATTCTGGAAGATATAATTCTATGATTTTGTGACATGTTTTGAGAGATCATTTTAGTCTTTTAACATTTTACAGCGAAATGTAATTAATAGGCAAAAAGGATCACATAATAATAAGCTGTAATATACTGGATACCAATCATATACGGCATATTCTTTGTCTGGAAATCAATTAAGGGAAACATTAATAATGAGGTTTAAATTGTCACAAATTGGGGGAAATTATGCAATAAACTTCTCAATACCCTAGTTTAAAACAGTAATTAGAAAATAATTTTAGGAGCACCTGGGTGGCTCAGTCTGCTAAGTGCCCGACTCTTGGTTTCAGCTCAGGTCATGATCTCATGGCTTGTGGGATTAAGCCCCAGGTCCCCAGGTCAGGCTCCATGCTCAGCAGGGAGTCTACTTCCTCTTTCTCAGTCTCATTCTGCCCCTCCTCCCCACCCCTACCCCATGTGCTCTCTCTCCCTCTCTCTCAAATAAATAAAATCATTTAAAAAAAGTTTGTTGACTGAATAAAGGAAAAGATTTTTTAAAAAAGAAAAAAATATTTTTATATTTAATAAAAACTTACTATCCTATGAGACAGAGCTAAAGCTTTCCTGAAGGGAATTTGTATCTTAGGGGGAATCTTATTGCATATATCTGAAAGAAAAAGGGCTGAAAGCCAATAGGCTAAACTATTAGAAAAATAAAAATTCAGCCAAGTGTTATAGTTTTAAAATGATATAGATAATAAAGTTTTTTGCTTTATAATGATTATAGACAAAGCTCAACTTGCCAAATCCCAAATACAATTTTTCAGTTTATTTGAAGGAAAATAATTCTTTATGACTAAAGGCAAAAGTGAAAAATATAATTCCTTACTGGAAAATATATGCAATTATGAGGATTTTTGTTGTCCTTCTAGTTATAAAACTTATACCTTTTTTTCATTCTATTCATGACCTGTGAAGAAAAGAGTTGCAGTGAAGAGGGAACTAGCAAAAGTTTAGTTGATAAAAAAAATCTGTAAAGTAAAACAAAGCCATATCTTTCATTGTTAGTTCCATCTGGTAATAAGGTTGTATATAGGAGATACAGCAGCTATAAGATTGAGGATAAATTAATAAAGTGGTGTTTTTGTTGTTGCTTATGTGTTTGTCTATTTGTTTAGAATGACATGAAATAATGGAATCATGCCACAGTTCAGAAACTATTCCAATAAATGGTGTAATTTCAAGATAAAAATTCATAGCCATGGATAAAGAATTTTAATCAGTTTTGAAAGAAGTCACCATTGTATTAAATAACCACAAAACATGGGACACCTGGGTGGCTCAGTCGGTTAAGCATCTGCCTTCACTCAGGTCATGATCCCAGGGTCCTGGGATGGAGTCCCCACATCAGCAGGGAGCCTGCTTCTCCCTCTGTCTGCTGCTCCCCCTGCCTGTCCTCTCTCTGACAAATAAATAAATAAATAAAAATCTTTAAAACAAAATAAACCACAAAACATCAAATTTTTTAAAGTTCCATGGTTTACATATATTTGCTTTATCTAAGACCTTTTTTCAGTGTTGATATTTTAAATATATTAACAATAGTTAATAGTACAATATTATTATGAATTAGCAAAGCTCATGACCAAAACCTGTAACTACTGAAGCTAAAATAAAAGCTTTTGTTAATTAATCACCTAATTAATTATAGTACCACAATATAAATGTGTTCAAATAAAATATAAAAAAGCCCTTTACATGGGCCTGTTTCATTTATAAGTTGCACATAATGTTTATATAGGTCTATAGTTTAATATTGTTTGATGGGAGAGGGACGCCTGAGTGGCTCAGTCGGTTGGGGGTCCTACTCTTGGTTTCAACTCAGGTCATGATCTCAGGGACGTGGGATTGAGAGCCTTGCTTTGCACTCCTTGCTCAGTGCGGAGTCTGCTTGAGATTCTCGCCCTCCCCCTCTGCCCCTCCCTCCTCTGGAATAAATAAATAAATCTTAAAAAAATATTGTTTGATGGGAGAAATATGAGAAAAAGATAACTCTGGAAATGTACCATCTTAATTGGAGGGCATAATTTACAGTTTCAAGTTTATACAAATGTAAATGAGTAAGTATTTAGTGGTTAATATACACTCATCACCACTCCCTCAGAAATAATCTTTTCTCATTTTACAGATGAGAGAAGTATGTATCAGAGAAGTCACATTTCTTTGCCAAGGTCATAAAACTAAGTGATAAAACCAGTGCCCAAGCACAGTTTAAAATACAGAAAAGCAAAAGACAAGATGTCTTGAGTTATAACCCTCTGAAGTGAATTACATTGTCACACAGTTCAACAATTTTGAGTTACATTTATGCAATATGACAGATACAACCAAAAATTGCACTGATTATTTGTCCATAGCACACCTGTAGAACACTGAGATCAACAGAGAACTGGCTTAAAATCCTAGGGGTTGGCAAACTCACTACCTTCATGAACCATGATGAGGCACATCTCCTGAAACTTCTGAGCAAATCCAACTTTTCCATGGAGATGGAGATGAGCCTGCTACAAAAGTGAATATCTGAGAAAAACCTTAATGTTTAAGGGTTGCTTGATCTCAACTAAATGCATTTGAAAGGTTTCTTACTTGTTGGTGAATCTAGTAGTTACTGTTCAGTGGCTAAATTCCTAAGTGATAATTTATACAAAATTAATAGCTTCTATAAGAACAGCCTGATTTCTTTGTTGACACAAATTCACCCCATCAACTGCCCATTCCAATTAAAAATAAAAGCAGTGATTCTCATTATGTGATACACCTGGTACCTTTAAAAATGAAATGGGAGGGCGCCTGGGTGGCTCAGTCGTTAAGCATCTGCCTTCAGCTCAGGTCATGATCCCGGAGTCCTGGGATCAAGTCCCACATTGGGCTCCCTGCTCCGCGGGAAGCCTGCTTCTCCCTCTCCCACTCCCCCTGCTTGTGTTCCCTCTCTCGCTGTGTCTCTCTCTGTCAAATAAATAAGTAAATCTTTAAAAAAAATGAAATGGGAATGATCTCTGCTAATGTTGAACAATGAAAATATTAATAGCTCTCCACTGGAATGAGTCTGGTCAGCTGAAACTTGCAAAGCGCTTTGCAAAAGTTACTTCGTTTTTCACTATTGAGCTAGGGAAAAATCAAGTAGCTGACAAATAATTGTTAATATGTTCATATCTGTAGTCTATTTATCAAATGTCTAATCTCTTAAGATCATATGAAACAATTTGTGTTTTCTTAGTATGTCTACCAGTGTTCCACTGACAGTCTGGTAAAAGAAAGAAAAGGAAAAGAAAATTTGGATTTTATCACTGCTTCTTGAGCATGTTATTACCTATTTTATTTGCCTAATACAACTGACTGAAGAAAAGTATCGGTTTCTAAGAAATTTGTCAATCATTGTATAACTGATAGTTTTCAATTCACTCATTTTTATTTTTTTATTTTTTTAAAGATTTTATTTATTTATTTACTTGAGAGAGAGAGCGTGTGCATGAGTTCGGGGAGGGGCAGAGGGAGAGAATCTGAAGCAGACTCTCCCTGAATGTGGAACCAGATGCAGGGTTCAATTACAGGACCCTGAGATCATGATCTGAGCTGAAATGAAGAGCCAAATTTATTTTTTACAAATTTTTATTTGAAAGGGTGTTATATCTCTAGCCCATAAAAGAGAAAGTGGAAAAAAACAGGGAATCAAACTATTTTAAATTGGTTTAAAACAGGAGGTCTGTTACTTTTAAAGAATATTGCTTAATAGGCATGTGTGCAACATGAATTTGGTTTATGAAAGGCAATCAAGTGGAAGAAAAGCCATATTTCATAAATTTTTTAGAGATCAAAATAATCTAATATGGTTTATTTCTCCTTGTCACACAGGGATGACAGGAAATTCTTAATCATGCATTGTATTCTGGGATGGGAGATGATAGAGGTAAGGACCCTCAATGATACCTAGGGTTTTACTAAAGTCCCAGGGAGGCATATTTTGTCCAGAAAAATTTGAAGAACTTTGGGTTTAATGAGAATTGGTCACTGCAGGGATGTTCTCTATGTTCATGCAGTTCATTTGAAGATGAACTGCTTTCTTGCCTTGGGCACTTTATTTCCCAAAGCCATGAGCTTTGGTATTCAGCTCCCAGTAGGTACATACCACTCCATCAAACATCTGGCCTTCCTCTGGGGCTCTGTAGGGTTCTGGGCTCAAAGTTTTGCCACTACTATGACCTACAGCCGTAAGCCCATTCCTCTTGGGAAATTACTCTATGTTGGGCTACTTGTCCTTTTCAAATTACAGCAATAAGCTCTCCCTTCTCTTCCCTGAAACAGGAATGAAACTGTAAACTCTTTTACTTGTAGGAGGGCAGATGAGTAGTGTAAAGAAAGCTCAGGCTTTTAGCAACACTAATGTTGTGTCCTACCACCTCACTCCACCCCCATTTTCCAGAATAGTAGTAGAAAACAGATTAGATTCATTCTTGCTTAATGGTCCACAGCAAAAGGAAAAAAAAGAAAAAAAAAAACCTGTACACCAGTTTTCTCCTTAAAAGTACACCTTGTTACATAAGTTTTATTTTTAAAAAATAAGCAAAAGATAAAAAGTGAAGTAGAATACTAATTAAATTTTCTCAATTTCCCCCTCAAGAATTCTTTAGTCTTATCTCTTACTTTTCTATTTTGCAAATAATTCTATAAGAACTAGAGAATAGTGACCTAATCACACTGAAAAATGAGTAAAAGGAACAACTGTTAATAGCTCAAAAGGTTTGTTTGATGACAAGTATAATACTGACTTCTCAAGAGAGACATTATTTTCAGTTCACTTATAGTTAATAGACTATATAGAACAACTCTAAAGTGGTACCAATGAAAGTAGGAATGAAAAAGTACTACAAGTGTGGTACATATCATTTATTGTACAAAAAGTAATATTCTGGGGCTTCCCTGATTTTCAATAACAACAGCAGGAAGTAGTTTGCCTGTTAGAAGCTCTTACTGTCATTTTACAATAGACAGACTGGATTTTATTGCTATGATCTGAGCAATGTGCTATTATTGCTCATTTAGATAAAAACTTGCCCATAAAAATTATGGTGTAATAACTTTGGAAATTTATTTTGATTTTCCAGGAAGTTATAGCAAGAAAATATCCAAGGGAAGAGTTTGTGGCCTATTAATTTCCTATACTGTTTCAGAACCCTTTATGAACATTCTTGTATCCACTGTGATCATCTTCAAAATAAATAAATTTCAGAAATGTATATATATATGATGTATGTTTGTATATCCTTACCACCAGTAATGATAATGGAAGTAATGTTAGTACATGCCTTTATCATTTTAGTATATGTTTGTCTAAGAATCAAAAATTTCATAAATTTCCCTGGAAGGCAGCCAGCAAATTGATTACACTAAATACCTTTTATAAATAAAAAAAAAAAAATTCAGAGGGACTTCCACTTCTGGGAAGACAGACTAGATATATTTATTTCTGTTTTTCTGGTTGAGTATAACTGAAAACTCTAAACACTACATATTAAGCAAACATAAGAAAACTGAAAGCTAGAGAAACTGAAAAAGGGAAAATGGCAGTGGATCTCAGGGACCAAAGCAAGACATGGAAATTAATTCAGTGATCTGGTTTTTTTTTAAAGATTTTATTTATTTATTTGAGAGAGAAAGAGAGAGAGAGAGAGAGAGAGCGCACAAGTGGGGGGAGGGGCAGAGGAGAAGGGAGAAGCAGATTCCCCGGCTGAGCAGGGAGCTCAGTGAGGCTGGATGCCAGGACCCTGAGACCACGACCAGAGCCTCAAGCAGATGCTTAACCCACTGAGCCACCCAGGTGCCCCAATTCAGTGGGTTTTGTTTTTGCTTCATCTATTCCAGACTTGAAGCAAAGAACTGGCAACAGAGAAACTCCAATGGGCACAGATAGAAAAGCCCCAATAAAAGTCTGCTTTCTCTAGCCAAAGGACAGAAGAAGGGCAGTCCACCAAGATAGAAAGCTTTTAGGCAATAATCACTCCACACAAGTCAAACACCACAGAAAAACTTTGGCCCTGCCCCATGCATACCTACAAATATTATGTGAGGAACCTATATTCCCGTCCTCACTGGGCTCTAACAAGGTACCCCTAACTCTCAGGCTGGAGAAGTCTCAGAGAAAACTGAGTAGATGCCTCCCACCCTCACCTCTGCTGTGTCAGTCGAGATCACATGAGGAGTCTGGACTTTATCACCAACTGGTAGTAAAAAGGTGCCCTCCTTCCTTCTGTTGTAAGAGTGTCATAGTGTCAGGGAGGCCTACTCAAAAGAAAGGATTTTCATCAGTAACCACAACGACCCCTTCAGCTCATAGAGTCAGTGGAAGCCACCTGAGAGAAATAGAGTGGCATTCCTACACTTCCCAGCCACGTAGGCATTAGTGGAGGCCTAGCAGGGGACAGAATTGCCACCCCTGTCTAGTAGAAGGGCACACCAATGTCAATGGAAGCTGACTGAGAACCCAGGTTTCTAATTCCCACCTTACCTTTCCCTACCAAAATGGTGTCAGAGGAGGCCCACTAAAGTGGAAGGGTTAAGTAAGGTCCAAAGTCTCATAAAATGTCCATTAGTCGGGCACCTGGGTGGTTCAGTTGTTTGGGCAACTGCCTTCAGCTCAGGTCATGATCTTGGAGTCCCAGGATCGAGTCCCGCATCGGGCTCCCTGCTCAGCAGGGAGTCTGCTTCTCCCTCTGACCCTCTTCCCTCTCATGCTCTCTATCTCTCATTCTCTCTCTCTCAAATAAATAAATAAAATATTTTTTTAAAAAATGTCCGTGAGTCATTCCAAGAACTAGGAAGGTCTCAAACTAAATGATAAAAGACAACCAATAGACACCAAAACCAAGAAACAAATATATTAGAATTATCCGAGAAAGAATTTAAAGCAGACTTCCTAAAAATGCTTTAATGACCAATTGTAAACATTCTTGAAAAAATGAAAAAAATTCCCAACGAACATACAGAAAATATAAACAAAATGAAATTTTGGAAGTGAAAAACACAATTAACTGAAATAAAAATTATCAGGAACAAAGAAGGACATCAAATAATGATAAAAGAGCCAATCCACCAAGACATAACAATGCTAAATGTGTATGTACCAAACAGCATAAATGAAAACTACATGAAACAAAATCTGATAGAAATGAAAAGAGAAATACACAAATTAACAAGTAGAGTTGGAGACTCCAAAACCCCTCTTCCCACAATTGATAGAACAACTACACAGAAGAGTAGGAAGGATACAGGACAATTAGAAACATCATTAACCAACAGGATCTAATCAACATTTAGTAAATATTCTACTAACCAACATCAAAATATGCATTCTTTTCCAGTACCCACAGAACCTATACCAATATAGACCATATACTGAGCCATAAGACAAACCTCATCAACTTTGAGAAGTTGGAAATCATGCATCAAGTGTTCACTAACCACAACCAGAAATCAGTGACAGAAAGATAACAAGAAAATTTCCAAACACTTGTAAATGAACCAACACACTTCTAAATAATTCATGGGTCAAGTGGAATTTCTAGGAAAATCAAAAAAGTACACTGAACTCATGAAAATGAAAATACAATGTATCTTATGTAGTGCAAGACAGCTAAAGCAATGCTAGAGGTAAATTTACAGCACTAAACACACACACTAGAAAAGAGGAAAGTTCTCAAATGAATAAATTAACACCCTACCTCAAGGACCTAGAGAAAGAAAAGAAAGAAAAAAGCCCAAAGAAACCAAAAGGAAGGAAATAATAAAGATAAGAGCATAAGTCAATGAACTGAAAGCAGAAAACTCAAAAAAATAAATGTTACAAATAGCTGGTTACAAAATAAATGTTTACAAATATTACAAAAAAATAAATGTTACAAATCACCTCCCAAAGGGCCCCTTCCAAATACCATATCATTGGGGATTGGGTTTCAACATGGGGGGTGGTACAAACATTCAGTCTATATCAAGGTAGAATATAAATACAAAAATACCTATCTTATTTCTATATACTAGCAATGAACACATAAACACCCAAATAAAAATGATCAATAAAATTGACTAAGGTCTAACAAAAAAAGAAGATACAAATGGCCAATATCAGTAATGAAACAAGGGATACACTACAGACCCTGTAGACATTAGAAAGCTAGTAAGGTAATACTACAAATATTCTACATATAAATGTTTGACAACTTTGATAAAATGGACTAATTCCTTAAAAAATAAACTAATAAAATACAATAGAAAATAGAAATTTTGAGTAGTAGTATAGCTGTAAAGAAGCTGAATTCCTAGTCAAAAACCCCTAAAATAGACATCTTCAGGCTGGTTTCACTGCAGAATTCTACAAAATATTTTAAAAAGAATTAACACCAATATCCAAATAATCCCTTCCCAAAATATTGAAAGAGAAAGAAAAAATTCATTTTATGAAGTTAATATCATGCTGATACCAAAACAAAAACAGTACCATCAAAAGAAATCTACAGATTAACATCCCTCATAACTATAAATGCCAAAATATCTAACAAATATAAGCAAATAGAATTCAGCAACATATAAAAAGAATTATAAACCATGACCAAGTGAGGTTTATTCTAGGAATGCAAGTCTAGTTCAATATTTAAAAATTATTCAATATAATTTACCATATTAACCTACTAAAAAAGGAAAATCAGTTTATCATATCAATTGATACAGAAAAAGTATTTGACAAAATACCCATTCATAATAAAAACACTCAGTAAACACTCAGGGAGAACTTTGTCAACTTTATAAAGAATGTCTACAAAATCTATAGGTAGTACTATATTTAATATTAAAACAACTAAATGCTGCTCTGAAAAAGGAGAATAAAGCAAAAATGTCCACACCAGGGGTGCCTGGGTGGCTCTGTCGGTTGAGCTTCCGGCACTTGATTTCAGCTCAGGTGATGATCTCAGCGTCCTGAGATCAAGCCCCAAACTGGGCTCCTCTCAGTGGGGAGTCTGCTTGAGATTCTCTCTCCCTCTGCCCCTCCCCCACTGTTCATGTGCACTCTCTGTCTAAAAAAAAAGAAAAAGTCCACACCAATAACCTGTATTCAGCAGGGTGCTAGAAGTTCAAGTCTGTACAATTATGCAATAAAATAAAATAAAATGCATTCACATCAGAAAGAAATTTATAAATAAAACTGTACTTTTTCATAGATGACATGATTTTCTATGTAGAAAATTTCAACAAATCAAAAAAAATTAAAAACCTCTTAGAACCAACCACACCAGCAAGGTCACAGGTATGTCATAGTCTGTTCAGGCTGCTAACAGAATTATTATAGATTGGGTGGCTTATAAACAAACAGAAATGTATTTCTCATGGTTCTAGAAACTAAGAAGTCCAAGATTAAAGCACTAGCAAATTTGTTGTCTGTTGCAGACCCACTTCTTGGTTCACAGATGACCATCTCTTTGTTGTGTCCTTACATGGCAAAAGGGGCAATGGAGCATTCTAGGGTCTCTTTAAAAGGATACTACTGTTCATGAAGTCTCCACCTTTATACCTTAATCACCTCCCAAAGGGCCCCTTCCAAATACCATATCATTGGGGATTGGGTTTCAACATGGGGGGTGGTACAAACATTCAGTCTATATCAAGGTAGAATATAAATACAAAAATACCTATCTTATTTCTATATACTAGCAATGAACACATAAACACCCAAATAAAAATACAAACCATTTACAATCAATTAAAAAATACTTAGGAGTAAATCTAACAAAACATATACAGGATTTGTATGCTGAAAAACTACAAAATATGATAGAATAAATCAAAGAAGATTTACATAAATGGGGAGACATACCTGTTCCTGAATTGGAAGACTTGAAATAGTAAAGATCTCAATTATTCCCCAAATTGAACTATATGTTTAAAGCAATTTATATTAAAATCCCAGCAAGATGTTTTATAGACATAGTAAGATTACACTAAAATTTATATGAAAAGGCAAAAAAAACCCCACAAACCTGGACTATTCAAAACAACTTTGAAAGGAAGAATAAGGTGGAAAGAATCTGTCTACCTGACTTTAAGATGTATTATATAGCTATAGGAACTAAGATTATTTGGTACTGTCAAGGGAAACACATAGATCAGTCGAATAAAATAGAGAATTTGGAAGCAGACGCACACAAATATGCCCAATTTTGACAAAGGTATGGAGGTAATTCAAAGTAGGAAAGATGGCCCCTTCGACAAATGCTGCTAGAGCAATTCAATATCCATTGTCACACACGAAAAAATGAACTTTGAGCTAAATCTCACACTTCATACAAAAATTAATTCAAAATTGATCAAAGATTTAAAGGTAAAATATGAAGCTAAAAAATTGTTAGAAAAAAATAGAAGACGCTTTTTGGGATCTAGAGCTAGGGAAAAAGTTCTTATACTTGACACCAAAAACAATTTGTGAAGGGCGAAGTTGATAAATAGGACCTCATCAAAATTTAAAATTTTAGACCCTGTAAAAAGGATAAAAAGATAAGCTACAGACTGGGTGAGAATATCTGCAAACCATGTATCCAACAAAAGACTAGTGTCTGGAATTGATAAAGAGCTTTTAAAACTCAAGAATTAAAAAAATACAATTAGAACATGGGGAAAGGAAATTAATAGACATTTCGCTGAGAAAGATATACAGATTTATTGATGGCAAATCAGTTCAATATAGTTAACCATTAGGTAAATGCAAATTAAAACCACAATGAGACACCTGTAGGAATATCTAAAATAAAAAATTTCATCAACACCAATACTAGCAAAGATGCAGAGATATAAATGGGACATTATGCAAAACATGTTGGCACTTTCTTAAAAAAAATAAACATATGACTACCATCTATCGTAGCAATTGCATTCTTGGTCATCCAGAGAGATAAAAACATATTCAGACATAAACTTATACATGAATATTACTAGCTTTATTCAAAATGGCCAAAAAATAGAAAAAACTCAGATATCATCCAAAGGGTGAATGGTTAAAGTCTGCTAGATGAATACCATAGAACTGTACTCCCAATACAAAAAAACACACTAGTGGTACACAAAACAATCAGGATGAATTTCCAGAGAATTATGCTGAGTGGGGAAAAAAATCATAAAATGTTATATATTGTAGCTTCTATTTATATGAAATTCTTGAAATGACAGAATTAGAGAATTTGAGAACAGATTAGTGGTTACCAGGTGTTAAGAAAAGGGAGAACGTGGGAGGGAAGTAGGTGCGGCTCTAAACAGGCAAAATGGGCAAGCCATGTAATATGGAAATGTTCTGTATCTTGATTTTTCCAGTGTCAGTATGTTGTGATACGGAACTGTGGTTTTCCAAGAGGACACCATCAGGGGAAATGTGTCAGGGGTACACGGGCTCTCTAGTATGTCTTGTAAGAGCATATGAATCAACAATTATCTCAAAATAAAAAGTTTAAGAAATCAAAGCTCAAAAATGTTAACTGGCCCTGAAATCAGCAAGAAATATGCCCACACCCTTTCTACTGAGTCACTCTGCCTGAGTTAATCAGAGTAAAAAGATAGGATAGAATCAAAATAAATGCTTGAAATGAAAGAAGTCATCAGAAAGCAAGGGCTGACTAGTTCTAAAAAAGGCAGATCAGGAGAAAATGCCAAGTTGGAAACAAGGTCAAGAATAGGAGATCTTCATCAAAAGGTCAAACCAAAATTTTAAGATTTCTGCCTAGACTACCGGAAGCCAAAATAGTGGACAATAAGGAAGAGAAAATTGCCTGGGAGTTTCAAATACTTGGCTACCTTACTCCTGATGGCACTTCTACATTTTCACTGGTTCTAAGGTTAACTCCCACATGACAAAGCTACCCCTCTCCCTCCAGGGACCAATCTGGACCAGAAATCAACTGATGAATATTTATGGAGGACTCATCAGAAATATTCAGTACTTGGGAAAAGCTTTGCATCAAATCTGTCCAGAAATATTTAAAAATGTAAAAAGGATACAATTACAAAAGAAAGTGTATAAATAATACCATTATGAACATTAAGTTCAAGAGTAAACAGGTCAGCAGCACACACAAGAACTTGTCCCAACATTTACTAGCTATGTACCTTTGCACATAGATTCTCCATTGATAAAACTAGAAGATTGTAAACATAGTGTTTTTATAAAGATCAAATGAGATAACAGACATTGATTGTGTGTAAAAAAATGAATAAAAATCTATTTAAATTGCCTTAACAATCTTAAAAAATAAACAACTACATTCATCATATTTCTACCCTAAAATATGATTTTGTGCTTTTTGAAAACAGTAAATACACTTTTTTTTTTAAATGAGTGATCTAAGTAATGCTTATGAAATTTATGAGTTTGCCCAGATCCAGATCTTGTGGACTCGGCTGAACTGAACCTAAACTATATACTGGACTTCCTAATGGAAATATCAAATATAGTTCCACTACAAATTTGAATAAGAAATTTAAAGAGAAAACTGTCCTTACTGAGGAATCGTCATGATTATAAAGCAGTTGACTGAGTCTGATTTTTTAACTCTAGCTCAATACTATAAAGAACCAAAGAGGTATTCATGTTAATTTCTAAGTCCTTTCATTGGCATACTTACACTATTATTACGTATCTATTTATGGTACTTAGGTTCATTGCTATAAAAATCATGAGACTTTTACTGTCATATACATAAGCCTATATTTGTAGACATGTACTTTTTTATAGATCACTTTAGCAAAAATAAAACTATCCTAGAAATCTATAATTATAAATAACTATAGGATATAGTTATCAATAATTTAATGCACACAGAAACTTTGTCTCATGACAAAAACACCACAAATAAAAGATTCTAATTGGTAATCTGAATATATTCAAGTATTTTTCCATTAATGCAATGTTATTTTATTTTATTTTTTTAAAGATTTGATTTATTTATTTGACAGAGGGAGAGACAGCGAGAGCAGGAACACAAGCAGGGGGAGTGGGAGAGGGAGAAGCAGACTTCCTGCTGAGCAGGGAGCTACGGAGCTCCATCCCAGAACCCTGGGATCATGACCTGAGCCTAAGGCAAACACTTAATGACTGAGCCACCCAGGAGACCCAGTGCAATGTTATTTTAGAAAACAGGGTCATTTGAAGATACTATGTTGCCATACAGAAATGTCTTTATTTTTCCTTAGGAAGTTTTATAATCTGAAATCAGTAATTCAGTAAACCCTTTGTGATTTCAATTTTAAGAGACTTCTAAGTAAGTTAAGCAAACAGGTGACATGCAAATGCGTCTTGTGACTAGCAAACCTTAATTCCAAAATTGTACTATGCATTCTTCATCTTTGATTTGTTGCTGATGTTGCGATTGCTGTTCACTTTTCTTCCCAAAGAGCACTTTGCACAGTGTGTTCTCTCCCTCCCATCCTTCCCTCTTCCTCCCTCCCCACCTCTCTTAGGCTTGCCAATAATTTGTCCATTTTCTTGCCCATTTGGACAAATCAAGCTTGGAGTTCAGTGCTTCCTTTCTGAGATACAGATTCGGGTTAGGTAGGTAAAGAATGAGCAACAGTTCTGGAAATATATTGGGATTTTCTCCATGACCTAATGTATGTGTGATGTCTGCAATTAGTTATTCTCAGTAGGGCATAGCAGTCACTTTACAATGTATCTTAATAAACTAAATTTTCTAAACTTTGTGAATAATATCTTTTATATCCCACTTAGATTTTGTTGTTGTTGTTGTTTATTACTTTGGACAGAAATATTGTATCATTGTAGATTTGTCAAATTGCCCTTGTATTTCCATACTTTTTATTCTTTTTTATTTGTTTTTGAGTCTGTTCTATTTTATCACCTAAAAGTTAGTAAGAGCACTATCATCTAATATACTGTACCTTTTTTTGACAATTGTTTTTCTATTGAATGCATTAGTCTCTATATATTACCTGGTATTTTCTAATCATTGAGTTCCTTTTGCCTGGCATATCTTTGTCTATCCATTTGCTATAGTTTCATCTTTTTAACTGACCTTTCTTTGTTACGTTAAGCATTATAGCGCTGGGTTATGAACTGATCTAAGAACTCCGTTCGAACAGAAAATGTACCTCTGATTTGATTTATCAGATGTCAAGTACTGAGGTTTCAATGGGCTTTGTTTTGCTCTTCTTTTAGTCCTTACTAACATTATCTTTCCCTCGATCTCCAATGAGGAAATTCTCGCTTAACCTTAACAACTGTTCTCCCAGGTTTACCAAGGTTACAAACACTGAGGCCAGCAGAGGGGTCCGAGTGTACCAATGCTTTAGCAGATTCTTCTCTGGGGGGAAGAATTCTGTTGTGAGTTCCACAGTGAGTAATGTCTTTGCTCTGAAGCAAATTTCAGCTTCAATTTTTGTGTTCTAAATTTTTCTGCTCTGAGTTCTCCCTCACCTCATTTGTTTAACACATTTTAGAAATTCATCAAATTGTCTTATTTTCTGATTGTATCCTTTCCGGCTTGACCAGATTCTTATAGCTTCCTTTCTCTGCACATACATTTTTCTGTCATTTCAATGAAATTCGGGGAAGGGTGGGAGCTTAAACTCATACGTGTAACATGCCATTTTGAACCCCAGGTCAATACTATAAGTTACGTTTTCAGCTATGATTTTCCACATAGACATCGGGAAATAAAATTTTTTTGCTCAAATTTATCCAATTCCAACTACTTCCATATCCCAGAAGATTTTAACGAAGAAATTTCCATGTCCCAGTATCAATAAAACAATTCAATTCTCATAATTTTTAACACAATCAATTCCCTACCACCCATTTTCAATCAAATAAATAAATAAAAAGCCTGAGTCGGGGTAGGGGGCAGGGGAAGCAAAACTTCTATTAAAATACAAAATTGGAAAATGACATAGCAAAGCTAAAAATGTATATTTTTATTTTCCTGTAGGAGAGTTTGAATTAAACTCATTGGGCAAATGTGGCACGAGATGGGTTCGTAGAGTCTCCTGGAGATAATCAAGTACTGCAGTATACTACATACCAGCACCTGGCCTAGAGTCGGAATGGAAGGACTCTTAGCTCAGATGCACCACTAGCTAGATGTGTGGCTTTGAGCAAGTATTTAACTTCTCTGATAATCAATTTCATCCATTGTCTGTAAATATAACAGTGTCTACCTCACAAGGTGATGAGAGATTTAAATAATATATGAAAACAGTTAAAGTAAGGACTAGTACATAATTGCTCAATAAATATATCCTAAGATTTCGTAAGATTATTAAAGCTGTTTCTCTCAGAAAGTACGGATGTAGTCCTGCCTCGAAACAGTACTACATTAATTTCAGTTACAAGATTCTCTAGAAAACTGTGTTGTAGTGAGTAAAATATTCAGCTAAGCAGTACCTAGTACAAAAGCTCAAGAAAAATGACTGAAGTGTTTTGTATTGGTCTTATTTGTAATTTGTATTATTTTCTGTCTGGCAGAATGCAGAGCCAGAACTTGTAGACTCTGCCAATACAAAATTTGTGGTTTTGATTTTATATCATGTGCCACAGTAAAATGATTTTAGATGAGAAACTTGTCATTTTTTTGTTATATAAAATTTTCACCAAAAAATATAGGAAGAAGATTAAAAAGAGTCAGTGCTAAAGCAGACTCTTTAAAAGCAAAAACCCACCATCTGTAGCAGGAGGACTTCATAAAACCCAGGGGTGTCTTCTTACCCAACTGTCAACACCAGGAAATGTGCCAAGGGGACAGATGCTAAAATTGGAAAGTCTCATCTAGGGCGTGACATCAGAGTTCTATAATTGCTCTCTAAAAAAGCATCAGTCACCAACACAGCAACAAAGCATTAAGGAGAAAACAAAACCACCCTCCTTAATGAAGAATGGTTTCCATTAAATAGATATACTACTAAAATTCTATTAACAAAAATGAACATATTGGTTTGTGGGATGGGAGTTAAAATCTGTATTGAGGTAGTTTCCAAGAGACCAGGAGGTATTTTTTTTTTAATTATTGGCAACAACAGGGAACATATGATCAATAAGGAAAATAATAACAGAAGCCATAACCAAAAATAATTTCCATGAAAGTGCAGAGTCAAAGGAAAACAATAAGGAAATCTCTCCTGCTGTTTTAATAATACACTAAGACCTGATAATGAAAACTGATAACTCAGATATTGCATTCAGCATCAAAAATGGAAAACAATCGATAATTAACAACATTACATGGGGAACCGATGGTCCAGAAAAACAGATATCCTTCAGCAAAACATATTTCGTGCTCATTCAAGAACTGTTGAATTTGGATTTTCACTCCCATTAGACTTTCACTTCTATCAGAGAAATTTGGCTTTTTTAGAGTCTTCAACTGTTTTCCAGCCAGGCTGAATCTGAAAGTGTACTTGCGGCTTTACTATCTAAAGCAGAGACTGCAAGTGCAAAGCATGTGCCAAACAGGTAACATGAATGAGTGAAGCCAACTGTGCGAGAACTGCGGGAACCCAGCGAGAGGGTGCCACAAGCACAGGAGATGGATGCTACTTAGCAGCATGCTAGAAAGCAAGCCTGGTATTGTCAAATCTCATTTTCTAAGAGGAAGTTTTAAAATCCACACTTGTATTTGAATCACCAAGTTATGTAAGTGTTGGAAGAAGAGAGAAAGAAAGAAGAAAGAAAGAAAGAAAAAAAGAAAGAAAGAGAGAGAGGAGAGAGAGAGAGAGAGAGAGAAAGAAGAAAGAAAAAGAAAGAGAAAGAAAGAAAGAAAGAAAGAAAGAAAGAAAGAAAGAAAGAAAGAAAGAAAGAAAGAAAGAAAGAAAGAAAGAAAGAAAGAAAGAAAAAGAAAGAAAGAAAGAAAGAAAGGGAAGGAAGGAAGGAAGAAAAAGGGAGGGGGGAAGAAAGAAAGGAAATTTATTTTAAAACTATGCATTATTTTAAAACTATGGGTGCCAAATATGACCATAAACTAAATCCAACACACAGGTTACCAGATGGTAATCTCAGAAGGGTTTCCATTATAATTAAAGCTCATAAGGGTAAATATAGCTGTTTTGTTTGTTTTACTTTGTTTGGGGAGTATGATGATTTAACCATACATGCCCCCCAAAAATCATATGACTTTTTAAATGAAGATAAAGCCTGTGATTTGCAAATTCTGTTCAGTTTTTGGTATGTGTGTATATAAAAGATCTAAACTGGCTAAGAAAAACAAGATTATAAAGCTTTATTCAGCACCCCAATATCAGAAATAATGCTAGATTTCTCAAGAAATCAAAAGAAAATGAGAGAAAGATAGCAGTTATTTGCTCTATTTCTAAAAGGTAAAAGAATAATATAAATTTGGGGGCACCTAGGTGGCTTAGTTGGCTGAGCTGTCTGCCTTCGGCTCAGATCATGATCCTGGAGTCCAGGGATGGAGCCCCACATGGAGCTCCCTGCTCAGCAGGGAGTCTGGTTGTCCCTCCACCTCTCACCCTTGCTCGTGCTCTCTCTTTCTCGCTCTCTCGCTCTCTAATAAATAAATAAGTATTTTTTTAAAAAAGAATAATGTAAATGTCTCTTTGTGTTTCAGGTAAGAATAAGCACTAATGTAACCCAGTCTGGTTGTTGGTTGGCTTATTCAGTGTTTCAGAGGAAAATAAAATCATGAATAATGAATGTGTTTTAATGAGATATGAACCACTAAATACAACTCTAATGAAAGAGACTTAAATAAATATATCATTGTTTCTCCTTTTTAATATATGAGTAAAAACAAAAACCACAAATAAAAACATACCAAAGGGAAAAATTAATATAAGGACTACCAAAGGTGAATATTTTATCAATTTCAACTGCTACTTCACTCCAGGAAACCCTTATTACCCACTTTCCCTTCATTTCATTCTAAGGAAAAGTGATAAGGAAATTTTCTTACCCTCAGGCAGACTTTTCCATTTCTATACTTCACTGCTTCTCATTTCTGTTTACAGGAAAGGAAACTCATATACGCCATACTAATATAACACAATGTTATTTAGGGGCAGTCGTAGGGCTCACCTCATTTGTCTCCTGTCTCTCAGGGATCATTGCCCTTCCTCTTTTGATAGCCAAAGTCCTGAAACTTGTTGTTTAATATAGCTTGTCCTTTTTTAGATGTGTCAGGTGAGAGAGTATACCTTGTCCCTGTTATGCCATCTTTGCTTCATGGAATTTTTTTCTTTTGCGGATATATAATTAAGAATAAGAATCTAGGGGCGCCTGGGTGGCTTAGTCGGTTAAGCATCTGCCTTCGGCTCAGGTCATGATCTCAGGGCCCTGGGATCGAGCTCCATGTGGAGCCTGGTGTGGAGCTCCCTGCTCAGCAGAGAATCTGCTTCTCCCTCACCCCCCCACCCGCCACCTCCCCAACCCCCGCTCATGCTCTCTCTCTCTCTCCCTCTCAAATAAATAAAATATTTTTTTAAAAAAAGAATAAAGAGTAAGAATCTGTTCTTTTCTCCCCACATTCATTGCCCTTTATAATTCCTATTGCTTCATTAAATATGCACATTGTAAAGCTTCAGGGTGGGGAAGTAGTACTAGACGAAGTTAAACCAGGGTGTCCACAAGCAGAATCCAATGTTAGGTCTTCTTGTTTGTTTTGTTGCTTTTTACCTAGGACTAGTGACTCCCTGTCACTTTCTCCCACTCTAAAAAGGCAAGAAACAATGGCAAGAAGGTAAGAGACTTCTTAAGGATCTGATGTCTGTTTTGAAACACTCAGGTTCTAGACGGTAAAATGACTGCATCAAGAGCTGAAATACTTACATTTGTGATTTATTATACCAACCAATGTATGCTAAGTTCAGGAAAACCATATATACAGTCTACAGCAATGAGAGAAAAAAAGGAAGGAACAAAGGAAACAAACTCCAAGAAGGATTCAGGAGATACTGAGTTTCTAGAAACTAATGTCATAATAATACATTGTATACTGTGCCCTGGGGCATTAACAGAAACATAGTAGCCTTTTTCTTACAGTCAAGAATTATAACACAAAATTCAAAGTTGAACTTACTACATATTTTATTGTATCAAATTAGAAGGATAGAGCTAAAACTGCTTAAGCCACACCATGGCATCTTTCTATGAAACAGACCAAAGCCAATCACTCAAAATCAAATTTTCTCAGTTCTGTTCTCTTTTGCTTCTTCTCAAAGATATTAATGGAGATAAAAAGTGAAATATACACCAAGGATGACTTTCTTCAGAAATTCTGACAATTCCGAAGGAAATAAATATTAAAATGGTAATTAAATGAAGTCATCTGTGATAAGATATAAAGGAAAAATTAAATCCTCAGAACAATTGGCGACGTCTCTATAGATGCCTAGTTCTACTTTTAAATTGGCCTTCTTAATATTCAAAAACAGTTTGTACTCGCATCAATAATTCAAGCAAATTTAATTAACTACATCCCAGATGAAAACAGAATAATGTAGGATTTTTACTAAGTGTATTTCCAGGGTTTTCCCTTCATGTTGGGAGAAAAGCTGCCACATAATTAACCTATTCTTATCCTGGGAGGAGGACTGTCTTGCCATCTCAGGTGGTTTGTGTCACCAGGAACACAGACTGATGCTCACACCAGTGACCTGGAGACAGGCGCACAGCAGGGACGCAAAGCGCAGCTAGCTAAAGCCCGCACTATTCCTTGACTGAACATACATGGACCTTGTTTCTTGAGCAGCCTGAACTTGCTGTGGATAGGAAAAATGTCCTTTTTTAACCCTATTTTCCCGCCTTTCAATTCACTTGGTGGGATCTCAAATCTTCAGTAAATGACAACATCTCAGCTTTTGGGGAGCCTTTGGGTAAAGAGCAGTCCTTTCCTGATCATTACAATTCACTTTCACTACTAAATGGTTCGGTCTCATCTAAAGTCAAACTTCCATCTCCTACGTAATTCTTTTTAGTCCGCATCAGCAGGGGCATGTGGTCTGATCCTTCACTCTCTGTCTCCTCCCTCACCCTCTTCGTCTGCTGCTTCTGTGGAACTGGAAAGGGTGGTGGGAGGAGGGATCAGAGGGAGAGGAGTGAAACACTGGCACCTCCGGTTCTGGCTTGTCCATCACAGTCTCCATTCTGGCGATCACTAGTTGCTGGTTCTTTTATAGGACACATGTATGTGTATGTTGGGGGGGGGCAGGTTGAGGCACCTTACCATTTCTTATGATTGGTATTTCACTAATTCCCTTTCTTTGTTGAGGCAGGCAAGTGGGAAATAATGACTTAGAAAGAAGTCAGGGGCACCTGCGTGGCTCAGTCAGTCAGTCAGTTAAGCATCCGGCACTTTGTTTCAGCTCAGGTCATGATCTCAGGGTCCTGGGATTGAGCCCTGTGTCAGGCTCCCCACTCAGCGGGGAGTCTGCTTGTCTCCCTCTTTCCTTGCCCCTCCCTCCCATCACACACACTCTCTCTCAAATAAAGAAATAAATCTTTAAAAAAGAAAGAAAGTAATTTCAGACCATGGGGAATCATCCCAGATTTTCTTATGTTAGAGTCTCTCCTCCCCTCCAGCAGGCAGCCTTCTTGGGCAGGATTCCCCTCAGGATGGTTGCAGCCTGGCTCCTTCCTCTGATATGCAGTTAGCTTATGGCAAACTAAGGCATCCTTGCCATGCAACATGATAGATACGTTAGCTCTTTCCAGTCCTGTAGAATTCTGTCACCTCAAGCATCTCCAGCAAATTTCCAAGAATTCCCATGAATTCAGTAAGCGAGAAGCAAGTATGAGTTTATATTAGAGGTGGATTTATCATAAAAATAAGGAGGTTTAAGCTTAGAACCCCCTGCCCCCATGCATGGGCCCTATCTAAATCTCTGGAAAGGGCCTTAACAATGTGTTCGTATGATTAAATAGTTTGTAAAATTTGCAAAGCTAATGTAAAGAGTAATATAATTAAACTGCATACTGGATAAGCTCTAGGTCCCACAAAACTTGGGTCTTCTCTATATTCATTTATGCTCACGGAACTGCAAGAGGGACAAACACATATCAACTTCTCTAGGAACTCTCATTAGGATTTTTCCTCATCAACCTTCAATGGGATAGGGGTGGACAAATGCCCTAGGATAACAAACTCCCCAGGAGACTGACCCTCTACATTAATAAATCTCAATACTACTCTTCAAAGTGGAAGTTGGCAATGGGCTTTAATAGTAACTGAACCAGTTTTGTTATTTTTTTTGAAAATCCTACATAAATATATGGAGCACCTCCTTTATATATAAACGGGACACATCACTTAGTAAATTTCAGCTTTGGAGCTTCAGCTTTAAAATGCAAGGCAATAAGGAAATGTCCATGTAATTCCCTATTACATAAGCATTCACCTCAGACAGCATGGGTGGTTAGCACTGACTCAAGCTTCCTTGGCCATCTAAAACATCTTCCACTTAAAATAAAAATGATAAAACTATTCAGGAGGATATATTTATATTTCATATTTTATTTTATTTTCCTGAATAAAAAAGAAAAAACACTTTCTCTTTAAGGGACAATGAAAACAAAGCTGACAGTTCACCAAAACGTTTATTATATCTCAATGAAAAGCAAAACACTGTAGATTATTTTGCAGAAGGTAAGAATCTATGGTTTTTAAATTTAAATTTATAATTAATAGAGTAAGACAAAATCACTTAAGAATTGGGTTTGAGGGGCACCTGGGTGGCTCAGTCGTTAAGCGTCTGCCTTCGGCTCAGGTCATGATCCCAGGGTCCTGGGATCGAGCCCCGCATCGGGCTCCCTGCTCAGCGGGAAGCCTGCTTCTCCCTCTCCCACTCCCCCTGCTTGTGTTCCCTGTCTCGCTGTGTCTCTCTCTGTCAAATAAATGGAGTCTTAAAAAAAAAAAAAAAAAAAGAATTGGGTTTGAAATAGCCAATTCAATAAAAGTCATAATACAGTAACTAAAAAAGTAAAATTAATTCTACAACTAAAAGAAAAGGTAAAGTGGAATCTGTTAAAAATAAAATCTGTTTCAGTACTCAAAGTGGGTTTTTACCACAGGTAAACAGGCTAGTTTAATCTCTAAATCTGAATAAAGGAAAGCAGATTTTGAAAACCAAAATGCGTACATACCAGTAACAGGCTAAACCAAAAATCAATACTGAAATTTTCATTTGTTTGCTTTTTCCAATGTTGTGCTGGGCAGATTAGGCCTCTATTTCTTGGAAATGCACTAAACATCTGATTTATTTTCCACTTTTTAAAATAAGTTACTGATAAAAGCTAAATGTGTTTTTGTACTTTCCATCCTTGATTAATCCCTAGTGCTTTCAAGTGATCTGTAAATAATACAGATCACATAATGCTTCTGAATGATATCTTGCCCTTTTGTTTTTAGCAGGCCCAGAGCCACACACTGAATTTTGATGGGCAGTTAGTGAAACAATGTGAAGATGAACAGCTAATGAGGTACTTGGGATGCCAACCTGGCATTTTGTCCAGGAAAAACTTCAAACCAAGTGGTGATACAAAGGAAAAAAATGATTAAAGCCACAAATCCTTTGAATCCTATTCTAAAATATGACCCTGCAAGATGTTTTTATGTTTCTGAAGAGTCCACTGAAGTCTGGAATTGTCTTTCATTTACCTAAACACCAGTGGGTAAGAAAAGTATGGACTGCCAGGAAGAAAAGGAAGTGAGGGTTGAAAAAGAGTAAAAAACAAAACATAAATGCTATGCTAATTAGGAAACAATGACAAATTTCATAGCAACAAAATTGTACTGGGATATCTGGGGCATTTAGAAATTTAAAATACAAAGATATGCAGAACGAGACAAGGTGCAAAACTTATTTCTTAACAAGCTGTGCTTCTACAAAGAGTTTCACAATGGCAGGAAAAAATGAATAAATTGTACGACCAGCACTTTTTAACCTACTGAGCAGGTATCTTGGCTTATCTCACAAGGTATAAATGAAGACTTTGACATATAAAAGGCAAATACTCTCAGATTGTTTCCTCATCCACAGATACGCGAAAAATACTGTCTAACTCATGTGGAGGTTGTTGAGTAAACAAAAGGCATATTTCGATGTGTTTAACCTCTTTCCTGGCACATTATAATCAATATACTATAACTGTACTAGCACTACATGTCTGAAGAGCATGATGCTGACTTTTTGGCACACAAAGACTCCCTAAAATGAATTAGCATTTTCATCTTGACAATTCTTTTAGTAGGAAAAAAAAAAATGTTTGTCTGAGAATGCATGGGTGATCCAGGAATTCCCTTCACTAAAAAAAAAAAAAAAGAGAGAGAGAGAGAGAGAAAAAAAAGAATTGAATCATTTTGTTTGAAAAAGTACTGAGAGACAATTTTCCCCCCCAGAGCAAGATCTTTATCTCCTATTTGAAAAGGTAATTTCATTTGACAACAATTATTTAAGACAGTAATGCATAAATATGATCACTAATTCTATACACAATAGGTACTAGTTATATATATTTAAAAGATACCCAAAGAAGTTATCTGGCTTATTCAGAACAATTCAAGTATGTATATAACACAAGTATTTTTAAAAATTTTCTTGAATTAACTCGGTAAATTCTCTTATTCACAAAATAGCTAAACTAGTATATGAACTTTGGCAGAAAGCACAAAGAAAATAGGCAACAGAAGTTAGTAATTTTAAGATAAAAATTTTTACCATATACATTTGAATTTTTAAAATAGTCCAGAATTCTGCTAATCCCAAAGATGCTATTTGAATAGGCTTCATTATCTGACAACCCCATCTCTTATTTTGTGTCCCTTACAGAAGGGCACATAGCTACCCAAATGATACCACATTGCCTGTCCTTCAAGCCTTTGCTTTTGGTGCTGGGTAAAATTCTATTCATCTTTTAAAATCCTAGTGAAGTAGTGACACTTCATCTGAATAGGCTGCCTTGACCTCGAACTCTCAAAGCATTTAATCATACTTTCCTTTACAGGACATTTCTTTATTCCATGTCCTCCTATTATTATATGAACCACACCAGAGAGTTAAATGAATTACACATTTTTCCCTTTGCAGAAAAAAAAAATGCTAAGTTACTTTTTAAATATGATTGAAAGTTTTAGTAGACCCACTGCACCACACCTCAAGTAGGGAGTAATTGCAGCTTATTGGAGGATATGATTTAACAATGTCTTATAGATAAAGAACCATCTACTGAAAGTACATTTCTAATCTGTGATGAGATTCAAACTAGACTATGTTTAGGGGGGAAAAGTTCCTTGTATGAATGCACCATTAAGGATAACATAAAATTGGATATTTCCATAATATTTTATATGGGTTTTAACATTTATTGCTGTACAATTAATGAGACTGCAAAACAAGTTTATGCTACTTTTCTTTCCTTAGACCTTAGCCTTATTCATATTTTAAAAAATAATTGTAGGGTAACACCAAAATACTAGACTGAATAATTTTAATACTCCTCTACCACTAATTTTCTTACTTTGCATTAGCTTTTACAGGAAAAAATATAAAACTCTTACATTTGATTATTTGCATATTTAGGTAGAAGAAATATCATTTAAAATCAGTACTTTGCATTATATTGCCTATTCATACAACCTTTAAAATTTGGTTAAGCAAGGATTTCCTTTTTTTTGAGATTATCCATTCTCCCATCCCATCATTCTTACTGAAAAAAAAAAAAAATTACCAAACAAACAAACTCACCTTACTTAAATCAAGAAATTATGTACAGCTAAAAGCTATCAATTCCTAAAACTCTTCTGGTTGGGGCAAGGGAGTCAGAGGATGTTCAAACCAATGCAATGGAGAGAACTTTTCCTAGGCAATGTCTTTCCTGAATACAACATCGCAACCTCCTTAGGAGAAAGCTCTGTTGCCCTTTCCTCTTCCCCATTCTTTCCACTTGAAACTAAAATGACAGCTGAAGGTGGAGTAGCCCTCAAGACCACTAGTAGGAAACACAAATGTTGAAGATGGCAGCGCAGGAAGACTGGAGGCATCTCAATACTCCAGGAGGGTCTTTGATGACATCCTGGAGCAGCTGGACCAGCCTGACTGCTGGCTCTGAACATATTGTTATGGGTGAAAAATAAAGTTCTAACTGTTGAAGTCACTGTTGGTTGCATTTTCTACTATTTGCAATCAAATGCATGCCTAACTCATACAATCTTATTTAGGAGGAAACATATTGCAAATATAAATCAAGCTTTCTGATTTAAAGTTATTCTGATTAGAATTATTTCATTAGGATATGCCTTATAATAAAATATTAATTATTTTTATTCACCCTGTTTTTAAAAACCAATTTATATAGTGCATATTATTCCAGATATGCAGTGGGTTAGCACCCAGTCCTT
This sequence comes from Zalophus californianus, assembly GCF_009762305.2. Lineage (NCBI taxonomy): Eukaryota > Metazoa > Chordata > Mammalia > Carnivora > Otariidae > Zalophus > Zalophus californianus. The sequence continues at coordinate 120,106,666 of NC_045597.1, read as the reverse complement.
GCTTCTCGTGGATGATGAGAAGTCACAATAATTAACCTTTTTTGTCAGTCATTATAAGCCAATATACTGTCTCATGGGTGATGGTTGATAAAAGGATTAAGCTATCAAAAAATACTTTAAAAATTATAGTATAAGAGAATTTTTTTAAAAAGGCCTAAGTCAATTATGAGTTAAATACACAGCTGCTAAAAAAATAAGATCTCAGATTAAGAATTCCTCATGTCAGTGAGATCATATGGTACATGTCTCTCTCTGATTGACTTATTTCACTCAGCATAATACCCTCCAGTTCCATCCACGCTGTTGCAAATGGCAAGATTTCATTCCTTTTGATGGCTGCATAATATTCCGGTGTGCGTGAGTGCGTGCGTGTGTGCGTGCGTGTGTGTGTGTGTGTGTGTGTGTGTGTGTGTGTGTGTGTATACCACATCTTCTTTATCCATTCTTCTTTTGATGGACATCTAGGCTCTTTCCACAGTTTGGCTATTGTGGACATTGCTGCTATAAACATTGGGGTGCACGTACCCCTTCGGATCCCTACATTTATATCTTTGGGGTAAATACCCAGTAGTGCAATTGCTGGATCGTATGGTAGCTCTATTTTCAACTTTTTGAGGAACCTCCATACTGTTTTCCAGAGTGGCTGCACCAGCTTGCATTCCCACCAACAGTGTAGGAGGGTTCCCCTTTCTCCGCATCCCCGCCAACATCTGTCGTTTCCTGACTTGTTAATTTTAGCCATTCTGACTGGGGTGAGGTGGTATCTCATTGAGGTTTTGATTTGGATTTCCCTGATGCCGAGCGATGTTGAGCACTTTTTCATGTGTCTGTTGGCCATTTGGATGTCTTCTTTGGAAAAATTATTTCATGTCTTCTGCCCATTTCTTGATTGGATCATTTGTTCTTTGGGTGTTGAGTTTGATAAGTTTTTTATAGATTTTGGATACTAGCCCTTTATCTGATATGTCATTTGCAAATATTTTCTCCCATTCTGTCGGCTGTCTTTTGGTTTTGTTGACTGTTCCCTTTGCAATCTGAGGGTTGCTGGAGTGGTGGGGGCTGGGAGGGATGGGGTGGCTGGGTGATAGACATTGGGGAGGGTATGTGCTATGGTGAGCACTGTGAATTGTGTAAGACTGTTGAATCACAGACCTGTACCTCTGAAACAAATAATACATTATATATTTAAAAAAAGAAGATAGTAGGAAGGGAAAAATGAAGGGGGGGAATCGGAGGGGGAGACAAACCATGAGAGACTATGGACTCTGAGGGTTCTAGAGGGGAGAGGGGTGGGGGGATGGGTTAGCCTGGTGATGGGTATTAAAGAGGGCATGTACTGAATGGAGCACTGGGTGTAATATGCAAACAATGAACCATGGAACACTACATCAAAAACTAATGATGTAATGTATGGTGATTTACATAACATAATAAAATAAAAATAATAAAATACTTAAGAGACAAAAAAAAAAGATTCCAAAATACGTATAGGATTCCTGGGAGGCCATTTGGTAATACCTTTAAGATGACTGTTCTAGGAATTTATCCTAACGCAATTACTAAAATTGGACTTAACAGTTTACCCAATATGGTTAAGTGTGACATAATTATAAAAGTGAGGGATTGAGGGAAATGTCCAGCAACAGAGGGACAGGTTAAGTAATAGACAAACTATGGCGGGTCCAGGGGAAAGAATACCTAAATAGCAATTGAAAATGAAGCTGTTTTGTTAAAAATAAAAAAAATGTGGAAAGCTGTTCACAATAAATTAAGTAAAAAACAAAGACAAAATAAATTAAGTAAAATTAAGGGAAAATAAAAGGGCACTAAAAGCATGTTGAGTTTTACCACAGATGTGCGTATCTGTGCACATGGGTGTGCATGTGTGTGCAAGGGCATGCAAGCCTACACGTGTGGGCCTGTATTGGAAAAGTTAGTCACCAAATCCATAGCTGAGGTTATTTATGGGTGATGGTATTACAGGAACTCTAACTTTTGTCTTTTTGCTCTGATAAGAACAATAAATGTCTGTTATCTTTAAAAAAATAAAATAAAATAAGATCTCAGAGAAATATTCTGAATGTTGGACACTATATTTAGATTCATGGACCAGTTCTAAAGGAACTTAATTAAATGACCATGACTTAGTTAAAGGAAAGGCCCTTACTCTGTTAGCACTCTATGACATTTTATAGCATTTAATTAAAGGACAGGTGAAATTCCTCTACATCTGGCTGGCAAAGGTAATTGTAAAAACTACAAATTTTGCATGCAATCCTTCCTGGTATAAATAAATACAATTTTCAACTATTCTAGTATTGCTAAACCTGCACTTGTCCATTAAAAACCTGCTGGAACTGAGGAAGCCTTCATTTCTGGCACTTACTAATAAAACTGCAATGTAATTCACATAAGGGCCAATCTTTGGTCAAAGTTTAAGAGAACTAGTCCAATGATATTGGTATATATTACGTATGTTAATGCATTATTATTCTCCAAAAATGTGTTCAACTAAGAACTCTCTATTAATAATGCTTTTGACAATATCAATAACACTAATTTTATTGGGTGACCCTTAAGTCCTAGATAATATACTAAGCACACTCACTATTGTATCTTATTTTAATATAGTTAGTTTAATCCCCACCCCAAAAAAAGATATAGAAATAATTTATACCACAATTTTACATATGAAGATCCTGAGGAAAGGGAAATTAATCAACTTGCCCAGAATCATGTAAATACATGGTGTCTAGACTCTAAAGCCAGACAATCTGACTCTGAAGTCTATACCTGTAATCACTGTGTACACCTATTTTCTCAATTCAATAACCCAATCTCCTCTAACACCTGACATATTTTAAAATCAGCAGGTTGAAATATCATGCAACACCTTCTTCTATAGTAAATCAGCTCTTCAAATACTGAATCTTTTTACTAAGCATGACAGATTTGTGCCGGTGGTTTCAGGAACCCACCATACAAATTCCCAGAAAGTGAAGTTAAACCTGTGGTAAATTAATAGAGAAGAAGTTTACTGTAACATCACCAAAGTTTTGAAAATATATAATTTTTTTGATATTCCCCTTCCAAACTGACATCAATAAAAAGTGGTCCAGAGAGTTATATGGCTACTCCAACATCAGACCAGAGTGTTTTAAAATACATAAAGATGAGCATATAACATGGTAGACAAAAGTAAACCACAAGGCTATTTCTATAGAGAATAAACAATGTCAAGAGCATCATTGGTTTTACTGGCTATAACTACACTGTCATTAAAAAAAAAAAAGAGGTCACAATAAATAACCAAGATTGTATTTTTACTAAACATATATGCAAGGACAAATACTATTGAAATTTTGGTACAACAAAACAAGTTAAAGAAATACACCTGAACAATAATGACATAAATGAAATACTAATAAGTTGAAAAGTGATATTTAAGTCATTTTCATTCATAAAATCATTATATTTTACATATTATGGAATTTTATGATTTCATAAAATATTAATTTCCCTTTGCCTTAGCAAAAACCAGACAAGGAATATTATTTATAGATTATAAATAAAAGAATTTACTCAAGAATATTATTGGACTTAGTAAACATAACATGGCCAGTTAGGGGCAGAACTGGCTTCTAACTCAGAGTTCTTTCTACCATAGTAACCAGTCATGTAGGTATAGGACTATTCGAAATGCTATTTTACAAAGTACCATGTATAACCTCTGTACCCCAGAAGTTTTCAATATAACCAAATTCTCAAGGTGAGAAACTATATAAAAAGACCTACAATATTCTCTAAACACTGAAAGGATACAGCTTTTGAATAAATGTAGTTTATGCCTTTTCCATACATTAATTTTCAGATTATTGGCAGATCTTTGTAGATAATAACAAACAGTTAATAAAAACAGAAAGTCAAGAGTATTGCCAAGAGCTAGTGAAATAGTTGGACACAGAAAATTAATTAAATATTTCTAAAGAAAAATATTGTAAACATGACCAGGAAAATTCATGTCTTTAAATAGGTGGTACAGGGGCGGAGGGGGTTAGTGAAAAATAGCAGACACCATGAGTTTGAAGATGTTCTCCTATACAGGGCTTAAATTCTGCAATGCATGGTCTATACATCAGGTCTTTGAACTCTTAGGATAAGTTTAAGTGGTAAGCGGAGAGAAGAGGATATGTATTATTACCATTTCCAAAATAAAAGGAGACTTTCAAAGAAAAAAATATCTGCCCAAAACACCCAGTTAGTTGGTGGAGGATGCAAGATATAAAAAGTAGAAACAAGCAGAAGATAATTTTGAAGACAAAACAAACAAGAAACATATATTGTGTGACTAGTGAATGACAGGGCAGGAATGTGATCAAACTAGTAACAATCTGAAAGATTTGATTTTTGGGAAAAAAAAGGCTATAGAGGATATTATTACCAGTGAAATTATATTTCTCAAAGGAGATTTTTAAATGAAAGAAAATTATTTTGAAACATGGACCATTAAGCAGCAAAAGAATCTCCTATGGGAAACATTAAGAGCCCAGATGAGTCATTAAAAACTCTTCAGAGAAAGATAATACTTCTCCATGTCTCAGCTCTGCATTAAAATATATACATAGGTTTAAAAAAAAGTAACATTTTATTTATATTTATAAAGAATGTGAAGTAAAACATTTCATGGGTAATGTAACAGTAATATAGAATTTACTTTCACCCATTACATCAGATTTTATTCTCCCAACCAGTTAAGATCCTGGTTTTCCAATCTGAAACAGTATTATATAGGAGCATAGCAAAGTTAATGCAGAAAAGCAATCAACCCATTCCTATGGCACATAATTGCTGGCATTATTTCAGGAAATGAAATGAGTCCGAGAAGAGGCATTTTTCAACAGGTTATGCTCTCTTCTAACTTTTGCTTGCAGAGCAAAAGCCACTGCATGAGCAGGAAATTGTATAACAACTTAGATTGACCTTGGTAACACATCAGAAGAAAATCCTTCAGCCCTTATAAAAATGGACTTACCTATGCTTTTTTTCCCCAAAATCAAGTTGAAATGTATTTGTTTCAAAAATAGTGCAGAATTTGTCTATATTCAGTACCTACTGAATTGTTACTCTTATAACAACACAGATCAAAATAATAATAACATAATAGCAATAACAGACATAATAGCAACTCTTGGTTAACCTTAGGTGTGCTCATCAGAAGACATATATGTACACATACATTGACACTTTGTAATTTCAGATACTCGTAGTATCTTTTAATTGGATATTATCACTAATAGACTAATCTCCATAATGATAAAATTTGTCATTTTATCTTCAAAGTGCTCATCTAATTTTAACATATATCAAATTTCTGAGATTTTTTCTTCACAGAGTCATAATACTATTTCTTAAAGAACTCTGAAAGACAAGTGGGGCATGATTCAAAACCATCTAGAACTTCATGTTAAACTAGAGTACAAATGCATAATTGAATGAATTCAAATATCTTCACAGATTTCTTCTAAATAATGTTTTTAAATTCCACTTCTAACTGAACACTATTTTTCATATCACTATGTAGAGGATCTTCAAAAGATCATGTTAAAGACAAATTTATTTTAAGTATCTAAACATTTTTTAAAAGAATAAATTTGTGCAACAAATTCTGGTTAAAAAAAATCATAATTTAGCAAATCTCATCTGATATGTAAAATGTACCTATCACATTGATGTGAGGTGTTTTTTTCAAAAAGCTAAATGAAATTAGAAAGACAATGTTATATACAGTATCATTTATTTTATACATTATAAAAGTACAGATCTCATTGTAGTTTTGGATCATCTGCTCAGAAACCTGTACTACCTTCCTTTCTGTCCGATAAATTGAAGTCCTGGCACTCTTGGCCATCCACAAGCTTCTCTCAGTACCTTTCTGGCCTTACCTTTTACCCACATTTCCTACATCACACACTTCAGTCCAAATCTGAATTTAGAAGCTCTTCTGCTCGGTAGTCCCTCCATCGTCACATGTCAGGCCTGTACTCTTTCTTCATAAGTAACTTCTCCTTCACCTTGAGGCATCAAACTTCATCAAGGGCAACGGGAAAGTTTACATACTTCAAGTTTTCAACAAATCTTCCTTCGTAATCCAGCCAGAAGTGGATGCTTCTTCAAATTTCCTTAAGCGACAGATTACCACCTCTCATCTGAATTACTGTGACAGCACCCTAACTGATCCACCAACCTCTGGTTTTGTCCATGGTCAGTCAGAGTGATTATTTTTCCTAAAACACAGCTGTGATCATGTCACTTGCCTGCTTAAAAGCCATCTGTGACTCCCAGTTACTCATAACAATTAAGTGCCAACACACACATGACTTAAAGGTAACTACATTTTCCAGCCTTCACTTTTCTACTACCATCATCTGAAACCTCTTCTTCCCATACCCCATATGTACTCTGTCTTTAGCCATATGAATATTACACAGGACCTGAAACATAGTAAGTTTTATCTTTCTCTTACTGTATTTGACTAAAAATGGACTTGGAAATGCTGCTCAAGCCCAGGCCGATTTATAAGGCATAAATCTCTTGATTGCCCTTCCCCTCTGCTCAGCTAAGCAACTAGCTGATCTGATCAAAAACTTCGACCCAAAATCCTTGACATGTCTTAACAAAATACAGTCTCCATCATTATAAATTATGTTAAATTAGAGAAGCCAGAAATGCATTTAAATAGCTGAATCATTGTTAGTAATGAGAATGCCAGAATAAGAGTTAAAGCACAAAAGCATATTCCAGACTGTTCCACCAACTGCTTCTGAAAAGATAAGCAAGTTGTTTTACCTCCCTGAATCATGCTTTCTATTTCCCTAAAATGGAAAGTTTTAACTAGATTATATCACTAAGAAGCATTTTATCTTTATAATTCGATCATTCCAATTCTACTATTCAATTATATGGCAGTTGTTTCAAAAATCATGAATGTGTCTCTTTTCTTCTTCCTCCCAACTTTTTCTGGTTCTGATGATATTATGATTTCCAGTGTAAAGGAAGAAATATGCTTCTTCAAAGCTAAAAGTAGCATATTAGATTTTCCCAAGTGTATCCATACCAGAGAAGACATCATATCAGGCACATATAATTAAATGATCAATTCAAATAAGAAATAATATTTTAACCGGTATCTGTACTACTGGTCTAGTAGAACTTGGAAGATAAGGAGGGCACTCTATGAAGGCACTTGGTGCCTTCCTATAGAACATTTTAGACACATTTAAAGACAAGCAAAATTCACCTTGGCTAGATTGAATTTAAACAATATTCAATAACTGAATTAAAAACAAAAGAACATCAGTATACTGCATAGAATGGACATAAAAAGCTCTGGACCATAGTGTGTCCCCAATTTTAGCAAGTTAGCCTGAAAAAAAGACACCTAAACTTTATTATAAAGGACTATCGTGAAGCATTACCAGTCTACAATTTACAGGCTATAACATATTAAACTCTTAACTACATGAAGAAAATAAGCCATATACGTGTAAGAAAGCTTTGCATTTCATGTATAAAAATGCAGAATGGAGAGTAATGAAGCATATTTGAAAAAAAGGCCACTGGGAGAAATGTAGAGCAAAGCAAAACCAGGAAGAAACAGATAACACATGTGAAGACATTTTTGGAACCGATAATGCTAATCTGAATAAATACACATATACAAAGAGGCTACATCATTTTCTTTCTACATTTTCTAAGTAGTGCTGCCAAATATGGAAGGATTGGAGCCATTTCTGGGGAACTGCTGAATCAGGAGCCTGAGTCAGAAAGTAAACCCTCAGCACAGAGAAAGTACTAAAAAAAAAAAGAAAGAAAAGAAAAAAGAAAATGTTGAGAGCTCATACGCAAACAGACATTCAGTTCATAAGGTCCAAACCTTCTCTAGTTATCAAAGCACCATGCATTCTTCCCTTCCCAAACTGATCCCCTCATATTATATGTATCTGGAAGAAAGTTGTCCTTCCAAGAAACCAGATTACACCTGTATCTAAATATTAAGGTACAGCACAGAGTCGGTACTACATGTGACTAAAGATGGCTCTGAAAACTAATGGCAGGAAGTTTTCCATCTTAAATGACAAGAAATCTAAAATAAAAATAAAATTAAACAAAATAAAATAAAGGGCTTATATGATATTAAAAAATAATTCAGAGACATACAAAAAATTGTTTGACAGTAATTTAAGGGAGACTAAGATGCTCTTTCTCCAAAAGCCTTTAAGATCTGATTATCTCTCTGAAATGGTCTAGACATCACTCTTCTCTGAAGAGTGGCAGCAGGAATGGATCATGAGCTATTCTCAGGCTTGAGAGTATATTTTTGGCACAGGAGGTTCAGCAAATACACCCATACATAATCAACACAATTAAGGTAAAGCTCCAAGGGTTAAGTCACCTTTGACCAACAAAACAATTATTTCCCTCTTACTCCTCTGCCCCATACAGGACCTTCTCAATTTTGTGACGGCACTCTGAATCATCATCAAGAGATATTAAAATACCATCATTTATATACTTTATATAATTTTTATCTCATTCAACATTTATTTTCAACAGCAACAATGACTTTGTACTTGATTTTCAGTTCTAAGCTCTACTGAGCTAAATGCGCCAATGATCTTAGTTCTTTTTCAGACTACGGCATAGAAATCACAAAGTAACAACTAATCAAAATGAAGCAATGTCAAATTGCGCCTATGATCCTGATTTGTCAAAATAAACTCAGTCTATCTGGATCTCAAGTCTTATTCTCTCATTATCACTTTTTATTAAGAAACATATTTACATTTATATTTAATCTCTGCAATCTCTACAAAATTTATCCCAGAAAAGAAAACTCTCAAATAGTTTAGCTTGAAGGACTAAGAGCCAGTGTTAGTCTTAGTACACAATTGTGAAATTGTTCTTTTGAGCTTTACAGTAAGCATAATGATATTCTCTGCTATGAAACAAATAACCAGAGAGAGTGTTCTGGTCTAATGCATGTGTTGCAATTTCAGTGATCAGAATTCTCTCCATCAGTGAGTGGCACTAACATCCTTGCTTGGCATTTATATTACATCTTCACACAATGTTCCACAATAGCTATCACATCTTGTTCTTGCTTATGATGATGAAGAGCAATGCATTTTAATTCATACTCCTGATTTTCGCTGCTTTTCTACCCATATTAATTTGCATTTGGCTACATTGATCGGCACAGTCTGAATTGACACAAAGCTTCATCTCTGAAGACTTCAGAAATTTAACGAGCTAAGTTCTCTTTCATTTTTACAACATATCAATATGGTAGATTAGGCCAAGATATTACAGTTGAGTAGTTAATTCAGTAGCTATAAGTGGCTTTTCTAGTTGCCGGATTGAGGCATTCTCAAACTGTAATGGTCTTAATAAGAATCACCTGGGTGCTTATTAAAAATGCAAATTTCCTGAGCCACAAACACCAGACATTTTAACACTGTAAATGTAGGTAAAAGCCCAGAAGCCAGTATTTTAATAAGTATACCATGAGATTTCCACATACATAGTCCCAAAACTTCACACTGAAAAATCTCTGAGAATGAGTTAATGTTTAAACTGTGAAGTTCCCAGTCATCGGACTATGCCACATCTTATCCAAAACTGCTTTACCTAATTACAATTCTCCTATGCCTATATTTAACAATTAGCTAGATTATCTATAAAGTTTGCTGACTTATGTTATTCATATCAGCCAAAGGTCAGATTGTGACAAATTTGGTCTTACCCTCCCTAACCCACCTCACCCCCCGTAATTGACCCACACCAACCTCCTGCAAAACAAATGAGAAACTTCCATCCTAAGATGCTGGGATTGTATTAATGAAATGTTCTATAAAATACAGCAGTGAAAATACTCGAGAAAATAACATATGTGAAAATACCCTTTTTAAGTATTTTTGGGACTCCAGTGCTGACACTGGTGGAGTAAGTCCAATCATGAGTTTGAAAAGACCTACTCCACTATTTATAAAGTAAACTTCTCAATTCAATTGAAGCAGGCATTTAGGAAGGCTTAACTAATATTCCTGACTCTTAAGTGGGATAACCAAATACCCCATTTTTCTCAGGACTCCCGTTTTTTTTTTTTTTTTTTTTAAGATATTATTTATTTATTTGTCAGAGAGAGAGAGAGAGCGCGCGCGCATAGGAAGAGGCAGAGGGAGAAGCAGGCTACCCGCTGAGCAAGGAGCCCGATGCAGGACTCAGTCCCAGGACCCTAGGATTATGACCTGAGCCGAAAGCAGATGCTTAACAGACTGAGCCACCCAGGCATCCCAGGACTCCTGGTTTTAGCACTGAAAGACCCATACCTCATAAAGCTTTCAACTGTCTTGGTTGGCCACCCTACTTCATGCTTCAGTATTTAGGCATAAAATTTGTAAAGCATATTAAAAATCCCTACAATGGCCTATCAAAAGAAAATCCTGATAAAGTAAGATTTTATTGAGGAATTGCTCATGAAAATTAAGGCTTTAGATTTAAAAACTAACCATGGCACCCCTAAAGTTTGAGCTTTATTTTGATTCAACAACTCACTGAAAAAGGGTCTCTAAAAAAGAAAAAAAAATCACAATTAAGAAGCAATAAATACTTAACAAATATATAATCATAGAAGTTACCAGGAGGAATGTACTTTGACATTTCCAATATATACAGATCCAAAATATCATGGACTTTTAGCTGATAAGATAGAAAGTCTTCTGAAACACCAACAATAACTTTAAAAGGTAACACCACGAGAGACTATGGACTCTGAGAAACAAACTGAGGGTTCTAGAGGGGAGGAGGGCGGGGGGATGGGTTAACCTGGTGATGGGTATTAAAGAGGGCACACTCTGCATGGAGCACTGGGTACTATATGCAATGAATCATGGAACACTACATCAAAAATTAATGATGTATGGTGATTAACATAACATAATAAAATAAAAAAAATAAAAGGTAACAGCAATCTGGGCAGGAACAAGAAAACCAAAGAGTTAAACAAGTCGCCCTTGATTTAGGTCCTGGCTGCAACAGTTATGAGGAGCTCAATGCTAATGATTTAGAACCTGCAATGAGGAAGGAGAAGTAAAATTTCCAATGGTCAGAAGAGAGCTACCTCATTTACAGTTACGACTAGGGGGGCTGCTGATCACTATTTTCTGACAGATCACTGAGGAGTAATGATTAATTACAACTAATAAAGTTAAATAGTGCAATGATTAATTATAATTAATAGAGTTAAATAGTGTAGGGGAAAACTAGAGGCACATCTCAGTTATTCAAAGTTGAACTTCTGCTCTGTGATTTATTCATTAGAAAATTTCAAACTGTTTTTAACTAGTTAGGAGAAGAGTCAGTGTCTTCTTTGTGCTGTTTTATTTATTTTTCTCCATTTATCTTTTTGTTTCTTTGGGTGCCTCGGCTTCTAAGTAGCCTGCAGAACTTCAGTGGTAAGGATCCTGGGGCTCTTTTCCCCATTCCTGCTTAATCACAACTAACCGCTTTGAAACCAGAGGCTTTTTTCCATTATTTTCCACATGGTTGCCTGAGCCAGACAATTTCACACAAGACCCAATTACCTCTGGTCTGGTCCTACTGTAACAGCCTAATAACTGGCCTGTTTCCGGTCTCAGCCCCATTCAATCCATCCTCCACCTGCAACCAGGACCTTTCAATCATGAAAATATGATCATGGCATTTTACTGCTTAAAATCTTTTAAGGGATCTATTGCCTGCAAAATCAGGCCCAAACTATAACTCACAGATAGGTTCCTCTCCAGCCAGGTCCCCTCCACCTGTTCTATACTCTGACCATACCAAATTACTTGACTCAACAAAATGAAGTCTCACTTTCCGTCCCTCTGGCCAGAATGCCCAGCAGTCTACCCTCCTGATGACCTCTGCTTGCCCTTCCTACTCATACCATGTCCTCTGGGGGGGCCTTCTCAGACCTTCTTAAGAACAAATCCATCAGTGATCACTATTCTAGGCCCCTACATGGGCCTGACACACATCTGTTTGAGCATTCATTGTTAATACTCAGTGTCACTCAACTTCTTCCTCCCTGTGGGTGTGGGCTTCTCCCTTAATCATTTCTATACTATCTTACACTTAATATAACATGGATAATCAACAAGCATGTATTGACTGATTTCCTATAAGAAACAATTTGTGACCCAGAAAGCAAGCTTATAAAAAGAGAGCAACTCTATTAAAATCAGTTAAAAATAACAACAAACAGATCAGAAGTGTTTACTGGGATCTATGAAATAAAACATAAACAGCCATAAAAAAAGTCCTCAATCAGTCCCTGTAGATATAATAAAGCACATAAGTGATGAAGGTGAAAAATCATACACACACACACATATATATATATATACATACATAAAGAAAATATTTTTACAATAGTACACAGACTACTGTATACTGGGGACATGGCTGCTCATAATGCTCTAGTTATGCAAGCAACTTATACATAAAAAGAAATGCAGGCAAATGAGCAATATGAACTGAGAATTCATGAAATAAAACTAGTAGCCCATAGATACAATAATTTCAACCTCACTAGTAATCCAAAAGAATAAAATAATGTCAGATTGGGAAAAAAATCAATTGTAATATCCATCGTTGGCAAGGGTATGAGGAAATGGGCACCTTCACAGTTGTAAACTGTTACCAACTTTCTGGATAGCAATCTTAACATATGCATTAAAAACTAACAGATTTACATGCCTCTTTATCCAAGAATCCTATCTCTAGGAAGTTATAGGAAGTTGGTGGTAAATAAATTAAACTATGAATATAAAATATTTACATTATTAAAAGGAAATGCCTAAAACTCCTAGACTAGCATAGATCATAATAAAGCCATTAAAACTAATGGTGTAGAATGATAATTTGATGTGAAAGGTGTTAATAACATGCAATAAAGTAAGCTATGAAACAGCACATGTAGCATACTAACAATATATCTGAACGCAGACACCTGAAAGGTTAATGACCAATAAGGTAACAGTATAGTGGTTGAAATTAAGAGTAGTTTTTATTTTGCATATTTGTGGCTTTTATTTGTTCTATATTGAGCTTTATTTAATAGCCCTTTCATAACCAAAAACAGCTTTTTAAAGTGAATTATTAAAGAAAAATATAGATTAAAGAAAAACACATACAGGGGAGAATGAATATATATGGCAGTGAAAATGGTATTATTGCAGACATGGGAGCCAAGAGTGAGCATCAGTATATGGACATTACAGTAAAGAAGAGCAGCCTAATTTTCTCAGGAAGAAATACATGCATTTTGATATGGCAGTCATTAGGGAATTTTGAGCACAGATGTATCATGAAAGTAGTGTTGTAAGCAAATTTACTGGGCAATGGTGTGTAATGTGCATGTAAGCAGAGATCCTAAATCCATTCCTGAGACAAGTACTGTAATTTAGAAGTATTATTATCTGGGCTTAAAGGAGAATTGAATTGAGAGACATCAATAAGAGAGAGGGGCAGCCAGTACCTTGCTCCTTTGGAGCCTTTAGTAATACCCATAACTGGAATGCCCTTCCCTTAAGTTCTACTTATGATCTGGTGTTTGGTCTCGAAGTTCACTTTCTCATTGCAGCCCACCCTGATTTGCCTATGCTCCCAATCCCTCTTGCCTTGCTTTATTTCTTCCACAGCACTGATTACTTTCAACATTCCAGATGAAACACTTCATTTTGTTTTCTGTTTCCTACATAAGAATAGATGTACCCACAAGGGCCAGAATTTTTGGTGGTGTTGTTAACTGATGTGTCCCCTAGGGTCAGAATAGTGTTTAGCCTACAATAGTTATTCAGTAGGAATTCGTGGAATGAACAATTGGATCTAAAAAGGGAAAGAGGTGGGGAGTCTGAGATAAAACTACAAACACTAATAGTGACAAACTTTCCAAAATGAGGATGTAATCTGAATGTAAGATGATGATTAGGTATTTGGACAAGCTGACTCTGAATTGAAACAGTGGCATCCAAGTAAGGAAAGTGCCCAAGACCATAACTGGTGAGAGATTTCATAGCTGAAGATGAAAGGAATGGTGGACTTGTATTTTGTTAATTCATTTAAAAAGGGGGGGTATCTAGATTTGAAAAGAAAGAAGGCAATGGCAGAGATTTACATTTACAGGAAAGAGGAAGAGGCAGTGATGCAGGATACAAAGAACATTTGGAAAACATAAATTAGAAGAAGCAGAAAAAGAAAGACAGGGAGAACGTGATGTCTCCAAATCCAGGGAAGAACCTGGAGTATAAAGGGACAAATAATGGGTTTTGTATTTTTGTCAAAGAGCTCGAAAGGTTTGAGAGCAAATACAGTCAACAGGATTTTAGGTATTAGGTATGTTAAGTATAGGAGCTTAAGCCACGGGTGGTAGGAAACAGAACTAGCTGTAAAGGAGATGGTTTTGGAGAAGAATAAGGACACTTTTCCCCACAGACATCCGGAAAGGGAAAGAGAAGATAATTATGAGAAAAGGATAAGGAGAGTAAAAAAAAAAAAATGTACAAAAATTGAAGTGTCACATTCTTTTTGATAGAATAGGTGGAGATGATATGCCAAGGAAAGGACAGGACAGCTGGGACTGGGGGCAGGGAAAGAGAGAAAAGGTCTAAAATAGCTCCCGCAGGGAGAGAGCCTGGGAGTACAGAAAAGACAATTAAAAAGACTGCCAAATAGCAGCAGAGAGCAGATTGAAGTTTGAAAGCATCCAGTTCTAATGAGCCAAATCTGCAATGCTGTTTGCCTCTAGCAGTGCTCTCTCTCCTGGGAAAAGAAGCAAAGGGAACCAGAGTTAGAGGTAACAAAGGTTTAGGAATTTGCTGGACCAGTAAAGAAGCAAAGGTTATTAATGAAGAGGCAAAGCCTGTGCTGCTGGTTGGGAGTGAAGATCCAAAATCATTTGAAGCAAGGAAGGCACCAGTGCCGGAGTCTAATCACGGACGAGTATTTCCAAGGAAGGAGGGAAAGTAATTATTGTGAGTTCTAAGCTGAAAGCTAAAACTTTCAAGGAAATTAGAAAGCTTCTCATTTCCCACCACCACCACCATCACTCCTGCTGAGACTGGAGGAATGGGAAGAAGCAAATCTAAGAGACCAGAAGATTTTTTTTTCCTTTTTTATGTATATCGATAGGAAATTTTTTTTTCCAGAGGACTGCTGTGAAGTGAGCAACTTTGTGTGTGTGTGTGTGTGTGTGTG
The DNA here is from genome assembly GCF_009762305.2 of Zalophus californianus. Lineage (NCBI taxonomy): Eukaryota > Metazoa > Chordata > Mammalia > Carnivora > Otariidae > Zalophus > Zalophus californianus. The sequence continues at coordinate 120,091,369 of NC_045597.1, read as the reverse complement.
TGTGTGTGTGTGTGTGTGTGTGTTGGGGAAGGGGGGATGAATATTACCACTAATACAAAAAAATTGGTAATTGCCTAAAGTTTTATGCACTTCGAAGGCATGAGGGTCACTCATTTTTAAATAAACTACAAGGCAATCCACTAGAAAAAAAAGTGTATTTTGTTTGTTATACACAATTAGAGATTTCTACCATATAAATACAGGCTTTGCTTTTGAATCAAATCCCAATGCTTCCCATTGGTTCAACACAGTCTTCTGTAGTGCAGAGATGGCCTCTCCACCTCTCGGACCTCTCACTCCACTCTCCACATTGTTCACTCTGCTCCAACCACCTCGGCCTTCTTTTAGTTTCTGAAATAAATCAAGCTGATTCCCAACTTGGGACCCTTGCCGGCCATGCTGTTTTTCCCAGACAGGCCCGGGAGGACCTTCTTGACAGTCAGGTCACCTCAGAGAGGGGTCACCTCAGAGAGAACTCTTCTGTCAACATAAAGTGCCCCGAGATGCACTCTTTATCCCATCACCTGGTTTCATAGTGCTTTTTATTTCTGACACATTTTACCTGATAATAGCTTGCTTATTTATTTTTCGTGTTTTGCCATCTGCCTCCTCCACTCAGAATAAGACCTCCGTGAGGAAAGGGATTCTGGCTGTCTTGGTCACCACCATATTGCCAGCATTTCCAATATTACCAAGCACACAGCATACATTCAATTATTTTCTTAATGAATGAATGAATGATAATGAACTTAGTATTTTAATGTTAAACATGATGGAAAGTTAAACTGTGTATATGTTCATTCATAAGACTGTGTACCAAAAAACATGAGAGGTAAAAATGATTATTATTGCTATCTCAAAACATCCCCAAATACCATATCTGTCTTATTATAAGCAATAAATATATTTTTTAAAGATTTTATTTATTTATTTAATTGACACAGAGAGAGAGAGAGACAGCGAGAGAGGGAACACAAGCAGGGGGAGTGGGAGAGGGAGAAGCAGGCTTCCCACAGATCAGGGAGCTCCATGCGGGGCTCGATCCCAGGACCCTGGGATTATGACCTGAGCCGAAGGCAGTCGCTCAACCAACTGAGCCACCCAGGTGCCCCTATAAGCAATAATTATTATGAGAAAGAAAACTTGATTGTGAATGGAAGGATAAAGGAGGAAATCTCCCTGAAGATGAACCTAAATATATCTCAGTAAAGATACAAATGATCAAATGGACAAAAAAAATGTTTCTGCTATTTTTGCCAGGCTGAGAGAGGTCCAGAACTATAGACAGATTTTACAGAATTTGAACAGTGTGGGATTTAATTAGTTAGGGCACATAGACAAACAAGATGTCAGATAAATTTTCCACAAAATAATTCTATAAATTATGAGTAATGTTTTTGCTGTTTGTCTTGCTATATTATAGCTAGAAACAGGCTTAAGTAAGAGGTTAAGAAGAAGCAGATTTTAATCTTTTTTCCATAAATGGCAACTCAAAATAAGAAATTCAGTCCCCAGTCAAGTTTCACACTTTCTGTGGAAAGTATTCTCTGCCAGTTCATTGTTACCAAAACAAAACAAAAAGAAGAAAAAGAAAAAAAAAAGGGGGGGTAGGAAACGTTAAAATCTGCAGTCTTAATGAACAGTTTTATGTACAAAACTCCTAATTACCTTATGTAGGATATTATTAACCAAAATCCTCTGAAATCTGATGAAGATGTATCAATTAAGTCCATACACAGGTATATTTTCAAAACAGCCCACTTCAGTATTCTCTTAAGATGCCCATGTAGAAGTCAAAAATCAAAAGGTTAATGAATAAGGAAACTTTAGATGAATCCAAATTGAGAGACGTTCTACAAAATACCTGGCCTATGCTGTTGAAGTACATCAGGGTCAAGAACACAAAGTAAGGTTGAAGAACTATTCCATCTTGAGACTGAGGAGACAAGTAAACAAGTGAAGGGCATAATCCTTAAACTGATGTTGAATGGGGCTGGTGGGGTCAGGGTACTGGTGGAGGGTAGCTACAATGGAAATTCCTAGGACAACATGAAATTTGAACAAGGACTGTGAGCTAAATGGTAGTATTCTATCATTGTTACATTTCCTAATTGTTTTCTTAATTGCACTGTGATTTTGTAGGAAAATTTTCTCATTCTTAAGAAAAACAAACTAGGGATAAATAGGAAAAATTAATGGATGGATGGATGGATGGATGATAGATAGATGAATCAATCTGTCGACTGACTGGCCTAATGAAAAATTTCTAAGACCATCAAGTGAAACAGAGACCTCACTCATGTCAGTGATTAGAATAACAATAAGTAACTAGTAAACAGATGTGTCAAAGACAGAACCATATGCTATAAGAAATAAATCAATAGAAATTACAACATCTGTTGTTTAAGCCCTAACAATATATTATTACTTCATTAAATGAGACGAATAAAAATTAAAGATGAAATGTAAGATTTATTGAACTAAGAACTTTTGTAATTGATTTCATTATTTATCAATAGATGGTATATTAGAAATATACAATGACATCATTTCAATTTTAAGTTAAAAATATAATTGGAGGATTTAAACCATAAAATAGTCCACAGAAATAGAATTCCAGATATAGATTGCTGATTTAAATCTTTACTCACTGTCCTTAAAAAAATCTTAATTTTTAAACTGAAGCACTAATAATAATAAAAATAATAGTAATACAGCAAGCAGTTCTGAGGTGGTTATTACATCATTCTGACTTTACAGAGAAGAAAAAGAACCTTATAGAGATTAAGTATCTTCCCCAAAATTGAAACAGTGGTATGTGACAGATGTACAAAGATTAAAAGGCTTGCCTTCTGCTCCTTGGACAAAACTTTATTCCATGGTGGGAGGTTTTTCATTATGTAACATCTCCCATCTTAGTATAAAGCTTGAACATGTCCATGTTACTGCCAATGTTACTTTCAAAATTGCTATAGTTTTACATAATGATTAGCATTTTAAGATTGAAATGATATTGGTAGAAAAAAAGGAGAGCTAAAATATTTCTTGCTTTTCATTACTCTTAGAAAGGGCAAAATTCAAGATACACATACATGCATTTATTGTATATATATGTGTGTGTGTGTTTGTGTGCGTGCACGTGAGTAGAGATGTATAGATATTATATTGTTCTCAAGTATCTAGCAGGTTCCAAACCAACTGGGCAATACTCAGACCCCAAATAATATACTCTGATTTACTGTTTCTTTCCTTTGTAACCTTATTCTCCCCACAGTGTAGCAAACTGTGAATATTTGGAACATACCAATGTTATAGTGCATCTTGAGGAATAACATAGAGCACATAGCTATACCGAAGCAGAAAGAGAAGAAAAATCTCTTTAAAACATTTTTTTGGTCAAGGTTCAGCTGAGGAAATCTACTGACCCACTTTGAAATTAAAATGCTGCTTTAGCACAGACACACATAGGAGGGAATTTTCCACTGAGGCTGCACATAGTAGCATATCAAAGCTCTACCAGTGACACCCCAAATCACCAACCCCAAGGCAAGAATATGCATGCTGAGTTTAGGCAGCTCACTAATTACCCTGAATTTATTTTAACCTTAAATCTTTAAAAAAATATATGATTATAGGAAATCCAACTTTGCAATTAGACTAGAATATCATAATCATTTCTAGGAGTCATCTGGGTTTCCTTTTTTTTTTTTTTTTTTTTTTGCTGTATTCCTGAGTAAACATTACATATGCAATTATGACAACAGTAATCTTCATTTTCAAAGTGTTATCAACTTAATGTCACAAAGAAATAAGAGATAAGTCATTACTTTCAATATTGTGAACTGAGACATTTTGACCAATTCATGACAGATATTGTGCATGTAATATTAATGTTATTATAGAATAAAGAAACTTGATGACATATCTGTTATTACTCACCAGTTGTTTCCACAATGCCTTCTAGGATGACGACAATCTCGAACTGTTCAGTTTGCATGCTTCGCTGCGATAGGTCATAAAAGGGGCTTTTGGCATCAATCACGTGGCAAATTGTGAGGGGGGAAACAAGAAAAAGTTGATCTGCCCCTGTACTAAAACCTACATCCAGTTCAAGTTGGTCAAGGGGAAGGAACTCACCCTCAGGTGTCTGCCGAGACTAGACAAGCACACAGAAAAAGAGAAGAAATCACCACTTGTACTGAAATTTTCAAGGCAGCCCAACAGTAATTTACATCATTGCCAACATTCTGCACTATCAATCATCTGCAACAAAATCCAAACAAATCATTATGCAGCTATGTTCTAGCAAACGGGCCGAAATCCCACATAGCTCATGGGGAACATACATGCATTATTTATAATATACGACTTACTATAATTATCATTCCCTAACTCATGAGCTTTGGAGAAATGCCTGGTCCAACAATGGCTGTTAGCACAAACTGTGGAACTGAGTGTACATGTGCTACTGCCTGACATAAATCACTTCAGGATAACTCACTGCATGCCAGATTTGTTTTCCTCACAAAGCAAATAAGCAGGCAATTCTTAGGGAGTTTGTTAAAGCTGAAAAAGTTGATCATTAATTTCAGAAAAGATTTACTGCATGGTTACAAAGCAAACCAATAATTTTTCTAGGGTAACAGATAGATATAAACTTTAATATAAAAGTGAAGATGATATCCTATTATGTTATGTACCCAACAGTTCACATAATACAAAGAAAAGGCTGTTAGCTGATGGCTTTCAAACTCCCAATAATAAACTGCATTAAAGTTGTTTAGCTCTCTATTTATCTCATGAATTTAAAAAACATAGTGTAAAAACTGTGCTACATCAAAGTTTTTTAATCAAAATACAATTAAGAATCTATACTGGGTAAATTTTCAGTTTCCTAAAACTTTCATAAGGTAGTGGCATTCGGTATCAGCATAAATCATGATAAAACTTAAATTGCTTACACGCTAAAACTCTGAACAATTACCTAAAAATGACTATTAACAATTAGCAAACCACGAAAGTTAAATTCTTTCTTTTCTATTCATTCTTATTTTATTTTCCATATCTGTTCCTTATAAAGATCATATAAGCAAATATTTGTTTGATTTAAAAGATGGTGCTGGTAAAATAAGGGTTAAATAGTTGCATACAGAAAATCTGCAGGGTTGGGAGCTTGCTGCTGCTCAAATCTGCAGGGGTGGGGCTTGGTAGAATCCAATATATTTAACAGAATCTGCACAGTTCATTTAATAAACAAAACCCGAATCTGTAACACTGGTCTGTCCAATGAAGTGACGGTTTAAAGACAAACTCCTTACTTTTTGGTAAGGTTAGGGTTCCAAAAAATACCTTGGCTTTTTAAGTGGAGTAAATGAGTCTGAAAACACTAGGAAATACAGTTTAGTAAGCTGCCCTCTTATGGCAAAACTGAACCAAGTTAGTGGTAGACTGTTAATGGCAGCAACTGCAGGGTCTTAACAGCAGAATCAATTTAGGCAGGCTACTTTGTAATTAGTGATACTCAGGAATTTTATTTGTGTAGAAAAAAATCCACTGAAAATGTTGGGACTATTCTTCTTGTGAGTAGTTGGCTAAAAAAGAATAAGAAGAAAAAGAGGAAGGAGAAGGAGGAGGAAGAGAAAACAATAATTAGTGACAAGAAAAAAAAAATCCATGGAAAAACCTGATGGTCCAAAAATAAAAACAGTAGCTCTAAAAACCAATGTTGGAGAAAACTAGACATTTCAAAGCCAGTAGAAATTAACCTATATTTATAACTTATTCACAAATTAGTAAAATATGGATGAGACCAGCATCCTTCCAACTAGAAAACTGTATAACAAGTATTGATTAATACTACAAAATAAAAGCCAAAAACAAAACAAAAACAAATAAAAACAAAAACCCTGCGTCATTGTTCTCTCACCTAGTAAGAAACAGGTGCTATATAAACACAAGGTGGTATTCTGATGTTTATAATTAGTGAACAGTATTTGGGTCATTTCACTAATTATTCTAAGGTCTGCTTTTTCTGTACTAAATGAAAATGATAAAAATAATTCCTTAAAAACTCAATTTCCCATTTATTTTAAAATAAGTCTCCCCCCAAAAGATGTACTTTTCTAATTTTTATATATATACACACACATCAAAACTCAAATCAATCTTCCCTTTTTATATATTTGCTATTTATGCCTGTGCCTCATTCTAAAAGGCTGTAATCTATTAACTTTCATATTTCCTGATCATTCATCAAACCATGAAGAGAAGTGACCTAGAAACAAGCTATCAGGAGAATGCCAACCTAGAATAAGAAACGTTTCATTCTTAGCAAAGCAGTTAACTCATATATAGGTAACTTAGACTTGAATATATATGACTCTGTTCCATTCAGACTCCATCCTCTGATTTTAAAAATTTGTTTTATATATTCAAAATTATATCTATGTTCCTCTTCCCAAAAATACTTTATATCCTATCCAAGTCTTAGCAGAAACAAAGTTGACAACTGTACCTATTATGTGACACTATGGGGAAAGTAAAACTTTCATTACTTTAAAAGGTGTTTTCCATGCTTACGTATTTTTCAGATGAGTAAAATTCTTGGCATATTCCTTGAAAATTATTTTCCAGTGGATGCCATATAATTTAACCTTTCTTTAAATGATTCTGAGACACTACAGATATCCACAATTTTATCTTTTGGGTCTTCTTCCTTCATGTTAGGCCAGCAATCTAAGGTTGACTTTATTTGGCGAAATAATCATTTAGAATCTTAAAATGACTGAATGAATAAGAGAGTGAGAAAGAAGCACAAAAACAAAAGAGTTCATGGAAAACTGGTAATTCTTAAAAATTTAGCACACAATTTAAAAACACTAGGACCTGAGAATGACTTCCATATGACTTTTATTGTCAATTGTATGGAATTTGGGGAAGCAAATAAGCACTTTTCTGGTTGACAGCATTATAGCAATTCCTGGGAGATAAGAAAACAATTTTAAAAACCTAAGGCTTAAAATTTAAATTTACTGTATAAAAAATTATAAGTAGAACATCATGGATTTTTGAAATGGTTTTGTACAATTTAGAATGTGTTAATAATTTCTAAGTTTTTCTTCATTATAAAAATATTGCTATTTAAAAGTAGTATTTCAATTATATACATTTTAATTATATGTAAATGTGGATGTGTGTAAAAGTTAAGGCTTATGCTTCATCTTACAGTTACATGTACTGATTTCAAAGAAGCAGCTAATACCAGATGACTTTGAACTCCCTTAAAGTCTAAAAGAGGCCTACCAGATAATCAATTACAAATCCTGATTAAAGGTGGAAAAAGATTCAAAAGTCACAGATGCCTGGAAGGGATTATCAATGTCATGGACTTTACAGATAAATAGCTTTCATATTACAGATGAAAGACTATTGAGTACATGTCCAAAGACACACACACACATACACACACACACACACACACACACACACACACACACACACACACACCCTCTGGGATGCACATTTAGAACTGCCCTGGCATATGCTCCTTCTTTGAGATTTGTGACCAGTTGTCCACATTCATTCAACAGAAACACACTCTACCAATACAATCAATCTCTTTGCAGCCTTTCTCCCATTTCTCTAGCCCATAACGGTGTTCTAATTATAACCATTGTGCTCTTTCCTAGCTCGGAGGGAGGCTAAGGGAATGTTGAAAAGAACATTTAATCACTACCATCTGATTCATGAGATGTTCCTCTATCATACTCTAAGGTTTGTCCTGTGCCCCACCACCTCCCACTAGTGTCCACTGGAAAAGGGTGCTGAGGGCCAGTGGTCAGGAAAGGAAAAGACAGGAAAGGAAACTAAGATGGAGAGGGCAAGCCCTCCTTGACTCCCACCTCCCGCCATTTTACATTTATCTGTAATTTCATTTCTCCTCTTTAAATGTGCAGTGTGTGTGTGTGTGTGTGTGTGTGTGTGTGTGTGTGTGTGTGTGTTGAATATATGCTGAAGTCACCAAGAAAAGCACAAATGAAATGAGGTTGGAGTGCTATCTGCAAGCTAAAATTAGGAAATAAGCCAAAAGCAGTACTAGAATAAGGAACAAGAAATGCCCTGTGACTCAAAGCAGTTCTGGCAATGGTTTTGGGACTCAGACCAAAATTCAAGTCAGGTAGAGGAGAGTATGGACCTAGAATTTTATCTGGGCTGTCTTTAATTAAATTGTGCGTTTCTTCTGGACTCCATAAGTTTGAAATTCTGTCAATATTCAGGTCGAAAAAATATGACTAACATCAAGTCTAAAATAAAAAATGTAATGCTAAGATAATCATCCCATAAAAATATGTTTATTTTTATGTAAAGAAAGCACTTTACAGAATGGAATGTAATTTATCTTGTAATAAATTATGTGAGGCTTTTATACTTTTCAAATGAAAGAACAGCTTTATAATTCCTTGAGGGTCTTTTATGGAATTTATAATAACTGTGGACAGGATTTGTAACCCTACATGCACATTTTCCTCCTACTCACCAAACACCCTCAAATCCATCAAATGCTTTTTCCTACTTCTCTTTATCATTTGTTCTTACCTACTGCTGTTTATTTGTAGGTCTTTATGTTCCTTATTTCTGTTCACACTGTATTCCCCTGAGCACAAGCCACCCTGTATTTTTCAGGAACCATATTAAAAAAAAAGTTACTATTATTTTTTAAAAGAATGAAAATTCTACTTTTAAAAAAACTTCTGTACCTATTGGAGAACTGTACTTGTGTCAAAGAAAGCAAAGCTAGACTAAGTAGGAACTGTGCTTTCTCTTTAAAAACATAATGAATCCACCTGAAAAAATCACCGAACATTATAGCATCTAGCCCCAAGAGTTCTGGGGAACTCAGTCTTAGGTTCCTTGAACATTTTTACTGACAGCTTGTATGATACTGAGAACAGGTGTTTATTAAGTATCCATTTGTGGATTTAATTTTTTGTTAAAGGAGGTAACTAATTATCTCAAGATCAAAACTAAATTGGCCAAGACCAATTGGTAAAAAGAGTCAGTCGTACAAAATAAAGTCACATAGAATCAAACACCTAACTGCATTTCAGTGCATGGTATGAAATGAAGACAAACAAATAAATATATGAAAAAAAATCAGGAATCATGTGGTCCAGAAATCACTGTGGTTAAAAACTTAAAAGGTTAGGACATATGAAGAGGATGAAGAGCTTATTGGTTTCAAAAACAATAACTTTTTTTTTATTGCCTCTGCACTTGCTCACATTCATATGGGGAAACCAGATAGCATCCAAAATGAGTATCCATATAAACAGAAAATAAAAGACGTGAATACGAAAAGAATATATATAATACATCAAAAGGTGACTGCACACCATTACCTTTCAATAAGTGAAAGTTAAGGGTTGCAAAGCTGCACTCCTAGGAAGGAAAGATAACTATTTGCAATGAATAGCAATATGAAGAAGTATAATTATACTTCCATGAGAAAAATTTATCCTTATTTCTATCTTTTAAAATATGGATCCAACAATAATTGATTTTAAATTTATTTTATGTAAGTAAATATAGTTTGCCTGGGTGCCTATATAAATACATGATGGCTTCTGGAAAATAAGCTTCTAAATTCGTGAACAATGTATCAAGAAAGATTATTTAAATCTTCCCTAACAAGATGTATATCTAGGGCAGTCAACCATTCCTGTTAGATTTATAGAAAGGAGTAAGATTTCCAAATCCTTTAAACCCACCACTAAATGACAAGGTCCAGAGTTTGAGCCATTAGCTTCATGTCTCAGGCATTTCTATTAACACTTTCAGCTAGATGATACGTTAACTTAACATGACCATGCTATTCATTAGTTCCTAGCATCTAGAATTTAAAAAAAAGAAGGTAACTAAAATAAATTGAGAATCCAAGTAAAACATCGATATGGGGATGAGAAGAGGAAAAGAGAAAGAATATTCATTTTAAAAGAGTTTTCTGTAGTTTTATTTATAATCGAATTACAAATTTCAAAGAATAACTTCCAATTATATCCTTTAATTTTTTATTTCTGAGCAGAAAAAAGACCGACCACTCCAGGCATAAGGCTGGAAGATCTATATTTGAATATCAAATTTAATTTCAGTATTTGCAAGCTTGAAAGACAGGAATAGAGTTGAAATAAAATTTGCCTTCACATAGGGGCGTGTGGTTGGCTCAGGAGGTAGAGCACGTGACTCTTGATCTCAGGGTCCTGAGTTCAAGCCCTATGTTGGCTGTAGAGATTCCTTAAAAAAATTTTTTGCTTTCATATAAGTCAATAACATAATTAAAAATAAGGCAGAGAAGTTATAAAAAAAACTTTTAGCAAAACTTAGACAATTCAAAATAAATATGCATGAAAATTCATAGTAGCAAGGATAAGAAAGCCATATCCATGTTCTTACAGTCCTCCCAAGAATAGAAAGCACTTTATAATTATTAAATAGAACTCTTACATTAATACTGATAAGCTTTTATTCAAAAAATAAGAAAATAACAATAGAAAAATATAAATGAAATTAAATTAGATAATAGGAAGAACATAGCCTATATTTATTATCATTGAATATGTTTTTGTTGCCATAAAATTCCAAATATTTCTCTATATTAAAAATACATCAATCTTAGATTTAAAATGTCAAACAGGGGTTAAAAGAGGGAGCTAACTATGTGTAATAATATTTAACAAGAAGACTGCCTAAGACTGATATCAAAACATTCCACTTATTACTTTAAGATTATGGTATAGCTCCTCTTTCAAAATATAGGTGGCTGTTTTAGGTCACTTCAATCTCAGTCCCTAAGAGAACATGAGAGTAACTTATTAAAGGCAAATCTCCCCTCTAATTTTGCTGAATGTTACTAGTTCCCTAATAAAACAGGACTCCTTTTTAATGAAGTCTAAGGAAATGACAAGAGCTATGAGAATTCATTTTAATTACTATGGCTACAGGAAAAATCAACTCAAACAAACAACTGGCTGGTGAAGGGCTGCCACTGACCAACCCTCTCACTTCACAGACAGCAGGGCATCATTTCACCATAGTTCTGCTTAAATATAAATCAATACCACATGTCAATTATTTTTACTCCTAGCACTGACATCTTCTAACAAAAGTAAAGAATTTTATAAGAATATTATATATGTATCATTTTAATTAGATGTTGTCTTATCACCTTGTGTTAATATAGCACCCTGCTCCAAATTTGTCAACACCATAAATCTTTTATTGTTTTTAATCAGGACACTCCTTACAGTATATGTGGTACATGGCCTTTGTACAAAAAAATCATTATCAGTGTCCTGAACCACGGTTAGCCTGGATACTTCAGATTCATGGTACATTCGTAAAGAACAGAACAAAACAAAACACACACACACACACACACACACACACACACACACCCCAAACAAAAAACTGGTATGTAGATTAATTCTAATTATTCTGGCTCTGTTAAAACACAATTTAATAAAGTCTAGAAGCATCTGGAATACGTTGCCTCAAAAGATACTTGTTTTAATAAATGACTTCATATATTTGAAAAACTAGAGAACAGCAATAAATGACCTTTAAAGCCTAATTTTAAATTTCCAATATCCAATCACTATCGTAAACTAGTCTTCAGTAAGAATCTCAAAGTGACACATAAACATGAGTTCCTTGACAGAGCTGTTTGCACTGTATTAACGAGGTGTTCCTCTCCTCCACGTAGGCCTGACCTAAAAAGAGAGATTATATATCTTGATCTATTCATAGAAAGGCACATACAACTAGCACCAAAGCAATAAACATGTCTATGATACAACTGCTTTGCCTAATCCAAACAACTCACTTAGTTCAAATAGTGGTCAATAACACAATGTGCTAAGTTACATAAAAACCGGTATGCAGCTCATTGAAATTAATTATGAAGAACATGACCTCAAATTGCTTATCCATAGTTATCTAAATGAACATGCACACCAAAACTAAGTTGAAAATTTGCCACTAAGCTCTACAGAAGTTAGTGTGTCTTCCTGTTTATAGTGTATGATGTGTAGTGACAGGACAACTGAATTATGTTAAGTCTAACACTTTACTGAGCAACATGATGAAGAGTAATTAGGGTAAGATCTTATAAATAAATAATGAAAATGACAGAAGAGCCAAACTTTTTTAAAGCACTTTTAACTACAACATAAGTCGAGGCTGTGTAAGACAATATACTTGCAGAGTGGAATTGAAATTTCAAAGGCAAAATCTCAACTTAAATATTCATCAGATTTTCATTTTATTAATGCTAAATTCTGAATCTAGCTATGGTTCTCTGTGCAACCTAGATAACTTTTTAAGATTTTATTTGAGGTCATCTTTTTCAATTTATGAACATTTGAAAACTACCTAAGGCAAATGCCTCAAAAAGTTGAATTAAAAAAAAAAAGTTGAATTGTAAATGACACATAGAGAGAGAACTGAACTTTTTATTTCTCATCCCCAGGCTCTAACTGGGTAAATGCTTAGGGTGGGCTTCTCTTGTTTATAGTGGTGCCCTTTAAGGACTAGATGGACCTTGCTTTAATAACCACTCCATGTGCAAGCTGTCTTAGCATTTATACTGAGGATGGTAAGAAGCAATCTTCTTTAATGGATGCTGAAAAGCTTCAAGCGTAATCTGTAATTGACAAAGGCTTCGTAGTAACTGGCAATTAAGAATAAAAGTAACAAGAGGCTCTACAGAAAAAGTATTCAAGCTTTCACAGAATAATTCTCTAGGAAAATATTTAGTAAAAATAAAAATTTAAAAGAACCAGGTGTTGTTTCGTCCGCATTATTAACTGCTTTTCGGGTCACTGCGATTGTTAAAAAGATGACCATACAGTTAATATTATTGAGTATAAAGAAATAATCCACCTGCTAATACTGTTAGGAGGAAAAAAAGAAATAAAGAAAAAATAAAGCCCTAAGCGAAAGTTAAGGCAAGTTCAGCACCTATTTCTTCAAAATAGAAGCTGCTCAGTTTTAGTACTTCAAGATTAGTGGAGCAGTGTGTATTGACAACATATCAGAAACTCTTTAAAGAGCAAAGCAGCAAGGGTAGGGAGGACAAGGCACTCTACCTCAAGGCTCCAGGAGCCAACACCACTCCGTAAGTGTTACTAGTCAGAAAGTGATAAAAGCACATTCGAATAATTAATTTAAATAAGAGCACGAGAGTGAGTGGAAAAGGAACAGAACTGTCAGCTGTCCTCTAGTTGCACAATCCTCCACGCCACCCCACTCCACTCCACCCCCGCGCCCTCAGGGACGTTTACCTGTGAGTAAGGTTAGACTAAAAACCGGGGAAGAGTCCTCCGGTGAGCTATTTTCCGCCGTTGAGGGTGGGCGGCAGCCAGGAGGGGAAGGGGCGGGTAACACTTACTTTGAGCAGCTTACAGCGGATCTGCGCGGAGACCATGTGGCTGTTGCGCAGGTTGCCCACCCGGAACATGAGCGTGAGTTTTCCGTCCCTCATGGAGATGACCGCGTGCTCGCTAAACATCAGGGTCTCCGCGCGCTTCTTGGGCTGGGACATCTTGATGAACATGCAGCCGATGAGGAAGGCGTCCACGATGGAGCCGAGGATGGACTGGAAGAGGAAGAGGATGATGCCCTCGGGGCACTTGTCGGTGATGTAGCGGTAGCCATAGCCGATGGTAGCCTCGGTCTCGATGAAGAAGAGGAAGGCGGAGGGGAAGTTATAAACATTGGCCACGCAGGGCGTGTAGTTGCCGACGTGGGCTTTGTTCAGGTCGCCCCGAGTGTAAGCGATCACCCACCACATGGACGCCATGAAGAGCCAGGCCACGGTATAGGTGAGGATGAAGATGAAGAGGTTCCAGCGCCACTTGAGGTCCACCAGGGTGGTGAAGAGGTCCGAGAGGTAGCGGCTCGTCTCGCTGCCCAGGTTGCCGTGCTGTACATTGCACCGGCCGTTCTTGTCCACGAACCGCTGCCGCTTCTTCTTGGGCACAAGCTGCTGCTGCGGGCCCTGGCCCGGCCCCTGGGGCTGCAAGCCCGAGCCGCTGGACGAGGTGGTCACTACCTGGTAATCGTCCCCAAATTTCCTTCGGAGTGCAGACATAATACGGAGGGACGAGCCAGATTCAAAACGCGAAGCGGAGGCGCAGGGGCCGAGCGCTGCAAACCAGCACCAATAAGGAGGTGGGGGCGGGGGAGAGAGGGGGGACAAAAGCGAGCGCGCCCGGGGTGGGGGGCGCACCCGGCAGGTAGCTGCGGTCTCTGCCCCCCGCTGACTCCTCTCTTCCCCTGGGACGGAGGCTTTCTCTCCAAGCTGAGTCTTAAAACAAAAAAGTGTTCTCCCGCACTCAAGGTAGGAGGGATGCAAGGACCAAGAACCCAAGCGCAATTTTGCCTCCAAGCTTTTCGAGGCTTCTCTTTTCCTCCCCCACCATCGGCATCCCGGGCCACCTCTCGCCTCGCCACAGCCCTCCTGACTACGCTGCAGCACTCCCAAACTGACTTTTAAAATTAACGAGTTGACGGGTGAGTCCCACCCCACCTGCCAACTCGCCAGGCTGCCGAAACTGCGCTACCTGCTCGGACCCGACCCTCCCCCCCCCTCCCCGCAGCTCCCCGATCGCCCGCCCCCCGGAATAGATCCCGGCCCCCCCCCCGCCACTCCCGCCTCCTATCTTTTGGCCAAAATCCCGCCCAGAGGCATGTCTGCAGGGCACTGGTGCAACACCCCCCCACCCACGCTCTCCGGGCTCAGAGTCCCAGGCTCCGGACTCCAGAGACGCGCTCGCCCGGCGTCCGCCGGCCGCAGAGTTTCCGCGGGCGCCCCCGGGGCCCTCCCGCCGACTCTCAAGGGCCCCCAGGTCGCCCCCGCGCCCAGCGGAGACGCGGCGGTGAGCGAAACCCGAGCACTCACCCACCGGGAGAGAGCAGGAGGCGGCGCAGCCGGCGGCAGCGGCAGCCTGGCCTCGCACTCCGCGCTCAAGGCTGTTTTCCTCACCCCCACTTTTCCTGGTGTACCACGGTGGGCACCAGTGCAGGTCCCCCAAGCTCCACACCTCCCTGAGGGCACCACGCTGCCCCCAACAGGAGGATCCTGGAGCGCCCGCACGGACTGACTTGGGCGCGGGACTTGAGGGTTCCTTGGCGCCGTGCTCTCTTAGCAGGCGACAGCGGTGCTGCTGTAAGGGGTTCGAGCCTCGAGCTGCCGGTCAGACTTTCAGGCTAAATACCAGCGCCGCTTCAGCCCTTCTTCTGCTTCACGGTGCCTACCTTTGCCTCTTCCCTCCTCGGTCCCCCACTCCCTGTCCGCGCCTCGGTGGCTCCGGGTAAGATGCTTGGAGCGAGCAGGGGCGGCGGGAGAGTGGTGTATGCGCTGGTGCGTGTGATCAGCTGCAGAGCCGCACTAGCCCCGCCTGTCCCTGCCTTCCCCCGCTGTTCCACCAGCCTGAATTGCACCTCCGCGCCTCAGTTGAGCCCGCAGTGTCTGACAGCTCAGGAAAAAGCGAACCCCTCCAATGAGGTGCAACTCTACATCCGCTCCCGAATGCCAGCCAACAACTCTCCTTCCTGGCCCTCCTGCCTCAAGTCCGAAAGAGCCCAGCAAGCAGCAAATGCTGCCCTCCGAGAGAAGTAACAATACGTCCCTGTAACTAGGGCTCTCATTTAAACCGATGGGTGGATGCACCATAAACAGAGAAACCAACTGGCTCCACAATGAGCATGTTCAGAACTCAAGAGTTGCAAGTAGCAGAGGGGGCCTTAGGATGGGAACTGAAGGGAGGGGAGACAGTAATGGGAAAATTCACAATCCTCTCTGAAAATGGCTCTGTTTGAAATGCTCAGAATGAACACAGTTAATGTGTGGCTGTAAAGGAGGGAAGAAAGCTGGACTTTAATGACCCCGGGCCTGGCAGTTAACTTAATGGAGGGGCAAAGTGCAGAAATAGTTAATATAGTGCCCATGTGTCAATATCAGCTTATTTACCACATTTCATGTTCGTTTTAAATTGCCATTCTATCTTACAGCCTATTCCCTTCAGTTCAGATTCGTGAAATTGATTTTGTTGGAAAATCATCAAATCGTGGTGTTATAAAAGCAAAGGGCTGCTGTGAGACTCCCATGCAAATGAAAATTAGTACATAATCATTCTACTAGTTCTCTGCCAATACCCCCTTCTACCTCTCTAGCCCTAAACCCTAATGCAGGTAAGCCTTGCACCTTGTCAGCCATAAGTAGAGAACTCTCACTGTCATTTGGTCTCTCACTGTCATTTGTCATCTATCCCAAGTTACAGAGTGTTCTCCTGCAGGCTCTCTGATAAGAGGTCAGTAACTCTTATTCTTTAGGATTACATAAGAAGGGAAAGTGACACTGTGGGAAGTGGAGACTGCTGTGGGTCTGCAATCATAAGACCTGATTTGAGTCCTGGCCTTGCCATTTACAAACTCTGTGACCTTGAGCAAGTAGCTAAACATCTTTGAGCCCCAGTCTTTGGCTCTGGAAAAGCAGAGTCTTAACATTTTCCCAATGTTGGTTTTATTAACTATTTTTGCTGTGAAGGATGTTATATACTGGGCTGTAAAGTTGCAACAAGGCCAAGAGATTAGGAATGAGTTTTGGGGGTTGGCCCCATGCTGTTACTAACACATATATTCCCTTCTCGTTCCTGACTACTCTCCCCCTAACTCCCTCTGCCCTTGCCAGGCTGGCTTCTTTCAATTCCTGAAACCCACAAAGGCATAGGCCCCATCCTTGTGCCTTTGCCCTATCTGTTCCCTC
This sequence comes from Zalophus californianus, assembly GCF_009762305.2. Lineage (NCBI taxonomy): Eukaryota > Metazoa > Chordata > Mammalia > Carnivora > Otariidae > Zalophus > Zalophus californianus. The sequence goes on along the minus strand of NC_045597.1, from coordinate 120,074,547 downwards.
TTTCTGGAGTGTTCTTGCCCTGCTGTTCCATGTTGCTGGCTCCTTCACAGTCAGTCAGCTCTCAACCTGAAAGCATCGTCCTCAGGGAGGCCTTGGCTGTCCCCCAAGTACCCCCATCACACAGCGCAGTTCATCTTCATTTCATTTTCCTAGCTGCTGTTTTCTTTGTTTGTTGTTTCTCTCCCCCCTCCATCGCAGTTCCTGGCATGTAAGCTCTAGAGGAGCAAGAACTTTGTCTATTTTGTTCACCGTTGCATCCCCAACACCTGGGACACTACCAGTCACATACTTGGGTCACCATAAATATTTGTTGAATCAACAACAGATATACCAACCTATAACAAATGTACCAATCTGTATCACTAGAAACTCCATGTACACTGAAACTCTCTCTGAATAATACACAATTAAAAGTCATCACCAAATCAACTACATGATTTAATATAAAAGAATGTGTCAATTTTTAAAAAGCAGTATTTTCCATGCTTATTAGCTTTGGAACTGATACTCAATGAGCTGCCAAATCCTTTTGATTGTACTACTGCACTATATCTCATGAGTTTCCTCTCTCTTTAAAAAATGCTGCTTTCTTCAAATCCCCATTTGACTTTAAGCCTCAAGTCAAATGTTTTCTTTTCCTCAGTCTTTTGCTCCTTCAAACTGTCCAATATTACTAGACCTATCTCCTTAGAATCAGATAAGCTTAGCAGTGGGATGGAAACCAAAGAGTTCTCTGATTATTTCATTTCCAAACTTTTATGCATTCCCACTTTTCAAAAAACACTTCTCTATGAAAAACCTTTGTCATTTTCCAACAACCGAATTTATAAACAAATAACTTTATGCTTCGAAAGACATAGTCTAGTCTAATCCTCTCACTTAACAAAGGAGCTACTCGAAGCTGGAAAGAGAAAATAAAGTTGCTCAATGTCACAGTGTGGATAAGTGGAAACCTTGAGATCTGAACCCAGAACAATGCATCTCCATAATCTGGGTGCTCTGCCATCCCTTACCAGGTGCCTAGAAAGGAGTGTGGGATTCCTGCTTAACAACCAGGGTCTCCTTCCACTCTGCCATCTTCTCATACAGGTTGAAATCAAAGGGCCTCCAAAATATGGCCTAATCTATCTTCCCAAAATCATCTCCCACCTTCCCTTTAGTGTGGGCTCTGCTCCAGCCAACTTTGACTCTTAGCAGTTTCCCAAACATACTCTACATTAACTTCATTTGTTCACCTTCTTTCTTGTCACATAAATATCCTTTTTTCTATCCCTGCGAAGTCCAAATCCCATCACTAGCATGCAAGGAAGGGAAGGATTTCTTCAGCTTTTATTTTAAGGGCCACCCCCTCCATGAAGCTTTATTTTATTCTGCCCCTAAAAGTAATCTACCTCTTCTCTGAATTCTCATTCCCCTAGATTTGCAATGTGGCATTTATTTATTTATTTACTTATTTACTTATTTATTTATTACTCTCTAGTCTGTATTTGAGCTCAAAATTCACCAAGATTTCCCCCATAAAATGGCAAGCACCCTGACTATCCACCTCTTAATATTTTGATACTGCCCAGTACTCTGGCTCTCCAATTTTTCCTTGCTCATGGTAAATAATTAATAAAATTTTAGAGAGAACTGCAATGTTTAGCCTACTTTAATGTGTCAGGCAACATGCTTGGAACTTTACAGTTAGTATTTACATAGCTAGAAAGATGGTGGAGTAGGGATTTCAAAACATGTGTGCCCATTTTCAAGTTCCTTATTTTCTTAGAGGAACAGTACTGCCTGATAAGTTACATATGTTTCAGGATGCCATCACATCCCACTTTAAATGTGACTGAGCCTTTGACCTGTTTGTGACATTGAGTCCACTCCTTGGAAATGTTTAAAGATGAACCAAACTCATCTTCCCCTGTCAGGACAGCTGCTTCCATGATGACGTTCTGGAGGGCAGCCAGCCCCACTGTGCTGAGGCCAGGCAGGATGTGTGGGGAATAAATGACAGAAGGCCACCTAATCAGGTGCTGTTTGATGAACTGAAGTAGAAACACTGTAAACAGAATGGGTCAAAGGAAGGAGAGGCACCCAGTTTCAGCCAAGGCCACAAGGCCAGAAAAATCTGGAAAATATATAACTACAGAATATACAATCATTTGGAGTCTAACATTTAAAGATAGGGTGGTAGATGATAAACAGACTACCGTGCAGTTCTTTGGGGGGAGGAGACAGGTCAGGGAAGGGGAATCAAGGCTATATTTAACAACAAACTCAGTTAAGAACAAGCTTCATACTTATTCTGCCCAGAAAGTGCTTCTGGCAATAGCTTATTTGCTGTGTCCAGAATTAGTAGTATCACCAATAACTAGACCTTCAAAAATAAAGGATATGATTCTGTGTCTTAATACTAAAAAGGCATGGCTTTGCACAGGCATTCACCCTATTATGTAACTGAACAGTGTAGGGAAGAGTATATTTAATGTAAAAGGAAAAAAACCCTCTGCCCTGAGAAGTCCAAATTCTAAAAATGACTTAATCGGCCAACTGTGAAAAAAGCAAGGCTTTGAACATCTCCGTACACCTGGATTCTTCTTCTCATCATTCACTTATTGCCACTGTGACTCCTACCATGTGATAGTCTGCGTGGCCAAAAACATTAATTACTCTCAGGTGAAAATGACATTGTACTTAGTACCTCTTTACTCCTAATCCTATCATTCTCCAAAGTACAATGAAGACATGGGCAGGCCTGGAGATCTGAAGTGCTTATGCTTCAAAAAGGTGACACATTCCATTGCCACCATAAGTTCTGCTATATCTGGGAAGAGGTCACCCTTTGAAATTCTATATGCAATTTTTGGCAATAGAATGGTGTTACTTTTTTTTTTTAACCCTCCTAAAAAAGAATACTGAAGTTATTTTCTCTCTTGCCAAAAAGAGGAGAAAAAAATGAAAAGGAGAAATCAGTTGGAGATTTGATTGCGCAGACTTGGGAATAGAGAGGCATTGCCATACCATGGCGGATGACTCATCTAGCCCTTAATCTTGGCTCCAAACCCTGGCCTCTGCCTGAGGATTCAGAGAAAGGCAAAACACCATTGTCACTTGGAAGCCATTTATTTGACAAGGTTTTCCTGATTTAAACCCTCTCTTTACTCCAACCCTGTACATAGGAGTACTCTGGTTTATGAAAGAATAAGGACTTTTAAAAGAGCCTTCCAGGACTCAACATCTGTTAAAAAAAAAAAAATTATAATGATTGTTTTGTCAGCCCCAAGGGTTTGTTGGCAAGGCATCAAGGAAAAATAATAAATTCCCATCCTTATCCAAGTCAGTCAAAGTTCTATTTCTAAGGATCTCTTCCCTGGGAACAGTGAGGTCCCAGATATCAAAATATGTACAAGAATGTTGCTTAGGTCAATACTCAACATGCACAAACCATGTGCCTAGAACCATGCCAAGGGTTGGTTGTACAGGTCAGAAATTAGGACAACATCATGCCAACAAAAAAGTTAACAACAACAATAATAAGTAATACAATGTGGCAAGTGCCTAAAGAGGACTGCTGTTAACATTCAGAGAAACAATTCTTTTTAGGAAATACTTCTCTAGCTAATATGAATTTTCCAAAACTACTAAACAGGCATTACTTACATTTTATGGAGCATTAAATTAACGCAGTCCAAATGACTTTATTTTAGAAATCTGCAGATTTGTTTTTAATGACAAGATTTCCAAGAGGAGAAATAATTTGTACTCATTTTATAGAAACTTACAAACATAGGTTAAAATACTGGAAGAAAAACTACAACCAGTAGCGTTTTGGAGTGGGTAGAGTAGATTTCCCACTCTAGTTTTTTGTGTTGGTATACACAGAAATGATTGGAATTATTTTCCAAGGTTGGAAAATAAAAATGCAAATTCTGTAATTTTATTTTTAAATGTTAAAAAAGATTGACAGATTGTGTCAATACAGTTTATCTTGGAAGCAGATACTGAGACAAAGCTAGGAGGGCAAAAGTTTTCTTAGGGAGGAATCTCCATGAAAGATAAAAGGGAAGGAATAGGATGGAGTAGAAAGAGCCCATACACTGTCGTTCTGATCGGACGCCAATGAAAGGAAAGGCTGGAGAAGGCAGAATTGAGTAGAGTGACGCTCTAACTATGGTGCCAATTTGGTAAAGTCTTGGCCAACCCAATGGGGAGCTCCAGAGCAAAGGTCACCCACTGGAGTAGTACCATATTGCGCAGGGATGGCCCTATCCTAATGGGCCTGCTGAGCTGTCATTGGCTGGGGGCTACTCTCAGAAGGACATGACTTCTGCTGAATTCTACATCAGATTTGGAAAGGTGCTATAGCTGGAGACCATCAGCTAAATACACTTCTGCCAGCAGAAGGGCAAGTTCTTCTTGAAGGGAGATCAAGCAGCACAACTCCATGGCTGCCAGTCAGAGTAGAGAAATAGAATTTATCAGTGTCTTTCCAGAAGTTCTGTTACAAATATCCAGAAATACTAATAAGGTCTAACCAATGGATGAGGAGTGTATGCCTAAATCTTCAGTTTTGTCCGAACCACATGAATCTGGTAGAATCATGAGTCTTTTTTGGGGGTGGGAGGGACAATCATGTTGATTCGGCTTTGCTTATAGTCTGCTAGAAGGTAGGAATATACATACGCATATATATATATATATATATATATATATGTATATACACACATATACACACACACACACACACACATATATATATATGTATATGCTTGTTGACAACACCAATGAATGACAAGGCTACCTCTATGGCTGAGAAAGGCTGCATATCAATTGTGAGAGGTAACATAGATGAAGGACAATGTAGACATCAGAATTCATTTCAATCGTGCCATTAAATTAGATATGTTACCAGTAACCACACAGTAAATGCTACTTATAATTCCCCTGAAAGAAAAATATCATACCTTTTAGCATCTTCCAGTACTGAGTCCACATTAAGACTGCACGAAGGAGGAGGAGAGACAGGAGTAATGGAGCAATTGGGCCATAGGACAAGGTAGGAAAACAAAGAAGTCACAAAGACTGTGGATGACAAAGGGACGGTAAATAGAACTCAAATATTTCACAGCATGTGACCCCAGGCTAGAAAGGAAGGAAGGACGATGACTAGAATTTTCTGAAATCTGATTGCCCTGCTCACAGTTCCTAGCTATGCATCAGAATTGCCCCAGATAATTATATCAGGTTCTGTGGGCATAGAGCCCAGCCATCAGTATTTTTCAAAAGCTCCCTTGGCGACTGTAGCAGAACAGCAAGAATTGAGAAACCCTGTTCTGTGGGAACTCATGTCTAATAGTAGAGGAGCTTCCTGAGAAATGTCACAGGTGGAAGTACCATTAATCTTCCCTCCCCACTCCTCAGAGCCTTCATCCTTTGGCATCAAAGAGAGACCCTTGAGATTAGTAAGCCCCGGTCCCCACACTCTCACATCACCAGAGTCCAACATGTACGGACCTAACTTCAACGTGCAGGAGGCTCTTCCCCTCATTGGAAAAGCACATGGCCAAGCAGGGCACATTGTGGCTTGACTGCAGTTTAATCCAGTCCTACCACTCACAATCCTAAATCAGGAACATGAATGGAAGAATCTGGGGCCACCGAATTCTAAAGCCCATAAATGTTTTAAATTTTTTTATTAATAATGTTTCTACTGCTTTCTGTGGATGTGGATGTGAATTGTAAGAAGTCTGCCTTTACTATCTCTCTTCTCTACTATTTATCACGCTGTCCTGAATTCAAAAAGGTGAAAAGAAAGGAGGGGTGGAGGAAGAAAGAAGGGAAGAAGAAAGAAAAGAAGAAAGAGCACAAAAATTAAAATTTTCATAAAGATTACTGATCAACCAGTGGAAGAACACTGGTGAAACTGTGGCCCCAGTGGCAGATAGCCAAGCTGGGATGGGCACACTTGGTCATTTGCTTTACATTATATGATTATTCAAAGAGGGAGGGGGAAGAATTATAGAAATAAAAACAATAACCACGAGAAACCAGAATGTTATTTTTATACATGCTTATTTCTAGATTTCCTCCCAGTTTTATTCAGGGAAAACTCTCAAAAATTTTTCTTTAGCTTGTCTCAGGGAAAAATAACTGATTGGAGTTCACCCGGTAAAAAGCCAATGTCAACTCCCCCACGTTAGTGATTACCCAGTAGCCCACAAATCAGTTTTATGTTGCCTACAAGATGATGGAGGAGGCTTTGGGGACTAGTTTCAGGGGTGGAATGGAAATGCATTAGAACACTTCCTTGTTATGTGGTTCCCTCTCCAAATTACAAAGTAGGTGCTTAAAGCCATTCACATTTCTAGTTAAGTAGCAATTGTTCAAAACTGATCTGAAAGTAAAAATTAAGAAAAAAAAGGAAAAAAATTTAGGCTAATCATTTGTAGGGAGCTTCTACCTATTGATTATGACCCCACAGATAATAATACCGTGGCTCTAGAAATAGCTTGGAATTTGGAGTAATAATTAAAAGTAATGATTCTCTAAAGCTACTCTTTTTCCTTCTCTCATCTTTACTAATCAGAAAGCCAAACAGAGCTGAGATGATTGACGGATTTTTTTTTTAATTAGTGAATTTCTCTGTTGGAGTGGATGGGTGTTAGCACTTTATTGTGCATAGAACAGAAAGAGGATGCCTGCCGTTCAACCTTTACATATCAGTATTGTTTTTGTTTCACACCAAGTTTCCTTCTGCATCAAGATTAAAAAAAGAAAGAAAAAATATGCTGTGAAATGACCAAATAATGAATTGATTTTCTCTACCTGTGGAAAGAAAGTTCTTTCAGTGAGTTCTTTTTAGTAAAATCAGAGAATAAAGATGTAGCAATTAGCAAAGGGGAGAGAAAGAAGAAAGATGTAAAGGGGGGTCAGAGCCCAGTCCCAACTCTTAGTAACATTCACATTCTTTTTTGCATTCCATGAGGCTGGAGTTGCTGTTGATGAAATGTCCTCACATATTCTGTCAATGTCAGAATGCAAACATCACTAAATAAACCCTTGTGTCAAAATGTCACGTAGTGATTATTTATGCTTCTTGACAACACCAATGAATGACAAGGCTGCCTCTATGGTTGAGAAAGGTTGCATACCAATTGTGAGAGGTAACATAGATGAAGGACAATGTAGACATCAGAATTCATTTCAATTGTGCCATTAAATTAGATATGTTACCAGTAGCCAACACAGTAAATACTGTTCTAATTTTCCTGAAAGAAAAATATTGACTGCACAACATAATGCAAATCATTTTGGAATTAACATGCATTTGTGAATCTCTGCTATCAAGTAGATAGTATTAGTGAAAGAGAAGTGTCATTTATTTTTCTTCTTTATTTGCTCACTGTTTCAAAATGTTCCTTCTTCTGGAATTGAATTTGGAGTCCACATGTTTAGAGAAGACTGCAATTACTGATGAAGTTTGGGTAACACAGAACAAACCAAATGACACAATGATAAAGTCTTTGCAATATATACACAAAGTGGCTAAGATATTCAACCCTTGATTGTTCCCAAATCGCATAGTGTCTCCTCTTCCAACTCTGAGTACTCACTGAGGAGTAAGAGGCATAGCATCAATCATTAGTACAAAAACGTATATTGTGAAAATATTTTATCAAATTAATCAGTAAAATTGTAATGTTATTATAAATCTGTCATCATACGTTGTAAATGTTAGAAGATAGTTAAAAGGTACTGTTTTATTAGGGTTAACATTCTTCTAACATACCACTCTACTAACCATACTGACACATACCATGCTCAAAACACAGTTCAAAGTCACCTAAATCCCTATGACTTTTAGGATCTTGAGCAACACCTTTGATGCTGCCATACAATTGCTGGAGTGTGAATCCTTGCTTTGAAGTTTCGAGCTGTGTGATGTTAGGCAATTTATTAACCTCTCTGGGCTTGGCTTTTCTCATTGTTAAAATGAGATAGAAATACCTTCTACCTCTTTGATGTAGTCTAATGTGAGAATTAGAAGAGAAAACCTACATAAAGCATACAGCCTAATATCCAGCATAAGATATTTTCAAGTTCAGTGAAAAGCAAATAAATTCAAAAATTATCTTTAAATGAAGAACAAATCCACACGGAGAGCTTCTAATTTACTATAGCCCACAAATGATTTTATAACTTCAGATATGTACTGAAATGAAAAAAATAATTCAAAACATTTCTCATGTTTGCACCTTTCCTTACAACATTGCAGGTTCATAGGTTACATACTCTGTTTCTTCAACTCAACTCAACAGAAATAAGAGTATGCTTGCTTTTATTCCCTACACTCTCCCATTGTCTTGCTCCTTTCTTAATATTGGCTGTATCTGAAGTGATCCAACACTGGCTCTGCTATTCGTTGTCTAATTAATATCTTCATTTACTCAGGATACCTTTGCCTATCAATGGAGAAGAAATCACTTACCATCCCATCCCACCACCACCCCACCCCACTCCAAGTGCTTGCCTTTATATAAGAAAAAAATGGGCCTCTTGGCAGTCCAACAAAAAGATGGTCCCCACCCACTCCCAGCAACAACCAAAGTACTACTAGAAGCAAAGCAAAACAAAACCTTTCTTAATTTTTCTCTGTAATAAAATGGTGAAAGATCCATTCACCAAAACATTTCTTATGAAGGGAAAGTGTTTGGGCAGACTCTGGGACATCAGTGAGTGGATAGAACTACTTCAAGGTAAGAACTCAAGAATTGCTTGTTAGTCCTGGAGGCAAGAAGAAAAAGAAAGAAAGAAAAAGGTCAAGGTGGCATTAGCACTGGGATGGATTGGAGGCCTGCCACTCTGGGAGGTGACCCCTCCCCATGATAGTCATTTATAAAGTTCGTCAGTCTGATGATTGGTTTTGATACCAAAGAACTGCCTGGACTCACCTTGATACAGGCAAAGCCAAGGTGATTCTTGCAGGTGTAAGAGCTGAAAGGTAAAGATATGCAGGAAGAGATAGCCCCTAAAAACAGAGAAATCTCTTAGAGGGCTTTGCATTGGATAAGGCCATAAGGTTCAAATCGAGCTGGAATAGTACAGTGAGGGCCAATGGGCCTCCAAGGTGACCGTTGCTTTATTCATGGTTTTGTTTTGGGAGTTCATTTAAAAACACTTTGCTAAGTCAAACAGATGATCCAAATCAGCTTTTTCCCCCATTAACCTTTCATTGTGTTCTATGTTGTGTTCAGTGACACAACTGAAAAAAGGAACAGTTTAAAATTCAGAGATAGGTGTGGGCCAGGCCAGTAAAACAACTGTGCAAATAACTATCCAGAAACACTAGCACAGTGTTTCACATAATGACCTGAGAAAGTAAACCCACCTAACACAATAATGCACATTTAAATTGGTGCTATTTAAAGGCAAAATAGCTGTACTATACAAAGTGTCACTGATACTTCACTTCTACATGACTTTCAAACAGTATATAAAGCTGTAACTTCAGGGGATGCTCAAATAAAAGGAAAAAAATGTAGCAGTGATAGAAATAATACATAATTTCCTGAGAAACATCTTCATGCACACATTCTAGAGCAAGAAAATTTCATTTTCAAAAGCAAGGACACTTATATGTAATACATTAGCTTCATGTAACTGTTATGATGAGAGTGTGAGGGGAAGAAATATTTTATATTGAAAGTATGTTTCTCAGAACTGCCTACTATTCACCATCTATTTGCAAGAAGTTACAATTCGCTGCATCAATACCAGGGCTGCTGTTAGTAGTTACCAGGGCTAAGTAACTCATGACCCTAAGCACCTTCTAGAACTGTGATTGAAGGTAGGGGCAAATAAAATTCTTAGAACTCCTTCTTAAGGAAAATTTTGAAGGAGGAAAAACAAAACAGATAAAAGCAGAGCTACCCCCATCGGAGCTGGGTTGGGGCACAGAACCCCACCAGCTTAGATCCTCCCTCCTTTCTTATGGTGGTCCCAGGAAGGCTCAGAAACTGCAGGGCTCTGAGGGGCATAGTCTATCCTCTATGATTCTCTGGAATTCAATAGATAGAATGGAAGGGAGGTGGAGTAAGAGAGAAATGCCAACTTCATCCCAAACCATGTCCTCTTCTGAGATTCTCTGACATTTGGAAGAATGATGAGACCAAACTGATGAAAATGAATTCCTTGAGGGACTTGAAAGCCTCATGAAAGGTGCTCGTTCCTTAGAAGAGAAGAAGGAACAAGGCCAGGAAGCCAGTAACAAAGCCTTAGTCACAGAGGGATGAGCAATTCTGCCATAGTTACCTGTTACACAGAATGTCTCTCATCCAGGCACTAATGGTCTGATATAATGCATGAATATTACAAATGTGCAGGTGTGAAAAAGAGTTGACAGTATCCCTAATAAAGAAAGAGTAATCTTTTTCATTAAGAATTGTGTGGGGAAAAATGCAGAGTAAAGCAACATGCTTTGGTACCCTTGTGAAAAAATACTAACATTGCAGGAGAGAGTTGTTTTGAAAAAGCTTGTTCTGAGCATCAGGATATCCAATGAATGCCTACCCTAACTGCTGTGGGCAGAATGGATTTGACCCCAGTTTCAGGATATGGGTAGGGGATGTCACTACTGGAGAGTGAAATGCCCAGGAGAGACAGTGCCATATGCAATTCCTCAAGCGGCACCCAAGAAAAGTGACAGAGTTGGCAGCATAAAGAGGTTTGAGGTTGTTTTGTTCTATTTTGTTTTCTCTGTTGGGACACCTTCCACTTCCTAAGAGGAGGCAGAACAGGAAAAAGGGAAAACCATGTTATTTGACCAGACCTAGACTTGCACATCAACAGTAGTAAGTGACGACCAGAAGATTCCTCTAAAAATGTGATGGACGGTAGAAGGTGCATTAATTGCAAAAGAAAATGCTAGGATCAAATAGCAATGAAAAAGAGGTTAACTATGAATCATGGAACACTACATCCAAAACTAATGATGTAATGTATGGTGATTAACATAACAATAAAAAAAAAGAAGAAGAAGATAGCAGGAGGGGAAGAATGAAGGGGGGGAAATCAGAGGGGGAGACCAACCATGAGAGATGATGGACTCTGAGAAACAAACTGAGGGTTCTAGAGGGGAGGGGGTGGGGGGGATAGGTTAGCCTGGTGATGGGTATTAAAGAGGGCACGTACTGCGTGGAGCACTGGGTGTTATGCACAAACAATGAATCATGGAACACTACATCCAAAACTAATGATGTAATGTATGGTGATTAACATAACAATAAAAAAATTTTAAAAAGTGGTTAACCACAAGAATGGGATTGTATACATTTTATTCTTTCAAGTTTTAAGAAAATCACTTTCAAGTTTTAAGAAAATCAGATTTTAGGAAAATCGAGTTTTAAGAAAATCAAATTTGTTGCCCTACTTGGAATATTCTAATCATTTCACATTGTGTTAGGTAGAGCTCTATGGCCCTCTGGGGCTCACATGTAGTTGGTGCCTTTCCAGCCTAGTTACCTTATAAAAAATTGGATGTGTGGGTCCCCTCCACCTTTCTTCCTAAGTGTGAGAAGCTGATGCTACATTACAAGACAAATTAAGATAGGAAGTTACTATGGAATCACTGAGGATAACATTGTTTAAGAGAGTAATCCATCTTGGAATCACTGGGAGTTACTCTCCTTAAGCACAGTAGGAGGCCATAGCCTTAATTTGGTGAAGTTTGCAGCCCCATGTGGGTGACAGCTAAGGCAGTAGAAGCCATGTGTTCTGAAGTGTCAGGGAGTTGGCTTCTGCCCTGACCCAGTGCTCATGAGACTTGTCTTCCTGGAAAGATAGCCATATATATGATAAGAAAACCCTAGTTACCAGATCTGGACTCAGGATAGAGAAACAGTCTCTTAGGTGTACTCCAGATAGAGCTATCAGGTGCTAGATAAGGCAACGCCTCTCCTTGAGCCCCATCGGTCCCCTCAGCAGCTCCAGTGTGCCCCTACTGCAGCCATCCACGACAGCCAAACCTCACTGTCTCAAATTCATGACATGACAGAGAATTAAAAGGCCTTGAAACTCAAGGGTATTAGCCTCTTTGATTGAAGATACTCTCTTTCAAAGAGGTTTTGAGTGTTCTTTTGGAGAGCCCTCAGAATTTTCCTGCTGGTATCCTCCAACTGCAGATGGACCAACTGTGCTGGCTGCCCATAACTCCTCCCTCAGCTTCCCACCTTTGGGAGTACATCTCCTACCTTCTTTGCTTTCTTAGCAGGAACACCCTTGGAGCCTTTCCAAAATGGCTCATAGACCCCTCTCCAAAGACACTTTGTCCCACCAAGCACAGCTTGCTCACAGTGAAAGCCTCTTATCTGGCTGCCCTGACTGTCCATCCGGGCATAGCTCATCATTATACTTTCTAGGTGTGATCCAGGTTCTTGTTCCAGTGTTCCTCAAGCCCCAGGGAATCCATGGCAAGATTCCCAAAATAGTCTCTTGAAATTCCTTCCATCTGGCTTTATCTTCCTCTTTCCCTCATGGGCAATTGTGAAGAGGACACATAGTACTCTGTCAACTCTTTACAAAGCAGGTCTCACTGCAGCCTTTTAAACCTCAAATAATTCTTTTTCTCAAAACCAACTGGAAATGGCTAGTGGAATAGTACTGGTTGAACCACTTTCATAATACTTGAGCATGTCTCAAAGAGGTCTGGCACTTCATTTTATTTATTTTTTATTTTTTTAAAGATTTTGTTTATTTATTTGAGCGAGAGTGAGCAAGTGAGAGAAAGCATGAGCACAGAGGGAGAGGAAGAAGCAGACTCCCTGCTGAGCAGAGAGGACCCCCCCCAACTCCCCACCCCCTACTCCATGCGGGCTCAATCCCAGAATCCTGGGATCCTGACCTGAGCTGAAGACAGACATTTAACCAACAGAGCTACCCAAGCGCCCCCTGGCACTTCATTTTAGAAATGGAATGACTTGGTAACTATTGTATTGTTTACTTCTGAGTCCTCTGATAGATGAACCACAATGACAACATTGATCATATTACACAGGGATCACATTACACAGTGATCATATTGTATATGGATAACATTATGCATTAATAGAAAGAAGGAAGAGCATTTTGAAAATAAAGAATAATGTGGAGAGAATTGATAAATCCCATATTAAAATGTGATATGTGACCATAATAAGTAAGCTAAAGAGACCTCAACTGGACAGATTATATAGCCAGAATCCCACTTAATATCCTATTATATTATGAAAGAATTCCAAACCAGAGAGGCAAGAATTGGTTTTTAGTAAATGTTGTTATTGTTGAGTAATGTCTTAGCTTCGGATCCATGGAAAGTAGATCCTGAGGCAAAGACTAATAGGAATCACTTTATTAGGGAACCTGATCCCAGACAGCAAAAGGAAAGGAAATGGGAATGAGGTAAGAAAGGGAGAAAGCCAGTGGAAGGTGCAAGAATTGTATGGACTGGCTGACTGCTCCAACTCAGAGGTCGTTTTCTTTTCTTTTATATTTTTTAAAGATTTTATTTATTTATTTGCCAGAGAGAGAGGGAACACAAGCAGGGGGAGTGGGAGAGGGAGAAGAAGGCTCCCCGCCAACAGCCAGGAGCCCGATGCGGGGCTTGATCCCAGGAGCCCGGGATCGTGACCTGAGCCAAAGGCAGATGCTTAACGACTGAGCCACCCAGGCGCCCCCAGAGATCGTTTTCTAAGAGACAGTGTAGACTATTGCTTCTCATGACACATCATCTGAGGTCAAAGGCAGAAAATTGATCTTTAGCTTTCCCCTCTACCATCTGTCATTGGTCAGTCAAGAAAGTGACCCAAGGAGATTTATTCCAGTTACAACACACACAGGAACACACACACACTGTTTACACCTATTTCCTCATTGAACAGGAACAATCACCTTTCACTCCTCTGCATCAGTAAAGAAGACCTAAAGAAGGGTGGGAGGCCGGAGGCCCCTGTGAAGTGGGTTCCCCAGTTAGTCCTGACGATCGTCACAGGCTGGAACAAGTGATTCAGATGACATGGATGATTTGAGATGGGCCCATTTTGATGTGGTGCATATCTGAGATGGAAAAATTAACTTCTGGGTGGAAGAGGGGCATCAATTTAAACCTATATGCCACATTTTACCCTAAAATGAATGCCATTAGATTGAAGAATTAAATATAGAAAATGAAACTATCACATAGAAGACAATGTTGGTGCATATTTAACACATCTAGAGAACAGCTTCTAAGCACACCAGCAGTGGAGGAGACTGCAAAGGAGAAGAAATGATAAGGAAAGTCAAAACTCTGTGCATCATTTCCTGAAACTCTTTCCTTCGCCCTCTCCTTGTTCTATTGAATGTTTTCTAATTACATTTTCTTGGTCTTCTTCAAGGGCTCTCCCTGCTTAGTTCATATTATACACATTACTCTTTTTTTTTTTTTTAGATTTATTTATTTGAGAGAGAGAGAGAGACAGAGACAGAGACAGAGCTAGGGCAGGGGGGCAGAGGGAGAGAGAATCTTAAGCAGGCTCCCACCCAGCGCGGAGCCCGACATGCGGCTTGAGTTCATGACCCTGAGATCATGACTTGAGCCAAAACCAAGAGTTGGACACTAAAGGCACGCCTATACACATTACTCTTAGCCAGATTCCTGTCTTGTTTCTGTTTCCCCCTTATTCTCTGTGCCCCTGAATGTTCCCATCCATAGTCCCAACTTCAGGTTATCTATTGGTTGATGACTTGCAAACAAATTTGTCAACGCTGATCTCTTTTGAGATCAGTATTTCTGCCTCCAGTTGGGTATGTCCATGTTGTTGGCCCTCAGGCAACTTTGTGGGTTCAAGTTTGGAATCAATACCTCCTTTCCTTCCTCTCTGTCCTGAAATGTTATTAGAATTACCATCCATACCATGTCCTAAGGTATAAATCATAGAGTGATCTTCGACACCCCTTATATTTCCCTTCCTTCCCCATATTCAACATGTTAGCTTTTCCTATCAGTTCTCTTCAGAATGTCTCTCATATCTGCCCTGTATTCTTCAATTCTATTGCAACTGCCTTAGTTCAGAAACTCAGGATCGCTCATCTGAAATATTGTCATAGCTTCCCATCTGTTCTTTCCCTCACAGGCTCTCTACACTAAAGCCCCTCCACCATAGTTCTGCCAAGTGATCTCCCTGAAAGCATTTGTAATTGATAATGTCTCTATCCTGCTTTACAACCTCTTTTTGTTCCCACTTTTCACAGCAGGATTATTCAAAACCATAATTTTTTTAACCTCAAGTTTACCTGGAAGACAAAATATAACAACTTTTGACCCCTTGCAACACTCTGCCTGGGCCTCTATTAAACATCTAGGTCATAGTTTTGCAATTTATCCATTTATGTGTCTGAAAATTCCAAACCATGCCTTCCCTTATAGCAGGAGCTCTATATTCTTCATATGTGTATGTCCCAGAGCATAATATACTGCCTAGAACAGAGAGGGATCTCAAAAATGGTTATTATTGAATGAATACTTAAAGACAGGAATTGCTAAATTAGCATCTTTCAAAATGTGCTCCAGAAATATACTAAATAATGTCATTTAAAAATATGGTTTTGTAGATAAACCGATTTTAGGAAAACAAATGGAACAACTTTATTTTTTTAACTGGAGAACTTCTTGAAAGCATTAATAGCCCTTAATGTATATCATGACTTTTAAAAAAAATCAATGCAATATAAAAAATTCACTGAACTTTTTGACTTGTGAACCAGTTTTTGAGATAAGTACTGTCCCAAGGAAATGACTTTGGAAATGCTTTTATATACAAATTTACCAATTCACTATAAGAAGATAATAAAGATAGCTTCTTTTCATTTGTGTCTTTATTCTTCAGGAGAATATATAACATGACTCAAGGTATAATTTTCTTAAATTTAGAAATTCTGCAAGGCAGGTGAAAGCAAGGGCAAGGTTAATTTTCCAATGCCATCCCAAGCAAATATCACAGATGATGTCCTATTCCATGCAATCACAACAATAATATAAAGGATCATGTAATTTTTTTTCCTGGGTTGTATTCATATCCTTCATGAAACTGGTGGTTCAAGCCCTTGAGAACTCCCTGAGGGCAATGCTGATAATGCAAAATACACACATTATGTGTGTATTTGATCATTACTGTGTCTATAGTAAAGCAAACAATTCACGAAAAAAATAACTACCACATGATTCGATGATTTCAGAAGACAAACAATTATTCTCTAATTTCACGAGGTAGAAAAATGATTTGCTGTGTTTATCAAAAGATAAATTCTATTCCATCAATGTGTATAGGGCCTAGGAATCTATCCTTTAAGAAGTTTTCCTTGAAATTCTTGTTCAAATGATTCAGAAGTTAACAGATAACACCTTACACACTCTGACTTCAATTTTAACAGTCTATTAAAAGGCTACATGAAGGAAAATAAATAAAAGTGTGATGGACAATTTTATGTGACAATTTGGCTGGGCCATGGTGCCCAGATATGTGGCCCAACATTATTCTGGACGTTTCTATGAGGGTGTTTTGAGATGAGATTTGCATTTAATCAGCAAACTTTGAGTAAAGTAGATTGCCCACTGCACTGTGGGTAGACCTTATCTAATCAGTTGAAGGCTTGAGTTACAGCAAAAGGCTGAACATCCCTCTAGCCCCTGTTCCACTCAAGTAAGAGGAAATTCTCCAGCAGACGGCCTTCAGACATCATCTACAACATCAGTTTTCTCTGGCTTGCCAGACGACTACCTTTGGACTGGAACTACAACTCTCCTGAGTTTCTAACAGGCCAGTTTCCTTCATCAGAATTTTGATTTGCCAAGACTCCTCAATCACAGGAGCCAATGTTTTAAAATGAGTGAATGAATGAATGAATGAATGATCTTCTTAGTTCTATTTCTCAGGAGAACTCTGAATGATATATAGGGGAACACATGACAGTAATCATACAATGACTCTAGTCCCAACCTTGTCAAGCTAGAATATGGAATTCCTACCAATTGCTTTGCCTGCACTCTATAATCTTCTGGGAATTCCCATTCTATTTATTCTTGTACCTGTCCTCTCCACCATGTATGTCTGGTTAAATCAACCAGACTATATCCCTGGAGCATCAAAAATAAAACTGAGAAAGGGAAATCAACTTCCCTTGAGGTTCTGAAGGAAAGCGTCCCAGGTATTTATAATTTGAAGCCAAGGTTGAGAACCATTGATCCAGGACCTTATGTGTCATATCAAGACTGATGGTTTGTTTGCTTCTTTGTTTTGATTTTAATTCTAGGAGCCGTGGGAAGTCACTAACAGCTCTTAGATAAAAGAGTGTCCTTATCAGGGTTGAGGGTTTTTTATATGCTCATTTTGGCAGCTGAGAGAGTGTGAATTGGGTGAGGAGGGATATGTGCAGATACAGAAGATTAAGTGACTTGAGTGAGGGAAGTAGCAGTGAAGAATGAAAAGTTGATGGATTCAAGGTTTATTAAGAGATGAAACTGACAGGAAAGTATCAATTGATTGTCTGGGTGTGGCCTTTAGAAAGAGTGAGGGCGTCAAAGCTGACTTCTAGATTTCTACAAGCAATAGACGATGACAACAACATTCTGACATTTACTAAATAGGAAATGATGCAAGAGGATCAAGTTTTGAATTCTATCTTGGGTACTTGAGTCTGAAATGCAAGAAGTTGACTATGTATGCGTAGAATACAGATATAAATTTGGGAGTGATTATCACACTGACAAACTCGGTACTCTCTCTTCTCTAGTAACACACTGGTTCCAGGGAGTATGAATTATTATAGAGATGAGAAAGGGGCTGAATTAGAAAGAAAGTAAGAAATGTTGCAGTAGGGACAGGTTTTGTTTTTTTTTTAACTTATTTAAAGTATGGTTAAGATGTGCTTCTTTTAACTGTGCTTAAGATACTGCATTGCCTGATCTGAGAAACAGGAAAAAAAAAAAAGGGGAGAGAGATCAATATAGTTTCTAAATAATCCTTCAAAGCATTTCTTCTTTATTTTTTCAGAACAGAAGGGAAGTCAGAATGAATAAGCAGTGCCCAGTGGCAGTTAAAGTCAATAATAATCTAACTCTATCATTTCAATAAATGTTTCTCTGGTTTTTATTTAAGATATTAAAAGATCTAGGGGCACCTGGGTGGCTCAGTTGGTTAAGTGTCCAACTCTTGATCTCAGCTCTTGATCTTGATCTCAGGGTCATGAGTTCAAGCCCCGCATTAGGCTCCATGCTTGGCATGGAACCTACTTTAAAAAAAAGATATTAAAAGATCTACATATGCCAATATGATTTGTTCTTAATGTTAGAAAAATATCTAAATGTTGCCCAGCTGGGGTTCCTGTATGGCTCAGTTGGTTAAGCATCCGACTCTTGATGTGAGCTCAGGTCTTGATCTCAGGATCATGAGTTCAAGCCCCGTGTTCATGATGGGTGTGGAGCCTACTTTAGAAAAAAAAATAATAATAAAATAAAAAATTTAAAAAAAAATGTCACCTGACCTGTCAAGGGAATCCTGACTCTAGGCTTTATTTTTGTGGTAAATCTGAAAACGGTGACCATAACATCAGAAAGTTATGGGTGACTAGAGAACAGTAGTCACCAAAAGTCCTTCAGAAGCTATCAGAAGTGCTCTTTGGGGAAAACTGAGTTTCCCAACCAAATGATCATTCTCTTGTGGCTTGAACGATTTCAGGTGTAGCCCTATAATCACTCATGCCTAAAGCTGACAGAGCTTGGAATGCAAACAATGGTGGATGGCAGTCAAAGACATGGTGGCTTTCTCTCAGAAAATATATTCTTCCAAAAGATAAAATAAAAGACATTGACAGATTATTAGCATAATGCAACTGATGAAAAACAAGATGAAGCAACTGATGAAAAACAAGATGAAACAACTGATGAAAAACAAGATGAAACAAAGAATTGGTTATGAACATAGGAGAAATAATTTATAATTTGGAGGTTTATTTTTCTGTTCTTCTAGGTCAAAAACTTAAGTCTATTTGATAGCCATCTATTTTTTTTTTAAGCAACTTAGACTTATTCATCGTAATAGAAAAGGTCAAACCAATAGTGAAAAACCAATGGTGAAAGAAACCCAAGTGACCTCATACTCACAAATATCAAGCCATTTGACATACATTTTTACCACTGGAGTTGCATTTTTAAAATAATAAATCCTTTTTAGATCTTAAGAGTTCACTGTAACTACTCAAGAGTTCCCTGTGGAAGGACATAACCAGACTGTCACTTAATAGAAATCATAGTTTAGGGATGTTAACTGCCAACCCATCTCCTTGGCTGTGGGCACTGTGATTGGCAGAAGCCCTGTCAGAGCAATTGTTAAATATTTTGAGCATCTCTCCTGGGCCTACCTAAAGCTATTATTGGTTAAAACCTGAAGGAATAGTCACACCTTATTCAAGAGATTTGGTTAATCCAAAATGATACCTAGCACAAAGAGTATTCATATTTAGCTTTGAAATGTATTTTTGTGCTAACATTTGAATGTGTGTTTGATGTTCGGAGAAATTACTTCAAAGAAATTAATGAAGCCATACTGTGAAGACCTGACTCAGGAGAGCTGGGAAATTGCCAGCTTTCTCTTCATTCTGCTTCCCTGCTGAACTCCTCTTTGACACGCACTCTCTGGCACCACAACCAAGAGCTAAAATGTCTTTTTAGCATAATGTCAGTCCTTATAGAATGAGAGATGAGAGTTTGAGTACCAGACTACCTTTTTTGCAGCAGACCATGCAGATTTAAAATAAAATAACTATATTTGTTGATTATAACATTATTTAAGTATGCATTTTGCTTTTCTCCTATTGTTTTTCAATTGTTCCTGGTTTTCATCTTAGAGATCCCAGGGCTTCCAGGAAAATTGGCTTCCCTCCCAGCTTCAAATATGGGAATGTGACCATGACTCAGTACATCCCAGGCCCTTCACCAGTCATGGGGTTCAGAGCTAAACATTCATTCTAAGCTGGCCCAATAACAGTAAACCTCACAATTTTGCAGTGTTACAGCTGGGTTCCCTTTCCTTAGATAGATGTGAGTCTTACATCTACTGTAGTCACTTGAATAAGGTCATACGGGAAAAACCAATATCTGAAGATGAACAAAGCTGAGAGACACAGAGCTGGATCCCTCATGATGGATGAAGCCATGCCTGAGCCCTGTCCCTCCTCTTCCTCCAGTACATGTACTCAACCAAAAATTTCCGGGATTCTCCCAGCCAATTACGGTGGGCTTTCTGTTATTTGCAATGTAAGGCCTCCTAATTAATACAATACGTCAACAAATAGATAATTAAGCTGATTAGGAACTGTCAATTATGTTAAAATATAAATGCTGCCAATTAATATAAAACAAAGCTTCACCACAGATTATCACAAGTTGACACACACATACATCCATTTACTTCCCTCTTCACACAAGCACATGTATTCACATGTACACACAAACACCACCAATCTATATTGGCTGCTATATTTTCATTCATTTGAGCTGTGTATTTTCTTTTTTTTTTAAGATTGTATTTATTTAATTGAGAGAGAGAGTGAGAGAGAGCACGAGAGGGGAGAGGGGCAGAGGGAGAAGCAGACTCCCTGCTGAGCAGGGAGCCCGATGTGGGACTCGATCCCGGGACTCCAGGATCATGACCTGAGCTGAAGGCAGTTGCTTAACCACTGAGCCACCCAGATGCTCTGAGCTGTATATTTTCAAAGAATACATGACAAGAAGATATAAAAGTAATTTCTATGTTATGAGTTAAGGTTCACTTGTTCCTGGGAAAGCAGCCTATGAGAAAGCTGAAGTATTCCAAATATTGGTATGTTCACCCTCCGAAGTTCTAGTACATTAAGCTTCTGCACTAAAATGAGAAGTAATTTGAATCTTTTTGTACAAAGATGTATACAAATTTTGATTAGTAGAAGGATAACCAGAAATGGCATTAGCAATGAATGAAAATAACAAATCAAATGCTGTGAATTAGACTTGCCTTGATGCAGTCGTAATTATACTCGCATGCCATCATTGTCGATACCTTGAAATATTCTAAAGTAAGAGTTTTATGTCATTTATAGGTATTTCTTTTGTTATATCACATAAGTAGTGATTTTCTTACAAATGTTAGAACCAAAGGCAAAAATAAATCAATAGTTAATAAAGTTAATGAAGTGAAAATAATGCTTTGTCATTTTTTGAAATATGATGGTAAGTATAACTATATAATGAGATTTTCCTTCCAAATTTTGCTACAACTATTTCTTTGACGTATGATCCAGGGGTTGCACAAAAACCAATTCACCAGATAAAATGTTTCCACTGTGACTGGGTAACTGCTCAGAAGTAATTAAAACATTAATAAGAAGAGTGTCATGATCAAAGGTTGTATTGCTCTTGTTCAAGCCCCATAACTAGGAAATTGCACTCTCCAGGAAAATTCTTGGAGATTCTTCATTAGCCTGGCCCTGTAGTAAGAACAACCATAATGAGGCTTCTCCTAAAAGTGCTCACTGACACATGCTTCCAGGATAATGGCTTTCATAGGCACTCTGCTTTCAGCTGCAGAGATGTGTGGGACCAATTGACAGGTTCATCATCAGCAACAACTGGGAAATAGGACTAAGGACACAATGGAAAGAAAAATCCATTCCAGCCACAGCAGCCAGACAGAAAGGCAGAAAGAAAAGTTCAGTGATGGAGGAGGCGGTTTGGGTGGCTTTAGTTGCAGACTATAAGATTGAGTTAGCAACTAAATTCTGAAATTCAGCAGAATCTGAGAGATTTCAAAAAAGTCATTGCAAATCAACAGTTGGTTTTGGTGTGAAAGTGTTCTAAAGAAAGCAGCTGTCCTTACTCTATAACTAGGCAAAAGAATAAATGGTCTTACCTGTAGAGCCCTGACTTCCTGTAATCAAAAAATTTATTTATAATATATAATTTAACATGAATATATAAATATAAAATTTATATCATGTTATATCATGTTGTATATTGATAATCAAATAAATTGTATAATATTTAGGAACATTTTTTTTCTTTCTTTAGTACATGGGACCAATGTAAGGTGTTTGTCTCTTAGTCCTAGCCGTGAACCTGTAAATAAAAAGATAAACAAAACAAGACTGTGATTGAGTTAAACTATAAACACAAATTGTAGAGAATTAAAGCAGAAAAACACAAAGCACCATTATCATTTTAGCCACAACATCATCATCATTATGATCGCCATCATCTTCATAAGACAAAGGACTGTCAGACAGCTATGTTCTACAACTATACTCTTAACTTGTAAGAATTAACATACATATTGTGACACTATATTATCAAGAAGTGGATTTCTCCACTGTGAACAAAGAGGAAAAGTAAGTCCAATAAGCAATTATTGAAGTGCCAACAGAGCTCCATAAACAGGATCACAGGTTCTATATAACAGACATGTCCAAGTATAGGGAAGTTTGCATTCTGTTCGTGGCTCAGTAACCTTGGCCTTAAAGAAATATTGCAACTAACTCTCCACTTTCTAACTTCATGTTCACTTGGCATATTTTTACAATAATTTGGCTTCTCACATGACATTCCCTATAGCAGTGAATATAATTATTCCCCTCACTGCTTATTAGTTATTTGACATTTATTTTTCTTCATCAGCTTCTTGTTAGCATATTTAGTAGGAGACTGTCCCCCACAATTGTATGGATCTCTAAATTTAATTTAATTTCTAGTCCTGAGTAAAGGAGGAACAGACTTTGAAATAAGGACACTGATCTATGAAGCAACACATCTTGTCCAGGTAGCATCCCATTCATTTTCTCTGTGCCTTTGGTTCTCTGATGTTCATTACCCTTCCCTCCCATTTACCAAAGGAACCATTCTTATTAATAATGGTTCTAATCGTCATTTTTGTTAATTCACAATAATTATCCTAAAAATATTGGTATATGAGAAAATGGTTGCAGAGGAGACTAGGAAAGGAATATGCACATACTCATTCAAAGGAAAGTATATATTTGATAAGTAAAAATTTCCTTAGTCATAATAGTAAACTGAAATACTAGAAAAATTCACAAAACTATGATAGGAGGGGCTAAAATATGAAAAAAATGGGATCTCACTTTTGTCAAGTTTATAGATTTAAAAATTATATCAGTTCTAAGGGGAAATGAACATAAATTTTTTTTAAAGATTTTATTTTTTTATTTGACAGAGAGACACAGCGAGAGAGGGAACACAAGCAGGGGGAGTGGGAGAGGGAGAAGCAGGCTCCTGGCTGAGCAGAGAACACAACATGGGGCTTGATCCCAGGACCCTAGGATCCTGACCTGAGCCAAAGGCAGATGCTTAACCAACTGAGCCACTCAGGCGCCCCTGAACATACATTTCTAATGGGGGTATATGTTAGTATCAATCTTGTGAGTAGATTTCAAGTATCTTAAAAATGTCCACAGACTTTGAACTAGATATTCAGTTACTCAGATAGCATTCTAAAGAATAATTCCGTATGCAGAATCAAGGTTCAACCACAAAGATATTCATTGAGAAATTTCTTACAACCTAACAAAATTGATCACACTCTATGACCAAAAAAAAAAAAAAAAAGTATTTAAGTAAACAATGATACGTCTGTTGGCTCAATTATAAAAATAATATAAAGATATTGGAATAAAATAAAATATTTACCTTAGTTTTTTTATTTTAATTCCAGAAAGAAAAAAAAAACTAAGCTTTTAACTTATATAGCGCTGTATGTTAATATACAGCGCTATATTAGTTTCAGGTATACGATACAAGGATTCAGAAGTTCCATGTGTTATTCAGTGCTCATCAAGATAGGTGTACTCGATCCCCTTCACTTATTTCACCTATTCGCCACCCACTTGCCCTCTGATAACAATCTGTTTGTTCTCTATAATTAAGAGTCTGTTTTTTTGGTTTGTCTCCTTTTTTTCTTTGTTCATTTGTTTCATTTCTTAAATTCCATGTATGAGTGAAATCATATGTTGTCTTTCTCTGACTTGTTTCACTTAGCATTACACTTTCTAGATACATCCATGTTGTTGCAAGTAGCAAGATTTCATTATTTTTTATGGCTGAATAATATTCCAGTGTGTGTGTGTGTGTGTGTGTGTGTGTGTGTGTGTGTGTGTGTGTGTGTGTACATATATATACTACATCTTCTTTATCCATTCATCAATCAGGTAACACTTGAGCTGCCGCCATAGTTTGGGATTGTAGTTAATGCTGCAATAAGCATAGAGGTGCATTTTTCCCTTCAAATTAGTGTTTTCATATTCTTTGGGTAAATAGTAGTGCAATTACTGGATTATATGATTTTTAATTTTTTGAGGAATCTCCATGCTGTTTCCCACAGTGCTCCACCAGTCTGCATTCCCACTAACAGTACACAAGGGTTTCTTTTTCTCCATATCCTGATCAACACTTGTTTCTTCTATTTTTGATTTTAGCCATTTGACAGGTATGTGATGATATCTCATTGTGGTTTTGATCTGCATTTCCTTGATGATGAGAGATGTTGAGCATCTTTTCATGTGTCTGTTGGCCATTTGGATGTCTTCTTTGGAGAAATATCTGTTCATTTTTGGGATTTTAAGTTGAATAAGTTCTTTATATACTTTGGATATTAACCCTCTATTAGATATATCATTTGGAAATGTCTTCTCCCATTCAGTAGGTTGTCTTTTAGTTTTGTTGGTTGTGTCCTTTGCTGTGCAGAAGCTTTTATTTTGATGTAGTCCCAAGAGTTTATTTTTGTTTTTCTTTCCCTTGCTTCAAGGGAAAGAAAGATGTTTTTGGGACCAATGTCAGAGAAACTACTTCTTGTGCTCTTTTCTAGGATTGTTATGGTTTCAGGTCTCACATTAAGTCCTTAATCCATTTTGAGTTTTTGCATATGGTGTAAGAAAGTGGTCCAGTTTCATTCTCTTGCATGTAGCTGTCCACTTTTCCCAACACCATTTGCTGAAGAAACTTTTTCCCATTGCATATTCCATATTCTTGCCTCCTTTGTCAAAAATTAATTGACCATATATTTGTGAGTTTATTTCTGAGCTCTCTGTTCTATCGATCTGTGTCTATTTCTGTGTCAGTACCATACTGTTTTGATTACTGAAGCTTTGTAATATAAGTTAAAGTCTGAAATTGTAATACCACCAGTGTTGTTTTTCTTTTTCCAGGTTGCTCTGGTGACTTGGGGTCTTTTGTGGTTTCATACAAATTTTAGGATTGTTTCTTCTAGTTATGTGAAAAATGTCGATGGTATTTTGATAGGTATAGCATTAAATGTGTCAGTTGCTTTGGGTAGTAGAGACATTTTAACAATATTTATTCTTCCAATCCATGTTTTTATGTGGTCTTCAGTTTCTATCATGAGTGTTTTATAGTTTTCAGAGTACAGGTCTTTCACTTCTTTGGTTAACTTTATTCCTAGGTATTTTATTATTTTTGGTGCAATTGTAAATGGGATTATTTTCTTAATTTCTCTTTCTGCTGCTTCATTAGTGTGGAAATGCAATGGATTTCTATATTGATTTTGTACCCTGCGACCTTAATGAATTCATTTATCTGTTCTAGTAGTTTTTTGGTAGAGTCTTTAAGGTTTTCTGTACATAGTATGATGTCATCTGCCACATTAGTTTTTTTAAATAAGTAGAAGGACAAAAATTTATAGGTGCAATTTAACTGATACATATCATATAAATTCATATTTAAGAAAAAATAATTATATTAAAATATTAATAAGATTTATCTTTAGGTGAAATGACTGTGGGTTTTTTTCCATGTTTTGCTTTTATATATTTTCAAAAAAATTTTTTTAAGATTTTTTATTTATTTACTTGACAGAAAGAGAGAGCACAAGCAGGGGGAGCAGCAGAGGGAGAGGGAGAAGCCGGTTTCCCGCTGAGCAGGGAGCCCAATGCGGGGCTTGATCCAGGGACCCTAAGATTTTGACCTAAGCCAAAGGCAGATGCTTAACTGACTGAGCCACCCAGGTAGCGTCAAGTATTTCTTTTAAGCATTTTCAATCTTTGAATCAAACGTTGGTCTTCCGGTGTTTAATAGAATTAAGCCTATAGCAATAGCTGTTCTAACACTGTATGAAATAACAAGTTATAAGAAAAGTTATTTATTTTAATTTCCTAAAATCAAGGCAAAGAACTTACAAAGCAATACCACTTGGCCAGGAGAATATATATAATTACAGAAACTAGACATGATATTTTAATATTTTTAAATTTTTCCCAGCTACACTGTGATATAATTGGCAAATAACTTTGTGTAAGTTTACGGTCTTCAACATGATTATTTGTTACACATATATAGTGAACTAATTACTACAATAAGATTAGTTAACACATCTACCACCTCATGTAATTACCACATCTTTGTCTATACTGAGAACATTTAAGATCTACTGTATTAGCAACTCATGTGATATTTGGAAAACTAAGTACAAAATGTCAGATGAAGGCTGTTAAAATGTTTTTTGCTTTGCTTTTTGTTAGGTAGAAAAGTTACTTTAAAATAACATCCAGGGGTGCCTGGGTAGGCTCAGTTGGTTAATTGTCCAACTCTTGATTTCTGCTCAGATCATGATTTCAGGGTCCTGGGATGGAGCCAGGGCTTGGGGCATGCTTAAGTTTCTCTCTCTCCCTCTGCCCCTACCCCCTGTATATACTTGCTCTCTCTCTCTAAAAAATAGAAAATAAAATAACATCCAAAATAAACTTATCAGATTTGGGAATAAGGAAAAAAATCTGTTGTAAAGAACCAAATGATGACAACATCTCATAAGGGAAAAACAAGCAAACAAACAAACATACCTATTTCTAAAGAAATAGAGCCAAATATTTTTATTTGTTAGCAACTAGTTGGAATAGTAAAAAATATGTTAATGGTAATGCATAAATTCAAATTGATAATAACCCAAATCCTAAAGTACGAAATAGAGGAGCTTTTATAATTTTTGAAGGAAAAGGCCTTTGGCATCATCTATTACACTAAAATAAATGATCGGTGAGCATTGTCTACTTGGGAAAAAGCATAAGCATTGACCACCTAGTTAGCTCAAAAATTTTTTCTTGATCACATTTGTATCTCTAAAGGAACAGTTACTTCAGTTTTGAGTTTACTGAAATATACAGCATTGATTTTTGCTGCTATTCACGGTCCCCCAAAATATATGAACAGAAGAGAGATCAGGGTTAGTTTACTAACACAACACCACACCCTTCGTGCTCTTAAAGTAGCATTTTCTTATAGAGATAATGAGAAAAAAGAAGTGACTTTGGGATCAAGAATGGTATTGGTCACAGGTTTTGAAGAATCTAGTTGTCCGGACCAAATTTCTCTTATTAAATAAGAATAAAAAGGGGCGCCTGGGTGGCTCAGATGGTTAAGTGTCTGCCTTCGGCTCAGGTCATGATCCCAGGGTCCTGGGATCGAGCCCCACATCGGGCTCCTGGCTCAGCGGGGAGCCTGTTTCTCCCTCTGCCTCTCTCCCTGCTCATGCTTTCTCTCTCTCTCTCTATCTCTGTGTCTCAAATGAATAAATAAAAATCTTTAAAAAAATAAATAAATAAAAAAACAAACAAACAAAAAAAACTTAAAAAAAAAAAAAAAAAAAAAAAGAATAAAAATAGTACCTGATGTAGGAAATGGTTGGGGTTCAGAGACAACGTCCAAGAAGGAATTCTTGAGACGTCTTCAGTGCAAAAATGCGGTTTTATTAAAACACAAGACAGGACCTGTGGGCAGAAAGGGATGCACCGGGGTGGTGAGAAGTGGCTCATATTACACTTTCAAGTTGGGAGGGGGTTAGGGACAGCACAAGCCTCCAGTGTATTTTGGAAGCCAGATTTCTAAGACTTTGAGGAGACTAGCCATTGTTAGGAAAAGACCATTTATTATTGCATAACAACAACTCAGTCATGAGATCCTTTAGATGTATATCAGTGGGTCATAAGCTTGGAGGATGATTGCTAACACGTATCTTGGGGGGTAGAGATAAAGGAAGTCTCCAAAAGAATTTCTATACATTTAAGCAGACTCACAGGATCCTGGGGGTCAGGTTAAGATTGCCTTTTGCCCTTGGCCAAGTGTCAACATCGAGGCAGCTGAGCTCTTAGAGGAAGGTCACTCTGTTTCAAAGACTTGTCAGTGGGCTGTAGGCAGTAAGGACATTTAATTTTTTCTTTTGTCTTTGTTTCCCACATCAGTACCTACTATTTTTAACTACTAAGGATTAAATAAGACAATGCCTATTAAGTGCTTAACTCACTACATATAGCTGCATAAAAGGAGGGCTTTTCTCCTATTCTTCACCTTCTCTTTTTTTTAATCCAAAGGCCAGGTGGAAGGGTAGTGTTCTGGATTTTTGGAAACCAGGAATGTGGAAGTCATAGCAAAATCCAAAATTATTATTATTATTTTAGTTTTTGTGTCTTTTCTGTATGTAAGACCAGCCCTAATATTTCCTGTAGGTTAAAAAGTTGTCTCCAATGCAACATTTGAAGGTAAGTACCAGGAAAGACTTCTTTCAAAAAATACCTACTCTTCAGGTCTGTTTTGTTATTTTCTAGGACTTCACATTGAATAATTTATCTGCTGAAGTCAAGCATTGATCTGTCTTCTTTACAACAGAAGTATCTTTACAAGAGTAGGTTTCAAGCCTTTCTCTTTGGTAGCAGAATGCCTTATTAAAACAAGCGCTAGTGGCATTTGGAAAAACAAAACAAGTAAAAACAGAACTGCTCTGATAGAAGGAGACTCAGGAAGCCAGGAGTCCAGAACGCCAAGCTAAAATAGCAAATTTGGAATACCATTATCTTATAGAATGTCATGTTTCCCTGTGAGTGAGTTTAGCAATTCATTTTCCGCAAAGGCACAAAAATGACAGGTGTAACTGAAACACAAAGACAACAGAAAATAAGGTGTCTTTGAAATTGAGGCTAATACTAGTTGGCCCTTTCTGAATCTTTTTTCTGAAATGCTTTTTTCCTGTGACTCAGCTATGCTTACAAGACGTATATGGACAGAACTTACTTATTTTCCAACAAGGCTGCTTTTCCTAGAATTATTTTATCAATGTTCCCAGTCGCTAACCAAACCAATGTGGTTGTCTATCTCCAAGAAGTACCTTTTCATTCAGAGACTTCTTTAGAACTATATAATATTATACCTTGTCCAAATAAATATTTCAAATAGGGCTACTGATTTTTCAATGCCTAGGTGGGACTGAAGTACTCAAACTCAGAAATTAACAGCCGCCACTTCATTGACTGATTTAAAAATTATCTACTCAATTATAAGGCATGTAGCCATATCCAGATGTTCATTAGTTATTGCTTATTCAGAGGATTGGCTATATTGGTCTTCCTATATTTTTAGGTTTATTAGAGTGTGAACATATACTGTAATTACGAGATGCAGATGAGCAACCATCTGCAGATATTCTCTTCCTCTCAAGGACTTTCAGATCAAACTGAGTCATATTCCACTGATGAGTTTCCCCTGGATTAAAGCTTTAGAGCACTGTAAATGACAATAATTATGGTGCTGAAAATATGTTTCTTTGGACTGGAAACTTCCTTTTCTGTCCTTTCATGCTTTTAAAATAACTTTGAAAATAAACAATGTCTTGTGTGATAGGTTAATAAGCCCTTTAGGTCAAAATTATTAGTTATGTTTTAAATGGACCGTTATTGATAAATGAGCAATTAATTTTTAGGTCACAATTTAAGGACCATAACAGCAACGAAAATATTTGATAATAATTCTTAAAAATATATCTTCGTACAGCTAGGTAGTCACCTCAACACATCTTTCTTTTTGATAAAAAGACTCATCCCTTCTCAGTTGTGGTGTGTGTCTGTTTTATGGTATTTTGAGAAATATTCTTTGGGAATGTCTACGGTAGAAAGGTCCTCTGGGAGTTCTCCAGGAATTCCTGCCATAACTTAACATTACATGGAAGAGTCTGATTCTATCAGCAATTTTTGCTCATGAAAATATGAATTTACAGAGATTATTTGAAACAGAAATATTTTTTATTTTTTTTCCTCTGGAGGATTACAAGCTCAGATATATGTCATTTCCATATTATGGAGCAAAATAAGATAGGCATACCTCATTTTATAAAGCATCTCTTTACTGCATTTTATTGCATTTTTTACAAAACTTGCAGCCAGCAAGTTTATCAGCATGATTTTTCCAACCTCATTTGCTCACTTTGTGTCTGTGCCACATTTGCTAATTCTCACAATATTTCAACCTTTTTGGTTATTATATTTATTATGGTGATCTGCAATCAGTGATTACAACTTACTGAAAGTGCAGTTCATGGTTAGCATTTTTTTAGAAAAAAAGTAATTTTTAATTAAGGCATCCACATTGTTTTTTAGACATAATACTATTGCACACCAAATAAACTATAGTGTAGTGTAAATTTTAACTTTTATATGCACTGGGAAACCAAAAAATTCATCCGACTTGCTTTATTGAAATACTAACTTTATTGTGGTGGTCTGGAACCAAACCCACAAAATCTCTGAGGTATGCCCCTATGATTTTTGGTCTCTTGGAGAACACCAGCTTTGTTTTTGATTTACAACAAATTAATGGGCTTTGGGAAGATAATTCAGAGAACTATAAAGCTAGTATATCCAGTTTGAAAGATTTCTTTTTTTTTAAAGATTTTATTTATTTATTTGAGAGAGAGAGAATGAGAGATAGAGAGCATGAGAGGGAAGAGGGTCAGAGGGAGAAGCAGACTCCCTGCTGAGCAGGGAGCCCGATGTGGGACTCGATCCCGGGACTCCAGGATCATGACCTGAGCTGAAGGCAGTCGCTTAACCAACTGAGCCACCCAGGCGCCCCTCCAGTTTGAAAGATTTCATCCTAATCTTGATGTTACAGTATTCAACACACATCTAATGCATGTCTAAAATGGGCAGAGATCTATTGAATATTTGGCAGATCAAGAAAAACCAAACATGGTTTTTGATGTTCTGCTTATGAACTAGCAGGGGCAGATGGACATAAAACTGTTCAACCATAGTAAGAAGAATTAAGCTGATGCCAGAATATAGACTCAAGCAATATCCTGGGGAAAGGAAACTGAATAGAAAGGATTAATTCTGGTTGGGATTTCTCAGACTCTTGTCTGCCAAACAATTTCCCTTCTTGTTTTCTAGCTTAGCTCTTTAAGTATTTATTTTCTTTTTATTTCATTTTTATAAATTAGGTGTAAAGAGTCAAGACTCCCTTTTAAACTCAGTCTTGAAATCAGAAAGTCAACAAAGGACAAGCTACTTAACATGTCCATGGAAATGCAAATTAAAGCAAAAATAATATTACCCCCACCGCCCCCACCAAGAAAAGAAAAAAGAAAAAGGTTGATAAATTTTGGTGAAAGTATGGAGAAACTGGTATTCCCAAACACTGCTGATGTGAGTGTAAATAATAGGTACTCAATTTCACAATGTCTACCATAATTAAAAATTATCTTATAACCTTATATAGCAAATTCAGCTTTTGTATATTCATCTTAGAAAAACAGGCATATATAACCACAAAGAAGAATGTATAAGGTGTTCAGAGCAGCCTTTTTGAAAGAGTAAACGTTAGAATTGAATTTCCTCACTAAATCTCCATCAGGATGTGAATGGCTAAATTATCCAAGAATGAAATAGATCTCTAGATATTAAAATAGATTTCTACGATATCAAAATGACATTTGTTATACAAAATAAAAAAAATCCACACTTAGAAATAATATATATCTCTTGAGGGGTACATACATATGTATATAACTGCAAAGCAATTGTTCTGCTAAAGTAGCTTAACCAGGGAAAGGGAAAGAAGACATCCTTATTAGAGGTAGTTCAGCATTCAGTCATACGTTGAATAAAGCAAAGGATGATCAGAAGCAGAAGTAAAGCAAAGGGACTATAGCCAAAAACAGTTCTGTGATGCCCAGAGCTTGTTTTTAGTTCCATGTTGTGTAATTTTTACAGGATTAGAGTGGATTGCTAGTACCTTGATTTTAGATTTGCCCTCCACTAGTTCTTTCTCATTAAAGAAATCTTTAGAGAATATGGGGCCAAATACAGAGGGTTATCTGATTAACAAGCCCCAAATTCCTACCCCATCCTCAAATTTCATATCTCTATTGCCTGCTTAAAAGGCATTTGCCATTATTGACTCCTGATTAAACTGTTAGACCTTTGAGACTAAAGGCTCCAATGAAACCTCTGGTTTTTCATTGCATTGTAAAAAAAATTTTTGACCATCTCCTTTGTCTCTTCTTCCATTAGTTGGTGAGCTTGAAATCTTGAAATCCTATACTACAAATTGAAGAGTCCAACTTCTCCTTGATTTGATTCATTCTGTTAGTAAATGTAAGATTTATTCGAGCTAGTTACTTCTTTTTTTTCCAGTGTCTCCTGTCTTTGGCAATTTTTCAGCAATATTCACATTAATATTCATGAGAAGGTGGATTAAACTTGAAATTCAGATCAAATACACATTTTGCACTATAGCAGAGCTAATAAAAGTTTATGTGAAAAAGACATATTTCTACATGACCAAAATAAAGACATTGAATTTTCCAGAATTTATCTTCTCATTAATTATAATCCTTGTCTCATTTTGCCAAGATATTCAAAAGATTACTTATTTGCAAAACTCATGACATTAATATTTGCGAAGTTTTTCTCTTAAATTCAGTGTTCACATTTGCTTTCTTATTTGATGAATGCAATGTATAGGAGCTCATTAAATATTTGTTAATCTAATGAATGACAAATGAATGCATATTCAAACTGAATCTGCCCCAAACAAGAATATAAATCTACCAACATTCTATAATATTAATTGGTTAATTTACTTAAGATGACTCTGACTACAATGAAAATAATCTCATCTGATTTAATATCTGTGTTTCATCCTCTCTGACAAACATCATAGCTCCTTTTTTTTTTTTTTTATCCAAGGCCACAGTCTTAATCCATTTGGGCTGCTATAACAGAGTACCCATAAACTGGGTAGCTTATAAAAGACAGAAATTTATTTCTTACAGTTCTGGTGGTTGTAAAGTCCAGCATCAAGCACATGCTGATTCCGTGTCTTGTGAGAGCCTGCTTCCTGGAAGTCTTCTCATTGTGTCGCCACATGGTAGAAGGAGTGAAGAAGCTCTCTTGGGCCCCTAATGAAAGCACTAACACCAATAATGGGGACTCCATCCTCATGACCTAATCAGCTCCCAAAGACTCCACCTCCTAATACCCTCACATTGGGGGTTAGGATTTCAACATGTGAATTTTGAGGGGGACACAAACATTCAATCTAAAGCAACCACCTTGTTATGCTCATTTTCAATTTAATATGTAGCATTTATAATGGGGAATACTACACATTCCTAGAAATAAAGAGTTTGTGTCTGGAAAACTAGTGGTGCAATAAAACCTTAATTCTGTAGCAGCCATGAAGAAATGCCATAAGACCCTTAAAATCTCTGAATTAAATACAAAAGTACCATACACCGAGAGGTCTCCTAGGAATGACCCAGAAATAAAAAAGGCTATTGAACAGATTCTCTCTTTCATTCTTTTTACTCTTATTTATCTTGGGAACTGGAACAAAACCATGTTAGCCACAGTGCTGGGAAGATAAAACAATATTTATCCAAGTTTATATTTTAATGGTTAAGTGCATAGACTCTAGAATAAGGCAGAGTGAAATCTGGAGTCCAGTGAAATCTGGAGATCTGCTACCTACTAGCATATAAACTTGTCTTAGCTCAGACTGCTGTAACAAAATAACATAGACTAGGTGGCTTAAACAACGGAGACATTATTTCTCACAGGTCTGGAGACTCACAGTCCAAGATCAAGGTGCCAGCAGATTTGGTGCCAGGTGAGGGTTCTTTACCTGGATTGCAGATGGTGGCCTTCTTTCTTTGTCCTCACATTACCTTTCCTCAGGGTGTGTTCCTGGATAGAGAGCTCTCCTGTCTCTTCCTCTTCTTATAAGGGTACTAATCTCATCAAAAACACTTCACCCTCATGACCTCGTCTAAGCCTAATTATTTCCCAAAGGCCCTAGTTCCAAATACTGTCACATTGGGAATTAGGGCTTTGACATATGAATTTTGGAGGGACACACACATTCAGTTCATAAAAAAAGAAACAATGTAATTAATCTAAGTTTCAGTTGTTCTATCTGAAAATCAGAACAATTGTAGTAGCCATGATAAGGTTTTTATATTAAATAAGATAACACAGGTAAAACATGTATCATCTCCATATATTTTGGCATAATCTGTATATTAACTACTAAAATTGTTATTTGTTAATTGTTTACTAGATTATCTTTTCTTCTGTGGGACAACTGTTTGGCTAGTATCCTTTTAATATTAACTTCAGCTATAATAACTGGTTTTATTTCACTTACCTGTAAAATAGGAAAACGTCTCTTTGTACCTATGCCTGTTCATTTGTCAAGATAGATAGATGACAGATAGGGAGATAGACAGAGGTGATAGATTAGATAGATAGAATTTCTCTATTGAAAAATCCATATTTAAAATCCACATGTAAAATGTTATTCTTTTATTTTTCTCCAATGGACAAAAAAGTTCCAAGAAAAATGTACATTCACTGTTGTGGTTTGAACATTTTCTTTTGCCAGTCTTTTTACCTACATTTCTTGACACTCCA
Source organism: Zalophus californianus (assembly GCF_009762305.2). Lineage (NCBI taxonomy): Eukaryota > Metazoa > Chordata > Mammalia > Carnivora > Otariidae > Zalophus > Zalophus californianus. The sequence continues at coordinate 120,039,759 of NC_045597.1, read as the reverse complement.
AAAACTAACTCTTGCCTCACCTTTCAAACTCAAAAGAATGGTCTGCTCCTAGAATATTAAGAATGAGGGAACAATGATGAACTACAAGTGTCTGCTTGAATGTAATTTTAAAAGTCAACAAAGCAATCTGAATCATTTTATGGTATAAATTACACTCTGTTATAATTACACTCTGAGCCCAGTGTATCAGAAGATATGAAGTAACATATATTCCTGAATGAGAACCTGAGTTCACTAGCCCAGAGATAAGCTCCACTGAAACTTAGATTTAGAAGACAGAGCTACTGTAGAGAAATGAACGAAGTAAAATGCTGGGTTGCTCAGAAGTGTCTACAAGGACAAGATTTTGCTGAGAATGCGTAATCGAAACAATAACAACAAAACAGTTCTTAGAGGAAAAAAGATAAATTTCAAAAGTTATGCCTAAGGCACAATTGTCCTTTTGCATTCCACAGTTTTCTTGTGAAGGTGGAAGAATGAAACCTTTTAAAGTGTTAACCAGTTTTGTTTCAGCGCTCCTGGATCTGTTGGCCTAAATGCCCTTGACTGTCAAACATTATGTTAGCATCACATTGTGGCAGAGGGTGGCCAAATTTAGAATTATACTGAAAAAGAGAACAATAAAAAATTATTGTAACCACCCAAGCCACAGTATCTCTCAGCACTTATTTTTTTGTTTATTTTTCAATAAAATTTGGCCAATGGTGAACTGCTTCTACTTCAAGTTTATATTGCTTTAGGAAAAGCATGATGAATTTTTCAAAGTGTGTTGTCACACAAATCAATGCTGGAAATATCAACCAAAAAGGACATAAAATTTGTTTATAATCCTTCATAATTTAAATAACTCCTAAGGAAAAAAGTCTACAGAGCCTCTATAGAGCTTACCACAAAACTTACAGAGGCTGGTACCATGTCTGAATTCAAGTTATGAAGTCAAAACACTCTGTGGTGTGTGTGTGTGTGTGTGTGTGTGTGTGTGTGTGTGTGTGTATCTGTGTGTGTGTGTGAGAGAGAGAGGGATATGGAGAGACAGAGAGAGAAAGGAGAGTGAGGAGAAAGTTACAGTATGTATTTGTGATGAAAAATGGTGGTTATGTAGAATGGTTTAGTCTTTGAACAGCAAGGATGGACAGGGAGAAGATCTGAAAGTTTCTTAAAACTTACACTTTTCTTTCTATACTCATAACCCTAAGCTTTCTTTGTATCCATTTCCCTATTTATCAATTATGTGGTCAGTATACAATCACTCCATCTAATTCACAGAATTATTGTGATAATTTTAATTCTACGCACAAACATATTTTGTGTCAGTGTCACACATTAAATATTACATCATACCCTAATTGTTTAGAAGAGTGGCAGACAGGTTCAATATGTTTTGATATATGCAATTTCCAAAGGTTTTATACCAGGAATGTTTCAAGTGAACTCTGGTTTTGTATATAACGAATTTTACTATCTGTTATCTTGTTATTGTAGCAGCAGCATGGGAAACTGGGAAATGTCACAACTATAGAGTTAAGACCTACTTATGTTAAAATTGCAGCCCCAATACATTATATGACTTGTTCTTTAACCTTTGTTTCTTCTGAATAATAGATATAATAACATTCATCCATAGGATTATGGAAATGCCTGGTTTACCACAAAACAACTCCTTAATAAATACTGGTTGTATCCAATGGTCTATTGAATAAAACATTAGTTGCTTTGCAAAAAACACATAAAAATCTCCTTGGTTAATTTGGTCACTCTTCCAACTTCTAAATAGAGGATCAAATTAGGGGAAAAAAAAAGAAAGAAAGATAAAGCTTGGAGAAAACAAACACTTCACACGATAATTCTAGCAGAATGCTAACAATAATGGCTTTTCATTCTGTCACCTCAATTGTGAAATAAAGCCCTTTACCTTAAAATACTAACTCTTAGAGAATAGTTTTAGAACTCTATCTTTTCTCTACTCAGTTTCATCTTTATATGTATAAGGAAGGAAAAAATAACCCTAAATCTCTAAATATGATGTAAGAATCACGGAATCTTAGCAAGAAGTAAAATCACCATGCAGGAGTACCAATTTTCAAGTGTTCCTATTCATTAACTTTAAAATTAAAAAACTATTAAAAAATAGGTACTAAATAAAATACTTTTTTTTAAAATGATAAATACCCTAAACTGCCGGTAAACACTGTATTTACAGAATAAAATTTTAGCTTCAAATAGTGTTACAGTTTTAGGATATTCCAAAGTAAAAATCAGGTTAAAGTATGCGAAAAATTGAGGAGAATACTTCAGATCCACGTTTAGGACCACTTTTAGCAATTTAGTAATCTTTGGAACTGTATATTACAATTTTTGCAAAAGAAAACCCTGCCAGCAAGATAACTATGATTAGTAAGCAGTGTTTTCTATTACCCAGAGCTCTCCAAAAATTCTCCTGCTGGGATGACATTTGCAAGGTTACTGTATCAGAAAGCAGTTCTCCTTTCAAAAAAAGAATTTAAATATATTTTTATAGATCCAAAAATGAAAATAACCAAAAACTTCATTTTCTATAAATTGGAAGCTTATATTACATATCCTAACATGAACATCATACATAATAGTAGGAAATGCTTTTAAAAATATTTCAACTGAATATCTAAGTTTAGTTTTGAACTTAAATTCAATTTAAAAACTGAGCAATGTATTTTACCAACAGTATTCACTTAAATAATTCATTTATATAATTAATATTATAAATCACATTAAAATTAGAATCCTAAAATGAACTAAAAGTAGCCATAACATTTTATGTAATTGATCTATTATTTCTCAAGATTGAAATTCAGAGTAAAACAGACATGTACAGCCATAGACATGTTTGATTAGGCTTATTTTAAATCCTTCTAAGAGTAAAGGCATGTTTTCCTGAAAACATGCTGGAATTACTGATACAGCTTCCGAAGGCAGAACTGGAATCTGTCAGTACCTGTCCTGGGAGACAGACGTAAGCTCAGTGCAAGGGGACAGTTTCTAACAACTGGAGTTCTCTGCCCTGGGGTGCAGTGATTTGGAAGCAACCACCAGAAGACTGAACTATCTTCCAAGGATGATCTCTAGAGGATCAGTGATCCAGAAGTCCCCTTAGAGGAATTTCATTGCTTGTTTTCACGGACCAAATTGAAAATGAAGTGGGGCTAGACTAATTGTCGGGAGAGGAAGATTGGTTTTAAAGCAAGGAGAGACCTTATTTTTTTTAATTAAAGCCATAATGTCTCAAAAATACTATTATTATTATTATTATTATTATTATTATTAGGAAAAAAATCATAGTAACATATCTATCTCCACTACTGCAAATAGCTATGTAATCCTAGCCTAGCTGCTAACACGTATTATAGAGCAGCATTAAGTGCACTATATTTTTGTTTTTCCCAGTTAATATATTATGAACATTTTTGTAAGATTTTCTCTATTCTTTACAAAAGTTGATGAAAATGCAATGATAATAAAAACATTATGATCATGAAGACAGGGATGATGATCACCTCAGTTGAATATTTTTTATATGCTAGGCACTATTGAAAGTATCTGGGGATGATTATCGTACTTAATCCTCACAACCCATTTACAGATGGGTTATTTAGTCACAGAGTTTAAATATTTGCTCAAGCATAGAAATATTATGTGGTATAACCAGTCTTTACAACAGGTAGATTCTCCAGGCTGTTATAGCCTAATTTTCTAAATAATGAAAACTTACTGTAAAAACCTAATAGATGCAATTACCCATCAAAATGTGAGGGGAGGAGAATTTCTGATGCCAAATCTGATTTAATTTGCATTTTCTCTATCTTCTTAAAAATAAGGTGTATGCATTTCTGTATAACCCTTCAGTCTATTAAAAGGAATTAAAAGATGATAATCTGCATTCCTTTTGGAGACTCTTCAACCTGACATGTAGGAATTAGCACTACTCTGATATTCCTAGGAAAAATTCTAGGATTCTAGGAATTCCTCAGGAGCATAGGTATTAGCATGCCTAGATGAACTTAGAACTTCTTCCAGGGTGGAAGAAATGGTACAATGTATCATAAAATCTCACAGTTTCTTAAGACTAAGGCAAGATTCTTCTCTAGAAAGGACTCAAGTAAATACCCCTGAAGGGGCAGAGTCAGGTGCAACAGGAAAGCTTAGTTCTTATTTGCGTCCAGATGGTAACAACTTGTATGGGTTGGTTTTGTTTTATTATGGTGGTAGTGGAAAGGAAAGAAACTGACAAAAGTTTACAGTGTTGCAGCGGAAGAATTATTTTAGAACTTACAGAAAACTCAGAACCTGCTCCAGTGTAGCAAGCAGCTTCATGGAGGTAATAGCTGCAACATTTTCCTTTGTCTTCAACAGAATACACTGGAAATTCCAAGGACTAAAACTGTAGAGGAAGATTCTTCCTAATTATTTGGTTTGTTGAAAGAGTAGAAAAGAAAAAGAACATTTGTTTGCAAACAATTAGAACCTCTTTCATTCTACTTAAGTCTATTCATTATCTTCCTAATGCATTTAAACTATTCATATCCTGGAATAATGCCCTAAGATTTCAATAATTTGCTTCCTTTGAAATACCGAGTCTAGAAGCTTTGCGTCTGAGTCAGGAATTCCTCCAGTGTCAATGTTTTTCTTTTCTTTTCTTTTGCTATCTCCTTTCTGAGCATTTTTTCAGCCTCACATCAGGCCTGGAATTAAACTCACAGCTCCAAAATTAATTCCCAGCTTCTGGGTTGTGAACAATTCCCTGACTTGCTCTGACATACTGTCTGTCCTGTGGGTTCCTGCCTGTCCTTGAGGGAAAACAGTGAGACTGGAGGAGGTCATGAAGGGAGTGAGTGCGGATAGAAAAGAGGGCATCGAGCTGAGACAGTAAAGTATTCGGAGGTCTGGGAGATGAGGAAGAACCAGCAAAACAGACTGTTAAAAGTCAGGAAGGGGTTTAGAGGCAATAAAGCAGAAAGAAGAGATATTGGTCTGAGGTGGTAACACAATTATTAATAATAACAAGATATAGGTGAGTTACAACCACAAGAGTGGGAGTGGAGAGACCTTATTGAACGCATGGGACATTTAGTAGAGATCCAACTGTGGTCATACCTTGATAGTGGTATGCTGAAAACCAACCTTACAGTCAGGGCTACTCCAGACCCCATTTTAAAAGCTTAAAAAGAAGCTTGAAAGCATAACGAGAGATCAGATCAGAAAAGCCATAGACGTGACTGGACTAGGTCCTTCCAGGTTCTCGGATAGCCCCAGCATTTTAAAGGTTACTTAGATAATAATAATGATATATTGATTTTTCTCTCAACATGTTTCCTTCATTTAAAATAACTAACTAGGACATCTGGGTGGCTCAGCCAGTTGAGCGTCTGCCTTTGGCTCATATCGTGATCCCAGAGCTCCAGGACCAAGTCCCGCATCAGGCTCCTGGCTCAGCGGGGAGTCCGCTTTTCCCTCCGACCCTTCCCCTTCTTCATGCTTTCTCTCTCTCAAATAAATAAATGAAACCTTTAAAATAATTAACTAGCATTGATTACTATGATCTGCTGAAAATTGGTACTTACTTTGAAGAGCATACCATTGGGATGAGAGTGCCATTTTAGGAGTGATAAGAGCAAGGCTCAAGGAATCACTTAATATAGGTGAGTGATTCTGCCAAGCATGAGGAAAATGAATTGTGTCTCCATCCCAATGGAATTAAAAAGGTAGTTAATGTTATCATCAAATCATTGCTGTACAAGAGCTAATTTGTTATGTTCTTTTACCATTCTTTTCTACACTTTGTTCCCCACTCCAAACACAAATTCTATCAGATACTCCTATAAAATAAATGCATAAAGTAAAAGTTTAAGAGGAGACAAATTCGGGGGGGGAAAGGTAATGAGACATCATCATTTAGCAATGAAATATTAATGCCATAGAGAAATTCTCTCCATGTAATTCAATACTCATTGTAAGAGGGAAATTTCAGAAACAGGTATGCGACATGATTCTTCACATAGATTATCCCTGATATTATTAATTGTATATCTTTACTTATTCCAAAGCAAACTTCTGAGAGTTCAGAAGCACAATGAATGCATTTACACTTTGATCCAGCAACAATTCCATATCTAAAAAGTTATAGAAATATATATATTCTCACGTATGTGAAATGACATTGGTGCAATGACACTGATGCATTGTTTGTAATAGTAAAATATTAGATACAATTTAAAGTGTTTAAATAAATTACATGCAATCACTAATGAAATACTACAGAAGATTGTCCAGCAACAACAACAAAAAATATTGTTAGGGAACTAAAGGGTTGTATTGTGAAGTTGAAGTTGATTCAAAGACATCTTTTCTCTCGGCTCTGACACAATAATCTATGTATTTTATCTACTACACCAAAACACTGATTTCTGAAACACAGTGCATTACTTGGTTATATGAAATTTGTAATTTTGAGACATCTCCATTAATCAGGCCTTCTTTAAAAATCACGGTACATTGTATACACTTCTCTTCTGCATTTTAATAACAAATATGATTTTCTTCCCACTTATGTTTGCATTGATAACTTTTAATTTTATTTTGCTGTTACATTATGTCTGTGAGTAACAAACTAGTGATCTATGTGATATAAAATGATGTAATTTCCCATCTTCTATTATTTAAATCCATTTTTAAAATGCATTTTTGAGTCAGGAGTTTTATTGAGAATGGTCATATTCAAGACCTCCCAGGTCTATCAACAGTGAATGAAAAAGTGCTAATTTCTCAGAGCATCTCAAAAAGTATTTATTACTTTTTATAGCTTCCCTATTTTCTTTATTCTTGCCATTTGCAATGTATTTAAAATGAGAATAAAATAATACTGGAAATATCTTGTGTGCTAAATCAGAAATATAAACATTGACTCAATGTCTTCTAACAGTGGTCAAGAAATGTAACAATTGTCACTTTTATTTATTTTAATATGTTATAATCACCTCTAATTATGACAAACAATATATCTGAAAGGTAAAAATATATACACATACTTATACACTCCATATATGTAATAAATACTTGCAGAGTGGATGCCCAGAGAGCAAACCACAAGACCCTGAGGGATAGATTAATAAGCTTGATGTTTTAACACTTCTTTCTCATAGCTTTAAAGAAAGGAAGGATATGGTGAAACCCATTTTAATCAAGGAAGGTGATATGCAAAAAAACAAACAAAAAAAAGATCTGGAAAGAATTCAACCACAAAATTGATGTGTGCCCTGTGAAATAAAGGATACATATTGAACATGTGTAGTGATATTCTTGTTTGTTCTTTTCAAATTGGTTTTGGCTACATATTCATATATATCCAACTTACTGAGTAGCATATTTTTAAAGTGTTTGATTCTTTTTAACTACCCTGTGGGTGATAAAGAGCTAGGAGAGGAAAATCATTAAAAGGATTCAGTTTCAGACATTTACCTGACTTAAAAGACAGGAACATATCAAGTACAATCAATTGCATGAACAATGTCCCTATTTTGTGTAAGTATTATTCCTCTAAAATGTTTTACAAAAAAGTGGCCTCCTGAGAGCATCAGAATCCCAAAAGAGCTGGTTATAGCAAGCTTGAGTAAGAAATAATACAAATAAATCTGTAACCAAATTAGTGACATAAATTCAGATTGACAGATTAGAAATATCAAATGGTTTGGGGAAAGGTATCTTTTTCTTTATGTCCTATAGATGGGGTCTAGAGTTTGTAACTTGCCTTGGTTTTAAGATAACTTAACTGATAGATATCAATAGTCACGATTCGTCAACAGTACAAGCTAAGCTGAATTTGTGTTGGCTCTGCAAATTGCATAAGTACTCTATTTTCAACCACATAAATTATAGGCTGAGTGCAAGTAAGGTCTGAATTCCTTCCCAAAGTTATCATAGTGTATTTTCTGGCTTTGATTTAAAAGTCGGTTTAATTCTTAGAAATAAATAAGAACGTTAAATCATTAATACATATCAAATGTTTTCTTTAAAAGCCATGATATATAAACTTTTTGGCCTACAGAAATATGTGCAAATCTATTTAAAGCTACGGAGAAGTGAAGCTGACAGTGACAAGTGTCCTCTCTCCATGTTCATCTGTGAGGCGGGGCAGTGTTTTTATTAATAATCAGATATCTCAGGCATTGGAGAGAGCCCAGGCTTAGCCTCCACTGGCCCACTGGGGTGGAATGGGTATCTAGAATATTCAACACAGCAACTGACCTGTTTGTTCCTTCTACTCACTATTCAGACCCAGGGCAAGTTGAAATAGTAGGAGTTAGGGTTCAGGTCCTAGTTCGGCAGGAATCCAGTTCCGAAAGGCAGATGGAGGAACACTACAAGTTTTTGGAACAGAATAGGATAAAAAATAGGAGCTGAACCATGAACTAATGAACATAAGAAAATTCAGGCTTAGGCACACAAGGCAGAGGTGAAGATGCCAGAAGAGGCTCTCTCTGAAGGCAATGGAGTTGCAACTCAAGAAATGGTGTGGAACTCAGCAGCCAGCATTAGGATATGAAGTTCCAAATGAGAACTAACTATACGAAAATGAAATCTGCCTTACACTTTGGGATCTAGATAATGCTGATGGATGAAATACTAAAATCTTAACAAAAGCAAGGGAGGCTAACAAAGCATAAATACTGCATGAAGAAGTTTGATTTGGGAATTAGCATGGGTTTAAGACTGTTGGTCTTAACTCCCTCTATAAAGAGAGGATGGATGCTAGAGACTTGGCAATTAGCCAGAGCTGGAGATGCTTAGCAACATGCGAGGGAGTGGTATTATTAAAACCCACCTTCTTTATACCTTTTCAAACATAAGCATTTATGTTCTTACACAAAAAATCCTTTATGTCTTTGGGCCGATCAGGGCTCAAATATGAACATTCTACTCCCTACGAGACAAATTGCCATTAGTCTCAGCAACCATTGGACACAAATATTGGGCTAAGCAGTGGGAACCTCTGTGTGTACCCAGCAATAGCCTCTTTCAGTTAGTTATGGGGATTTTAAACTGCTTGCCAATGACAGCAAATCTGTACCACAACGGCCTTTCCCTAGTGATTATTATTTAACCAGAGATGAGCACATGTTTTACTTGGTCCTATCAGTCTGAAGGGAACAGCTTTTATTCTCGCTGTTAAATGAAAGAACTCTCTCCCTCTCTTTTTTTTCTCTCTCTCCCTCTCTGTCTCTTATTCTCTCTCTCTCTCTCTCTTCCTTTCTCTCTCTCTCCCTCTCCCCAAGCATATAACCTCAATTGCTTCTAAGCAACCATTTGGTGTTTGATGAGGAAAGCAAGTCTGAGAAAGAGTTTGAAGTTGAAAACTCACTGCAACATTTGAGATAAATACTCTACTTATGAAACCAGTCTGAGTCGGGTTTTTTGTTCACTGCATTCAAAAGCATCTCGACTGAGAATGGTTTTCTTTTTCTTTCTCTTTTTTCCCTAATCATCTGACCAGATCAGATAATTCTGATCACAGTCTTTTCTCTTTTCTTGACCTATATGCCTCCTTGCTTGAATTCATCTATTCCCACGGCTTTAATGACTTTCTGTGCATTGACATAGTCAGGTCAGAACGCACTACTGAGCACCAAACTCATATTTCCAAATGACATTAGTTATCCCTTCCTGAGTCACCAACAAGCTTCTCAAAATTTGCATTCTAATACCGAAATTTTCGTCTGTGTTCTTACTACCTCTTCCTCTACCTACATTCTCATTATTTGTTGTGTTGTTATCCATCTTACATGAGACTTCAAGATTCCATTCTCAGCCTCTTTCCAGCTCTTAACCAATCAGCACTACATATTTGCCTTTTCTATTTCCTAAAGTATCCCCAAATTCATTTCTTCTTTGCTCTGTAGTATGTAACTCTGGGGGCCAAGTTCTTCATCATCTCTCGCAATAAGTGTTCTAATCTCCTCTTGTTTGAACTCCCAGCCAGGAATTTCTCCTTCTTTCTATCAATCCTTGAGACACAAATACCAGAGTTATCCTTCCAAATAAAAAATAATAATAATTCACCCTTTTTCCCTGTGGGAAAATCAAACTGCTCAGCATGTTTTCACCCCCAGCTCTTCATGACTAGACCCCAATCCACCTCACTGAGCTTATTTTCTTCTACTATCATTCTTTCACACATTTCTAGCCTCCCATCTAGAAATGTTTGGTGTGCATGTCTTACTTTTCTCCAAGCCTGCTATCCTTCCTCTTGATCTATGCAGTTCTACATGTTTCTTCTGCTGCTTCAAAAGTCCTGACCCCAAAACTCTGCCTGGACAACTTAATTATTCTGCAACATCCAGCTCAGTAACTTCTCTGAAAACCTATCCCTAGGAACAAACTCAGCTCTCAGGGCAGAATTAATGCCCCCCTTGCTCTGCATTCAAATCACATGTTCTACATAACTTCTCACGTAGCATTCCCCACATCATGCGATCATTCATAGTTGGTGAAGCTAAGTCTACTCTTAAACCATTAGGACTTTTAAAAAGACAAAATGCACAATTCACCTGGGAACCTCTCAGACCAATTAATGCAGTGTCTGGCACATAATGATATTTCCATAAAAATCTGCAGGAAAACAGCTGCAGGAGCTCTCGGGGCTCCACACAATGGGAAGTACAGCTTTCTCAGGAAATGTTCAGATTTGTGTCAGTTATAGTTTGGGCTAACCATCCTCATATTCTGTCATCACTCTGTCACTGGGCCATGCCACTTCACCTTTCAGGTTATCCTCAAGGACAAATAACTTGGAAACTCCTCTCCCAGCTACAAGCGGAAAGAGTACAAAAGCTATGTCCTAGATCTAATGGAAGAATAAAGGTAATCATGAATTCATTTCTAATAAACAACCCATCACATCCTAAGGCTGTTACAGGTGAAAAATTCATAATATGCACATCTACAAAATGTAATGAGGTTTGAATAAAATCACTGGAGAACCACAAATTGATATAATGGACTTTTCTCCCCTCTATTAGGCTTGCCTTCCTCCCACCCCCCCAGAGTACAATTCTTTCAGGGTAAATGTGAGTGTTTTACCAGAGCAGGGCAGGGAATGCAGAGGCAAACTTGTCTTGACCCAAACACAGATCACCTCTTAGTAGCCTTCATAATAACAGCTCACTATATGTGCTGTAACACCTTGTGGGACACAGTGATATTGTTTTCAAGCTTCCTAACAGATAATGGTCTGCTGCCAAATACTACCTGCTCTATTCCTAAGTAGTTTTGCAATGGTGCTAAATTCTTCTAAAGCGTTGCTTTGCCCTTTCGTGCATGAAGGTCTTGGCACATGGATCAGGAGACACTATATGGTTTATGACAATATAATTATTGAGTTTCATGTAGGCCTGACACATTCATGAAAATGACAAAGTTACCTAGACTGAAATGAAACGCAAGTTGTCATCATGAGACAATTCTGAATAACAGGCATGTTCCCAGATGAATCCATGCTGAAATAAAGCTGTAAAACTCCATAGTTTATGTGTGGCATATTTATATATTGTAACCACATTCTAAGCTTTTTTTTTTTTTTTTTAAGATTTTATTTATTTACTTGAGTGAAAGAGAGACAGAGAGAATGCACACAGAGGGAGGGGGAGAAGCAGACCCCTGCTGAGCAGGGAGCCTATCATGACCTGAGCCAAAGGCAGATGCTTAACCGACTGAGCCATCCAGGCGCCTCTCTAAGCTTTTTTTAGTAAGAAGACAATTGAGAAAATCTAGAATAAGTAGTTCATTAATGCATTTAAATGTCACAAGAATCTTGTGAAGTAAGACACTACTATTATACCCATTTTAGAGAAATTGAATTATAGAGTCTTAAAGTAACTTGTTCAAGGGCACAAAGCTAGGAAGTGACAGAACTAGTAATAAAATCCAGTCTGGCTTCACAGACTCCATATTTTATCACTATGCAAATTGCCTCTCTATTTAGTGAGGTCCAAGGAGAATAATTGGCTTTCTGAAAAAGGTGGGAAAGTTTATTGCACATTGCTGAGTGTTGGGGTTAATGTAGAGCATGAAATCAGCCATAATACCTGGCTTGCTAAAATGTCACACAGAGGCCGCTGGGGGCGAGGGAAGATTTCCGAGAAGGGCATGGGCCTTTGGAATGCCGAGGCCCGCCTGACCACTGCCATTGGAAGGCAGCGGGGAGTTGCCTTCCCGAGGTTTTCTTAGCCCAAACAGCCGCCCTGTGATCTAAGAGATGTAGGCATTGTCCCTTAGGCTATGTTTGGCAGAACTTGTAGAACATGCAGATTAGCATATCGTATCTTTCCTGAAAATAAATCCTCTCAGTTTCAGTAAGACCGCTTGTCACACATCACGTGCTTGAGAAACAGTGATAAGGATTTGGATATCCCGAAGGACCAACAAAAGCGGGAGCAGAGAAGAGCAAAGGGTCTTCACCTCTGAGCGTTGACCCCCTTGCCTTCTCCTCTCTTTCGTAGCAAAGTTTGGAGTCATCCTTCATCCGTCGGTACAGGGATTGCTGGCCATTCCCAGCAGCTGAGGTCAAGATTTAATGCCAATTATAAAATTTACTTTATTTTGGCCTTTAATCATACCATTTGTACTTGTGCATAACTAGGTCCTGAATATTCAGCAGTCGTTTACATGTAAATTATCTTCACCTAACATGTTAATTTAACATGATTTAATCATTGAATTGTATATTTGAAAGTAATCTAGAAAATACACAACAGCAAAGTCCTCGATGTTTCAAACAGCTAATTGGAACACTTCCAAAGCAGTAAGTAAGTCCTTCAAGGGTTATTTTGAGGTCCAACAGAAACCCAGCTCAGGACGTCATGGTCAGGTGGACTATACCGCAGGGTACAAAGGAGACTGCAAGGAGCAGTTCCGAAAGAAGACAGGTGTGGGCTTCACAGTCACCCCAAAAGGGAGTGTGCAATCCACTTAAGTGAATTAAATCATTTAATTCAAATTATAATTAATGCATCCCAATGACCAGCTTGCCCTATTATTATGAGCAATGAAAAGGAAACTCTGAAAAAATAGGAAGTTTCAGCTTAGGAGACCTGAATCAAAAACTGCTAGCATATCTCCATATCAAGTTAAGAGACCCTTGCCAGCTCACTATGAGAAGGGATGCTACCCAGTGTTCCACTTCCTACAGGAGCTGAGAAGTAAAGTATGTTCAGAAAGCAGAATGAAATCGATATCGTAGCAACCAAATTAATCATTCATTAGCAAATAAAAACCACATATCCTCATCCAATCTCAAAAGCTAAATAGTAAAAATCCCAGGAGCTTAAGAGAAAACATAACATTAAAGCTCGACTATCCCATTTATGAGTAAAAACAAGTACAGAAATCCAACCCTTAATGCTATCCTTTTCTAATTTTTCTAGTCCAGCTTCCACCTCCAGCTAATGTGTCTTGGGTAGAAAAAACACCTTTATCTGAGCGATGCTGAGGAAGAGAATGAAAGGTTTGTAGAGTACAAAGTTCGATTCAGAAAAAGGAGGAGATACTAGCACTAGCGTTTTCACATCAACGCTGCAAGGAAGGGGAGAAGGCCCGCGACCACACAAGCTGAACTAATTCCAAGGAAGATTAAGGGAAATACAGAAACATTTCAGACCTTTGCTTTGACTGAACCACCAAAGCAGGCAATCTGGTCTTTTTAAGAAGGAAGGGAAAGGGAAAGGAAAATGAATATATATATACACATACATAGTATATATACACATATAGATAATATATAAAAAATACACATGCACAGACTCTTAACTGACATTTTGAATGTCATAGAAAGAATGCCAAATTGTTCAGCAATAGTTTTCCAAATATTACAGGGCCCACCACCATAAATGCAAGGTTAAATTGGTTTATACAATAAGGGAACATAGTAGAAGGCTCTCTGCTATGAGAGCTTACAGGGGACAGGAGTCAAGGGGGATGTGGTAAAGAGAAGTTCTGTGCCCCAATATTTTACAGGTCGCCATATTTTGTTAATTAATTTTTCAATGGTATTGTTCACCCAGTCTTTCTAGCATACTACCTGTTCTGTGCACTGAAATTAGAATCAGAAAACACAGAATCAGAAAACATGGGCTTAAGCTGGGCCTTGTCATGTGCCATCCTTTAGGGAAGGTAATTTCACTTCTAAAATAGGGAAAATAGAAACAAAATGACATATTTGTGGTGAAGGTTAACTGAGGTTGCATGTGTGAGACCAACTTATAACCACACTTGTTACTATACTATAAACTATAAAAGGTTAGACTAATAATAATGCTATTAGTAATATCAGTAATGATAATAATAGTAAAAGTTACTTTTGGTTACCATTTGTTAGTATTAAGTTATAATAGCACATTATTACCTGGCTCTAAGGCATGGATTTTGTAACACTGAATTTACAACCAGAAGAGATGAATTAACTTTCCACATATGGTGAAATTTTGTACAGAAATATAGGATTCCTCAGTCAATATGGAAACAAGATTTTCCAGCTTTAATGCTTGTTCTCTACACTTCCTGATAAAATGTCTATGAATATATCCAAAAAAGCCAAAAGAAATAGTAACACTGGAACTAAAGATAAAATTAAAATCATATATCAACAGGCAAAAGAAAGTTCATGAACTTTGTTATTGGTGATAATTTAATGAGAGGCAGAGGCTTGAGTTAGGCATGATGTGCTTTATCTTTGGTAAACAAAACAAACAAACAAACAAAAAACCCAAACAACATAAAAACATACTTCTGAAATTCTCAGAGTATGGTCCTGGTACCATGAGACTGGCAGAATTAGCCTCAACTGGGAATTTGTTAGAAGTGCAATTACAGCAAATTACAGGCTCCTAGCTCAAGGCCCATACCATCCTCTCCAGCTGATTTCCATACCTACTGAAGTTTGGGAACCACTAGCACAAAAACAAAAAACATAGAGAAAAATATTTTTGATTCATGCCCATCCTATGATTTAACTCCGAAAGAAGAATTTGCAGTGACCCGAAACAGATGAGTATTATTATTCCTACTTTCAGGTGAAAAATTAAGAAACAGGAATTAAGAGATTTGACCAACCCAGCACATCAGGAAGAATCAGGGTTAATGTGCTAATTATTTGACCTTGAAGATTATCTCCTTCTTCACAATTTATATATACTATCTCCCTAGCTTTAAGACCAATAGTTTGAAAACTACACCTTTAAGTAAACAGAAAAAAAAATTTTTTTTGTAAGCTTCTTGCTTGTTGTCTTCAAAAGCATTGTAAAGGACACGGTCCAGATATTTGTAAGATGTAAACAAAATTAAATGGGAAGAGAGAGACAAAAAAGATGGGTGAGGAAATAAGAGTGTGAGAAATCCCAAAAGACAGTGGCAGGATCGAATTTACATTAATAAGAACAGAATAAAGACAAACAAACTGAGGAGAAATACAGAACAGAATATGAAAGTAATAGACGTATTGTCGAAACCCTGACAGAGAAGATAAAAGGTACAGAATTCTGACACCTGAGACCTAAACATGACATTGACTTTCAAATAAAATATAAAAACAAGAAGAGGGGCACCTGGGTGGCTCAGTTGGTTAAGGGACAGACTCAGTTTCAGTTCAGGTCATGATCCCATGGGATCCTGAAATCAAGCCCTGTGTGGGGCTCCGTGCTCAGCAGGCAGTCTGCTTGAGATTCTCCCTCTGCCCCTCCCCACCCTGGGCTCTCTCGTGCTCAGGCTCTCTCTCTCAAATAAATAAATCTTTTTAGAAAAATAAAATAAAATAAAAACAGGAAGAGAAGAGAAATACATGATACAACATGGAAACAGTCTGACAACGAAAAAGGACTGAGTATACAAAAGGGTAGTAACCACAGAATTCCACATAAAACTGATGATAGGGGTGCCTGGCTGGCTCAGTTGGTAGAGCATGCAACTCTTGATCTCAGGGTCATGAGTTCAAGCCCCACACTGGGTGTGGAGCTTACTTAAAAAAACAAAAAAAAACAAAAAACTAATGATAAAACACCAATGTACAGCACAACATACCATGCTTATTTTATATATAATTCTAATTCCAAAGGTAGAAAAAGAAAATTCACAAAGCATCCAGGCTCAAAATGCATGTCACACTGGAAATAAATGAAGACCACCAAAATGAGAACAAATAGAGGCTATTTATTCAGTTTGCTATAGCAAAGGACTCAGCTACCATCACTTGGATTTTCCAGAGCCCTAAAGGTAGGCAAGGAAGTGGGAAAGCTCTTAGTGAAAAGAAAAAAAAAGAAGGCTCCAGGCATGTTCTGATTGGAAGTTGATGGCAGGAGGAGGTAGGCTAATTAGAAATAGGGCATCTAATGTGCTTGATTAGGGGAACATAGCTGGCTTCCTCTGGTTGTTCTGGTTGGTCCTGAGTTAGAAGTAGCGGCAAATATTGGAGAAGCTGGAAGTCATTGACCAACTCCTGACCATGCTAAGCTGAGGTCTCCAGAGGTAGTGTTTGGCATCCCCAAGGCCTATTGCCGCAGAGGTTGTAGGTCAGGGCTCCCTTGTCATGTATAGTCTTATTATTCATACCAAATGAATGAAATGGTTAAATTTTCCTGTTTCTAAGTATAAGCTTGCAGGCAATAAAAATTCCATTTGGCCATAACCACTTCTGTATTTATTAGACTTGTATAGATTAAATGCATTAAAAGATATTTATAGTATTTCAAACATTAAAAAAAGTTTTTGATAGTTTAAAACATTTAAACCAATAAAATGCAGGAAAATTATACACGGATATTTAACTGACATTTAGATAAAGAACGACTTTCTAAGCTTAATGGCAATAGAGGATATCACCAATATCTCCAAGGAAAAGATGAGTAGATTTTACTGCATAGACATTTATGTAAATTGAAATGAAATGTAATATTAAAATGTACAATATGAAAATAAAGGGTTTTTTATTATTTTAATTCCAGTATTGTTAACATACAGTATTATATTAGTTTCAGGTGTACAATATAGTGATTTGACACTTCCATACATCACCCAGTTCTCAACACAATTGCCCTCCTTACTCCCCATCGCCTATTTCCCCCTCCCCCCCAACTCTCAGTTTGTTCTCCATGGTTAAGAGTCTCTTGGTTTGTCTCTCTCTCTTGTTTTCCTTTGCTTACTTGTTTGCTTTCTTAAATTCCACATATGTGTAAAATCATATAGTATTTGTCTTTCTTTGACTGACTTATTTAAGCTTAGCATTATTTTTGAACATCTTTTTAGTTCGTCACCTTATTTTTTCTTACTTTGTTTCATACAACCTGCACTCTAACAATGAATTTCTAAGGTAGTATTGTTGATCCGCAAACTGACCCCACACCTGGAGGGCAATGAGAGACTGAAGAAAGGGACAGACAAGACTGGTAGGTGGCAGGTTTCGTAAGTGAAGGAACTCGCGAGCCTGGTCTCGGGCAACCACAAGACAAATAAATCTAGGCCCTCGTTCCCCAGAATCTTAAAAGTTTATACAGAGGCTTTACCTGGGTTCAGTCATATATATCCTACAGATAGTCTCCCAACAGCACATTGCTCTCTCAAGGCTGAATCCTTGAAAACAGTTCTCACTGTGGGAACAGTAGGCAGAACTTATATTCCAAGGACAGTGGAGAGAGTAAGAGGCCTCTGATTGCCTGGTTCTGCTCCTGGGTCAACAGGCGGTCATTTCCTCTCAATTACCTATTACCTCCTGCAACAAAGGAAGTATTTTTTACATAAAAATCCACCCTGCCATCCCCCCACCCCCACCCTCTACAGAGGAGGATACTCAGGTGGATAGGATGACCTGTCACAGAAGGGGCAGCATTTTGTCTTTACTAAAATAAACACCCTAGATACAGATTTGCCTTCCCTGCACACAATGCTGCTGCCAAACTATTACCCTGGACTTACAGAATGCCTTCTTCACCATCATGGTGTTCCACACAGCATTACCTCTGATCAAAGAACTTATTTTTCATTAAAAAAAATATGTGTCCATGGACCCATGTTCATGGAATTCACTGGTCTTTTGACAGAACAGTGGAATGACCTTTTGAAGGCCAGCAGAAGCTAGGTGATAATACCTTGCAGGGTCGGGGCAAGGTTCACTAGAAGGTCATATATGCTCTGAATTAGCATCCAAAATATGGTGTTATTTCGCCCATTGCTAAGATTCATAGGTTCAGAAATCAAGAGGTAGAAATGGAAGTGGCACCACTCACTATTACCCCTAATGACCGACGAGCACAGTTTTTGCTTATGGTTCCCAAGACTTCATGCTCTGCTAGCCCAGAGGTCTTTGTTCCAGAGGGAAAAATGTTTCCATCAAGAGACACAATGAAAAAAGAAAAAGAAGAAGATAGCAGGAGGGGAAGAATGAAGGGGAGTAAGTCGGAGGGGGAGACGAACCGTGAGAGACGATGGACTCTGAAAAACAAACCTAGGGTTCTAGAGGGGAGGGGTGTGGGGGGATGGGTTAGCCTGGTGATGGGTATTAAAGAGGGCACGTACTGAATGGAGCACTGGGTGTTATATGCAAACAATGAATCATGGAACACTACATCAAAAACTAATGATGTAATGTATGGTGATTAACGTAACAATAAAAAAATTTTAAAAAAAGAGAGACACAATGATTTTCCTGAACAAGAAGTTAAGACTGCCACCCAACCACTTTGGGCTCCTCATGTCTCTGAATTAACAGGCAAAGTAAGGAGTTATGGTGCTGACTGGGGTAGTTGGTTGTGACTACAAAGGGGAACTTGGACTACTTCTCCCCAGTGCATATAGGGAAGAGGTTGTCTAGAATACAGGCGACCCCCCCCCCAGATCATCTCTTAGCATTTCCATACCCTGTGACTAAGGCCAATGGAAAACTACAATAACCCAATACAGGCAAGACTACTCAAGGCCCAGGCCCTTTAGAATGAAGGTTTGCGTCACTGTCCCGCATAAAGAGCAATTACCAGCTGAGGTGATTGCTAAAGGCCAAGGGGATACAGACTGGAAGGTAGATACAAATATCAGCTACAATCCTATGACCAGTTATAGAACTGAGGACGATAATTGTCTTGAGTATTCTCTCCTTATTTTGTTATGAATATGTTCGTGTATGTGTGTTCATGCATTTTTGCTTTCTTCCCTCTCTCACTTCCTTATCATGTAACATAAGATGCAGGAACTAGATCATAGAATTTAAGTTTGTTAATTTTACATCATAGTGTTTAGGTTATAAGATATCAAGAAGAAGGGTAAATATCACTCAACTGCTTCTGAGGAAGTATATTTTCGGTTATAAGCAGGATATTTGCATCATGTAAGGCAGAGTTATTATCTTGCTAATCTATATTTGAAGATTAAGAATGGTTTAAGGAAGTGTGTATCTGTGCCAAGTCAACAAGGGGTGACGGCCAAATTGCCTGGGCCACAAGATGCCCAGATAGCTGGTTAAATATTATTTCTGGGTGTGTTTGTGAGTAAAGCAGATGGCCCTCCCCCGTGTGGGTGGGCATCATCCAGCCATTCCGTCCTTTGAGGGCTTGAATAGAACAAAAAGACAATTTGAATTCTCTCAGCCTGATTATCTGCTGGGCCATGACTTCTGCTGCCCTCAGCACTTCTGGCTCTCAGGCCTTCAGCCCTGGACTGGAATCTGCACCATCAGCTCTTTACTTTTCAAGCTTTTTAAACCCCTGGCTTTCCTAGGTCTCCAACTTTCAGAAGGCAGATCATGGGACTTCTCAGCCTCCATAATCATGTGAGGCAATAATTCATAATAGATCTCTTTTTCTTTTTGTCTGGATAAACCTAACATACCCTATCTTCAAAAATAGCAATTGTATGATTCCGATACTGATAAATTTTATAAGGAAATGGTTAACTCTAAAATTTAAAATAGTTAATTAAAATTAAAACATCAAGATAAAAATTTTATTTTTGTCTATATTTGGGATATTTTGCTTTTTTATATTTGGGATATTTTCCAGCCATATTTTATATTAACTCAAAGAATTGAGAATATGAATTTTCTAAGGTAACCACATACTAAAGTGAAAACTTTAACAACAAGCTTAATTTTTTGAAGATTATAAATTCTTTTATACCAAATATATCAGACAGGATAATAGCCTTACTCTGTAGAATGTGTGAAATATTTCCTGAAGATCCAGACTGCTTTACCACATTTTAGTAGTGGCAGGCATCTATACACAAATGCTAATGAATGACAAATTGCTATAAAAACAAGTGATTTAAAATGTTCAATTAATCAGCCCAAAAATGTGGAATAAGTATTAAAATGAATTAACTTCCATGTATCTGATGCCATGTATCTGATGTAGGGCATACACTATATTGTGCAGTGTTAGTTCCAGTGATATAATGATTATGATCTTTTAAATTGAATTATAATTGACCATATAATATTATACTAGTTTCAGATATACAAGATAGTAATTTGATACTTTTATACATTATGAAATGATCACCATGATAGGTCTAGCTATCATTGGTCACCATACAATGTTATTATAATGTAATGGACTATATTTTCTATGCTGTATATTATATCCCTGTAACTTATTTTCTAACTGGAAATTTGGTACCTTTTAATCCCCTTCACCTGTGATGCCCATATCCCTATGCCTCTCTTCTCTGGCAACTACCAGTTTGTTCTCTGTGAGTCTCGATGAGTCTGTTTCTGTTTTGTTTGTTCTTGTTTCTTATATTCCACATATAAGTGAAATTATACAATATTTATCTTTTTCTGACTTATTTCATTTAACATAATAACATCTAGTTCCATCCATGTTGCCCCAAATGGCAAGATATCATTCTTTTTTATGGCTGAGTAATATTTCACTGTGTGTGTGTGTGTGTGTGTGTGTGTGTGTGTGTGTGTGTGTGTATCACATCTTCTTATCCATTTGATGGACACTTAGGTTACTTCCGTATCTTGGCTATTGTAAATAATGCTGCAACAAACATAAGAGCATATATCTTTTCAAATTAGTGTTTTTGTTTTCTTTGGACAAATACCCAGAAGTGGAATTACTGGATCATATGGTAGTTCTATTTTTAGTTTTTTGAGGAACCTCCATACTGTTTTCCACAGTGGATGCACCAATTTTCATTCCGACCAACAGTGTATGAGGATTCCCTTTTCTCCACATCCTCACCAACACTTGCTATTTCTTATCTTTTTGATACTAGCCATTCTGACAGATGTGAAGTGGTATGTCATTGGAGTTTTGATTTGCATTTTCCTGATGATGAGTGATGTTGAACATCTTTTCATGTGTCTGCTGGCCATTTGTATGTCTTCTTTAGAAAAATGTATATTCAGGTCCTCTGCCCATTTTTTTAATCCAATTATTTGGTTCTTTGTTATTAAGTTGTACGAGTTCTTTATATATTTTGCGTATCAACCCCTTATCCCATATACCATTTGCAAGTATGTTAAGAAGGATATATTTGTATATTGTGGGACATATGTAATGTCTATGTCATTCATTATAGTACTTAAAAATCATTTGTCAAATGTCTTTAATGTACCAGAACTTGTGGTAGAGAATAGAAAAATGAGCAAGCTATAACTCCTCCTCTCAGAAATTCTTAGTCTAGTGAGCCCCAAAATAATGAGAATCAAAAGACACAGGTTCAAAAAATGTGGACTCTGAAGAGTGAAAGAGAATTATGGAAAAGAGACTGAGGAAGAGGTGCTCTGAATCTTTCTGTTTGAATGGAATATGTAAATGCTTTAGTGTGGTATGCTAGTTCCTGGATGAGGATTGTGTGTGTGTGTGTGTGTGTGTGTGTGTGTGTGTGCACATGCACGTGCATGGGCACTCATGCCCATGGGCACAGCTGGTGGAACGAGGAAAGACCTGCCCATGAGTAGAAGCTACAGAAGCAAAGGAAAGGCGGACACAACAAAAGGCTAGCCTTTTATGCCAATATTCCTTATTTCTTGATACCCACCTGAGAGTCACATTTAGAAATCATAGCTTTTCCTTAATTCACTGAGTTCATGATACTCTGGCACATGAAAGATTGATCTTACAAAGGAGCCAATTCATCTTCTCTAGATGGGAGGTTTGTTTCACAAAAAGTCATTCAGAGAAGTAAAAGGAAAATTATGAGTGAATATTTATTGAAAACCAAAGAGAATAAAGAGAGAGACACATATTACAGCACATATTGAGAAATACGCTCGAGAACAATTGTACTAGATGCCAATTTGCAGTGTACTCTAGGATAAAAATTGTGAAGAAATGGAAATGATTTTCCAAACCCAAGGTAAAAATGAATACAAAGTATAATAACACTAATAATATTTGTAAATGAGGCACTCAATTACAGAATATTTTTATACCCTGAATCTTTGTGCTTTTTAATTTTTAGATACAAATTTGGTTAAATTTCTTCTATTTTAAAAATGATTCCCTCTGCTATAATCTTTTTTAATATATAGTAATAGAACAGCTTGAAAGCTTCCTCACAGAAGGTTGCCACAGCAACATCCCTTCGATATGTATGCATGGAATTGGGGGAAGGGGGGTAGAAATACAGGTGAAATGCAGTGGACTGTGGAATGTAATTTAGTCGATTTTCAAGGGAGGAATAAAAAATTCCAAGGTACATGGGGAAAGGGGAAAAGAGCAGACTGCAGAACATGCAGACTCTTTTAGTATCAGTCACCTCTATTCTCATATAACTCTGAACATACCTCTAGATAACCTAAAACAGAGAAATGTTGCTTCTGAAAGACAGGCAGGATGATTCTTAAAGTAGGAGCAGGGAACACCTTAGGTCTCCAGGCTGGCCCACAGCCAAACAGAGCTCATGTGAGGTAGCTACCCAAGAGGGAAGCTCAGCCTACTTTACTCCCAGATGCCTTGAATGCCAAGTGTTCAGATGTCTTTGCCAATATTTTTATGCTTTTTACACTCCAAAGAAAAATTAACTTGAACTTAGCTATTTCACCCTGCTCTTGAATACTTTGGTCCAGCGAAAGCCAGTTAAATTTATAAAGAAGGCAGTGTTTGACTTAAATATCACATCCCTGCTTCTTTTGAGCATTAAAAAACCCTCAGTACTCAGGTGTCTAATACTAGCGGACATGCTGAGCAGCATCCGAATTTCAATACCCATCATTTCATCTCCTCCCCAGGATTTCCTTCCTGTACAATTTTCCCTTTTTTTCTATTTACATGGAAATTCACATGAACTTGCCCCTTTTCCTCAGGTAAATAATTTCAATCAATCTAATAAGAAAGGCTAAATTTTATTGAGATGCTATTGGCCTATTAATGCTAAGCCCTTTATAGGCATTATCTTATTTAATACTTATAATAATACTATGAAACACATGTAATTCTCATTTTTAAGGTCAGAAACATGAGTGTTAAAGGTGTTACATCCCTTGAATAATGTCACACAACCAATATGTGAATGAGTCAGGAATCGAGCCTGGCTCAATTAAAGTATGATCTCAAGGTTCACGCTCTTAACCATCACATTCATTACTTCCTACGGACTAACCCATGTGAGACATCTATGATCTATGATGCCCTAGAGTGTCTTTTTTTTTTCTTCTGGAAAGTATTTCAGAGAAATCTTGAATGTATCTATCAGTAGAAAGAATTGGTTATAAAAGAGATTTCAGATTGGAATATGTTTGGCCCAGTCTCTCCAATTCTTCCACATAGTAACTGTTTTTTCCATTTTCACTAGCATTTTTGTTTGAGTCTCTGCTGTCAGGGCAAACTTCACATTGATATTTGTGCATCTGTCTACTTCAGAGTCCAAAGTCAAGGGTGTAGGCCATTGAGACTTTTCTGGGTGACACACTGCTCCCTCTGCTGGACTGTGGAGGACACAAAGAAAAGCATCTTCAAATGCTAGTTTGACAAGGTATCTTTCTACAGTTACTGAGAAATTAGGAGAGACAAAGATCACAAAGAAGTCAAGCGTATGATGGCTTAACATAGCTGAAAAATAAGGGATTCCAAAGAGACCTGTCCCTAGCACAGATGTGCCTTCCGTGACTAGATTTTATTTTTTTATTTAGGAGGAATAGCAAAGATACATTATTCGCACCAATAGGAGAAGCTGACTATTGTCATCGTGATCTCTCTTGAAGATAGAGCTGGCATCATTATCTTAAATTTCTGTTATTTGTGATCCATTTCTGGTGTGTAGACTGCACATGCTTTATTCTTCTGGGAATCTTTTATAATCTGGAAAAATACCAAAGTTAAAGAATATGCGCTGACTAGGTGAAGCAATTCATAGCAAAGATAATCTAAGCTTACTACAATGTAGACATGATTCTGAATTATGTGTAGTGTGAAAATATGGCAAAAGTAGTGGTTGAGTCATTTCAAAGCTTAAAAGACTTTCTATAAATTCAAGTAACGTGGCAAGATTCATGGTTTGTTAATCTTACTGATTTATTCATCTATTCATTCAACAGACACTAATACAGTTCTATGTGATAGACTCAGAGTTGGCCACAGGGAACTTTTTTTTTAATGTTTCCCCCAAAGCAAATCCTGAGACAGGGTTTGGTTGTAAGTTGTGTTTCTCTGGGAAGTGATCTCAGGAAGTACCTGGGTAGGGGAAGTGGCAAGTGAGATAGGTAAGGGATGGCGGCCAATGAAGGGTGTAGTATTAAGCTAGTTACCACTGTGGGTCATTAAAATTTAATCATGCTGGTGAATTCTGGAAAGAAGTGTAGAGCATGTGCCTCATAGTTTTCCTACCTAAGGGACAAGAGTGCTATACTATTTATATATCAGCTCTTTAAAATCATCAGTTGAGGGCAGAACCCTGGCCAGAGGAAAGAGGTGATGAATCTCCAGGACGTTCACATAAGGCACTGCCCCCAGAGAAAGCACAGGCAGAGACATAAGAGTTAGCACAGTAAGTGGTAAGTCTGAGGGGATACAGGCAGACCACTCACACATCTGCTAGAGGACACCAAAGTGGTTAGGACACATTAGCTGGCCTAGAAAGAACTCACAGTTTAGTGAGAGATAGAGGTCAGGGACAAATGGGGTTGTCCTGAAAAAAGAGAAATAACCTGAATTATTTGCAATTAGAGGCCAGATGATAAAGACAGTTGACAGATAAGTCTGTCATTAGAAGGATAAGCAATTAATAAATTAAAGAATACAGGCCTCATCTTCTGAGGAAATAGGACCTTGATAACCCATGAGAGTCAAAAGAGAGAGAGATCCAGCGAGAGATGTTCAGGGAATTAGAAGGGGAGACAATTAAGTACTTTTTTTTTTCTTCACACATAATGTTTAAGATAGAAGAGTATAGGAAAGCAATTTATAACAATTTTAGTTGCAAAACATAAATTCTGGGAGTCTGTCAGACCACATGTGTAGAGAGATATTTAATGAAGAGTAAATAGTGTATATACTTTTCTACAGAATATCATATCTGTCTTGTTACATGCTCAGCTGGTCCCTAAAGAAGCTGGATTTTTCTGTGGGTGGGCACTAAGAATACCAACATTACTAACCTACATTAAGTCACTGACTACTTAAAATCTTAGGTTATGGAACTAATATTCATGGAACCTTGTTTAAGCAAAATGCTTTCCATCCTTCATCCACTTCTATGAATGTTTTCTTACTTGGATACAATTCTTATTTGCATCACCAGAAAGATGCATGCTCAAATCACATTTTTTTAGTGCCTCTTATGACAACTTTCACGGAATTATGAATATTTATTGTATCTCCACATACTATTAAAGATCTGAAATAGCCATATTAAATGTGCTTCTATTTTGTTATGAATTTTTCATTGATGATATTGCTCATTATATCATCCAATGCCTGTTTTGAAGACACATATGAAAAATTTTCTTACTTCAACTGAGATAATGATATGCATTCTCCCCTCTGATGACAGAATGCTATAACTTCTTTTGCCAATATTACCCTCGCAAAAAGGAGCTTGAAAACAAACACGAAGGTTTGTTTTTTGATTGTTTTGTAAATTTACCATATGGGTCATTCACTGTTTTATTCAGTTATGATTTTCTAACTCTATTTTTATTATTATTATCACTGTGAATTTGTATATGGCTGCAAGTGTCATTTTAGAAAAATAAGCATAAATAAATTCTAATGTGAAAATAATTTTTGGAGCAATGTAATCTTTTAAAGAATTATAAAATATGAATATCCAAAGGGCATATGGCTATACATAGAATGAAGCCACTTATTTATGCTAACCCCAGGGCATCAAAATCCCTGCTCTGTCTTTGCCACCACAAGTCTTTTCATGCTGATGTGATTTACAGTCTACAGGGAGTCTATGATATAAATATATTTGCATTTGAACATAATGAAGCAGCTCATTTTCTACCTCTACACACCTAGGAAGAAGACCCAGATTCTGTGAGACTTAATTTGTCACTTTAAATTTATCAATGTATCACAGCCTCAGAATAATCCCATGAGGTGAACTGCATTTCATACAAGCTAAGCAAACTTGCTAGTAACAGAAGAGGTCAGGATTCAAACAAGTCTGTCTGAATTTAGAATGTTCTCTCTGCCAAGACACTGTATTATGACTTTTCCCTTCCAACTATACAGATAACAGTACATAAAGAAGAAAAGAAATGTGGTGTATTAATACACATTCAATGCCTGATGATTATGAAAGTATGAAAAGCTTCACAATGGCAGTCCTAGCACAGACAATTAATTGTATCACATCGTTAACTATTTTTGTCACATAAGGTGCCAATTCATTCTTATGTGATTTTAAAGAATAGTTCATAAGTCTCTACAAGGCTTTTCTCTTAAGCTGTGTCATAGGAAATCATTAAATTTGTAATAGGTATTTTCTATGGAAATAGAGATGACGTCAGCTCAGTGGATGATTCCGATGGCCAGACTGAGGCACCTGGCAGAACTGAAAGCAGAAAGATGGATGACGGTGAGAAACACACGTGTGTGTGGAGCAAAGGAGCCACCTAAGAAATGGAGTCAACGCATCTCTCTTCTGCAGCTTGGGTATAAAGGATGCTAGCTATCAGTCTTCCTTAATTTGCACATTGGTGTGAGATAATCAGCACATTGTCATTTATGCTGAATAACAAAGACAGCCACTAATAGATGATCTTAGCATAAGGAAGGACTGGTGGCTAACAGTAAGGTGTTTCTCCTTTCCAGGTTCACCTGATTTCCTCCATCCTTTCGCGGACAGTAATAGCAGTTTCACAGGCCAGGGGTAGTACAAAAAACATCATTTACAGTACTTACTTGTGATTGTTTGGGCAAAGATGCCTGGGGAGAATGCTATCTGTTATTACAGTCAAAACCCTGTTAACGAGATCGATTTTTGCCGAGAGGGAGGCTGAAGTGAGAGGTACATCTCAAGTGATGGGTCACCCACCCAGTTATAATTACCAATGGGGTCGGAAAATGTCAAGAAAATGTGTGATATGGTCACCATTTACACCACAGCACTATTCTCCGATGTGGTCCTTGAGCTTCTGCACCAGAATCCCGTAAGAGTAGGTTTTAAAGTCTGTCAGATCAGAAATCTCTGAAAGTAGCAACCAGATTTTGAGCAAACATCATTTTGAGCAAACAGATCAAGCACATTGGCCACCACTCACCCTAGTTATGCCATCTATCTACTGCAGCCCAATGGGAAAGAAGTACTTTTCCTTACTCCCTACCATCAAGTAAAATTGTCGCTCTAATGAGGATTGTTTATAATGAATGAATGCCTCTTTTTCATATAAGTGATCAAAATTTTAAAAATTCTGAAGCCTAGCTCTCAGGCTCTTAAGCGAATTCTCTTCTGCTACCATATTTAAATAATTCGAATAGTTCACATCAAATGATACTTGTTAAATAATGTTTTAAATTATTACAAATACTTTAGAAAACATGACTAAACCTCTATATCCTTCAAGCTGGAGCTATCATTTTAACAAATTATCCTTGTCTCCCTTTATACCAAAGAGGATTTTAGTAACTTTTGTGATTGGTTTATCATGGGACTAGCCAGAAAATTCTGCTAGTCTGATTAATATGGTTATGAATCAACCATATATTTTCATTGTGGTTCCTAGATGGCTAATCCTGTCACTTGCTATTTGTAAAGTTCACATAAAAGGAAAGCGCCTCATTCTCTTCTGAGATTCTGAGCAATTATGTGAGGCCCAAACTGATTAAGACAGCTACAGGTAGAATAAGGGATAGAGACCGGGGAAAAACTAAGGGGAAAAAATAAAACAAACAAAAGAGTGAAGAAACAAAAAGTTGGTGAAGTCTTAGTTTCTTGCAACCATCTTAAGGGTGAGATCATTTTACTGTGAAATTGTTTTAGCATCTATATCCCTTGAAGAGGATTTGATTCAATAGTGCTACGTGAAGATTTCAATATCGTTCTCTCACCTGAGAGGTATAAATTAGGAATTCATTTTTTTGAAAGAACAAGGCAAAATTGAATTAACAGATCCTGGTAGGATTTCTAGTCTTTCAGAACTAATGACCAATTTAAGTTCTACATGTTCTTATCAAATAACCATTTAACAGAATATTAGTATGAGAATGCAAATGGCATTAGTATAACATCAGCTTCAGAAATTGTATGATAGGGGTAGCTGGGTGGCTCAGTTGGTTAAGCGTCTGCCTTTGCCCAGGTCATGATCCCAGGGTCCTGGGATCGAGCCCCGCATCGGGCTCCCTGCTCAGCGGGAAGCCTGCTTCTCCCTCTCCCACTCCCCCTGCTTGTGTTCCCTCTCTCGCTGTGTCTCTCTCTGTCAAATAAATAAATAAAATCTTTAAAAAAAAAGAAATTGTATGATATTTACAATGTATTCCTTCTAGCCCAAGCAGTTAAAATGGACATATAACATAATAAATCAAATTTTTAAATCCATTGTTTACTTATTTACCTAAGCACTGATTTTTCATCTACATCAATTAAGCATCTAATAAATGTGAAGTTTTATACAGACACTCAGTAAATTGAAGAAAGAAACAATTATTTGATCTATATCATTTATGTGAATTCCCGAGCATTTGGAAGAATAATCTGTAAGTCTATTTAATTTTACATTTGCACAGGGCTTACAAATACTAATTCGTGTAATCCTCAGAACAGCCCTATGAGGTATGCATTATCTTACCACCTACGATGGATGCATGACCCATGTCTTCTCCATTTTTCATATAAGCAAAATCACAGCCCAGACAAGAAGTTGCCCAGGGTCACACAGTTCATAAGCCATGATGGAGAATGATTCAAACCTAGTCTAAAGTTCATGTACTTAATGGTTATGCGCTATTGACTCTGACACGGGACCACTGTTAAGAGGTAAAATTACAGTCATTCATATAAATCAATTTCTTCTTATGCTTTTTGGCCTGTATCTGTATTTTAATCTGGAAAAATTACAGGCCCTTTGGGAAACCTTCCTACCTACTACAATGACATTATGACACTGGCATAAATCATTAAAAGCTCTCCACTCTGTTAAATTTCCAGAAAGTAAATTCAAAAAATTTTAGAAGATTTTATTTCTTTATTTGAAAGAGAGAGAGAGAGCACAAGCAGGGGGAGGGGCAGAGGGAGAAGCAGGCTCCCCGCTGAGTGGGGAGCCTGATGTGGGGCTTGATCCTGGAAGTCTGGGATCATGACCCGAGCCGAAGGCAGACGTTTAACCGACTGAGCCACCCAGGTGCCCAATTCAATTTTTTTTTACTCAATAATTTATATTCTATCTCTTTTCTATAAGATATCTTCATTAGTGGCTATAGAGAGTAATAATTACTTATAATTTATAGAAATCACAGTAGAATTTATAGAACTCTAGAGCTAAAAATAGATACTGTGATGATTATTCTGAATAACTAATTTTGAAGATAAAGCTCAGAGAAATTAAATATTTTGTGTTTGTTTGCTATGCAATGGACATTAGTCAACTTCTGTCTACCAAGGATTCTTGCCTTCTCCCTCTTAGGACCTCAATTTTCTATTGAGGAATGACTTGTCCCCCGTTTTGGTCACCTTGAAGGGAGTGAACAACTGACATTATGAATGTTGATGGGTCCATATCTTCCCTCTTCTTGGACAACTACACTTGTGGCCCACATATGTCATAATCTTCTCCCAACAAGGGCATTTAATCTTGAGCATCTGAGGTAAGTATGAGAGAATATGTATAGATGAGTTATCCCAGTGGGACGTGGTGACAGTAGCTGATTACACGTGGTGTCTCATACCTGCAGCTGTCTTAGCTTTGAAACAGTTTGTTGTTCCTATTTCTAGCCCTTCAGAAGAATCACTAGTTTTAGTTTATTCTCCTCAGTCTCCCAGCCTTACATAAATCCCTACAATAAATCAGGGTCCCGTTAAAAAGCTGGAATTGGTTTCTGTTACTTAAAACTGTGAATCCTAACATAAATATCTTGCCAATTTCTTTGCTCTGGTCACACAAACAGAAAGCAGAGAAAAAGGGCTTTAATGAGCCCTGCTCTCCTTACTTGAATTTTCATACCTTTTCACAAAGGAATTCTGCTTCCCCCGTGTGCACAGTACCCTCACCGTCCTTTACACCCAAACTATTGCTGGGTAAACTCTTGGTATCAAAAGTCCCAGAACCCTTTCTCTCCAAATTATTTATCCAAGTGATCATTATTCAAAATAAAGAAACAAATGAATGAAGAGAGAAAGGGATACATTATGGGTAATAAACTCGTTCTATAATATTACCCATATTGCATAGCAAATGTACATGAGCAAATAAATTTTCTGAATGAAGAGCAAAATTTCTTTTTTTAAAAGATTTTATTTATTTATTTGACAGAGAGATAGAGCCAGAGAGCACAAGCAGGGGGAATGGCAGAGGGAGAGGGAGAAGCAGGCTCTGCCCTGAGCAGGGAGCCTGATGCGGGGCTCAATCCCAGGCCCCTGAGACCATGACCTGAGCCAAAAGCAGATGCTTAACCATCTGAGCCACCCAGGTGCCCCAGGAGCAAAATTTCTTACTGAGACTCAGACAGCAATTGTAGAATTAAAGACTTCTGAAAAATGGAGTGAGAGGGCAGTACAATATCCTTTCAAAAAGCTTTAATTCCTTTAAAATGTATTCAGTACTCTGTAATAAGCATTATATGTACTCACCCCCATCCAAAGTTCTCCCGGGAAAATTTATGACTCATTATAGGAAACTCCCTAAAAATCTATACCCCGCACTAAGACTCTCCTGAACCATAATTACAAATCGGTGCTTTAGAAGTTTTTCATGTAAGAAGAACATTAGAAGTTTCAATTCCTTCAGATTATGATAAAATAACCTAAAATAGAGAAATCTATTATGTTAACAATTGGATATTGCTTGACTTGCAAGGAATCATAGTGATCATCTAGCTCAAAATTTACATACTTACAAATGTGGAAACAGAGGGTCAGGCTGATAAACTGACTTGTATAAGATCATAGGCTTGTTAGTGTCCTTTTCTGACTCTAGGGCTAGTGTTTGCCCTATTACACTAGACTTATGGTTGACAAATAACTTCTATTTTGTTTTTGGTTATTATAATGTTTATTTCTCAAATTATATTCACTAAATTTCATAAAACTTTACAATTTACAATCATGTCTTGTTAGGCTCGCTGTAGCACCTATTATAAATCATCCTGCGTTCAGACACTTAGGGCTTTGGAACGTCCTATTCCACTGAACAAGTCCAGGTTACAAAGAAATAGTGTGGGTATATGGAACTACGGAGCAAAGAAGCCCAATGTAAGAAGCAAGGCAGAAGAAAAGTAAAATAGAAAAATACTCCAAGCAAAGATAAAATACATAAGGCTTAAGTCTAAAAGAGAATAATGTGGGTTTCTATTTGACAGGGAGAGGATATGCTCAATGGGAAACATTAAAAAGGAAATGATTCATGGCACTTCACTTTAGTCTTTATACATAAAAGATGTCACTTGTGTTCAGACAAGTGGAGAAGGCCACACGGTAGGGAGGAGGGCAGGAAGTAATCCTGAAATAGAGAAGAATAAGATGACATGGATGGACTCTTTATTCCTGTAGGAGCTACATTTTAATAATTTAAATAATTTTTCAATGCCCTATTGAGTTAACATAAATTACTTTGACATTCAGAGAAGAAAGATAGTCAGATGTAAAATATGGAAAAACTAAAGAAGGAAAAATGATTAAAGAAATAGAAACTCTTTTAATCTACCATCAAATCTTTCAAATAGTGTTCTTGTTGTTATAATTACTCAGGACATTGAAGATCCACCTTCTGTTAAATTTCAGAACTTATATAGTTTGCAAAACCATGCATTTATTAAGCAGTGTGGAGTCTCATCATAATTTCCTTCTGTCTCTCTCTATATATACAGAGTTGCTGATCTCTAATTGATTTAAGGCTACGTCTCTTTACACAAAGCAATGACATTTAACATAATCATTATAATATTCATTTTCTGACTAGTGTCTCTATACCATAGCTGTTCATCAATTGTAGAAATTAATTTGACCATCCTTGGGTAACGGAGCATCAAACATTAACAGTTCGTAAAATAGTTACTCTGTAGCTTTCCAGAGACATGAGGAGGGTGGTCACTCCATAATTCAGAGATTTTTGACACCCTGACTTACCAGTTTCCATACTTTGGTTCTATTGAAAATTGAAGTTAGCAGTGCCCGAATCACAAATCACTATAGTCATAAGCTCCTAAACGGCATCTTCTGCCCCAAGTTCCAAGAAGAATTTCTTAGTGGTGGATTAGGGAGGACCCCACAGTCCTCCCACATGTTTGACAGTGCCCTATCAAACATATTATTTCACCTAGTCCTTACACAGAAGGAGGTGGATGGGATGTCATTTTGAGATGTGAGTGCATGGTCAAATGTCAAGTAGACAGCAGACTAGAAAATTTTGCTACAGTGAGTGCCCCCTTTGGGTCCTCCACACTTTTACACCTTTGTCAAAATACACCTTTATTGCTTGAGAGATGCTATTTAAAAAAATCCACTAATCCCAATGAATAAAAATATAGAATTTAGTTTTTTACATTAAACAGAAATGGTTCAGAAGATAGAAAATAAGTACACTTTAATCAACAAACCTAAAAGGCAACCTATGGAATGGGAGAAGATATTCACAAATGACATATCAGATAAAGGGCTAGTATCCAAATGTATAAAGAACTTATAAAAATCAACACCCAAAACCAAGAAATCCAGTCAAAAAATGGGCAGAGAACATGAACAGACATTTCTTCAAAGAAGACATACAAATTACTAACAGACACATGGAAAAATTCTCAACATCATTTGGCATCAGGGAAATATAAATCAAAACCACAAGGAGATACTACCTCACACCAGTCAGAATGGCTAAAATTAATAACTCAGAAAACAACAGATATTGGGGATGATGCAGAGAAAGGAGAACCCTCTTACATTGTTGGTGGGAATGCAATCTGGTGCAGCCACTCTGGAAAACAGTATGGAGTTTTCTTAGAAAGTTAAAAATAGAACTACCTTACAACCCAGCAATTGCACTACTAGGTATTTATCCAAAGGACACAAAAATAGTGATTCAAAGGGGCACATACACTCCAATGTTAATAGCAGCAACGTCCACAATAACAAAGATATGAAAAGAGCCCAGATGTCCATTAACAGATGAATGGATAAAGAAGATGTGGTATGTATATACATAGGAATATTCCTCAGCCATCAAAAAGAATGACATCTTGCCATTTGCAATGACATGGATGGAACTAGAGGGTATTATGCTAAGAGAAATAAATCAGTCAGAGAAAGACAAATACCATATGATTTCATTCATATGTGGAATTTAAGAAACAAAACAGATGAACATAGGGGATGGGAATGAAAAAATAAGGTTAAAACAGAGAGGGAGGCAAATCATAAAAGACTCTTAACTATAGGAAACAAACTGAAGGTTGCTGGAGCGGAGGTAGGGGAGGGTGGCGTAATTAGGTGATAGGCATTAAGGAGGGCACTTAATGTAATGGGTACTGGGTATTATATGCAACTGGTAAATCACTAAATTCTACCCCTAAAACTAATGATACACTATATGTTAACTAAATTGAATTTAAATTAAAAATTTCAAAAAAGAAAATAAGTACACTTTGATGAAAGAGAGAAGCTTAAAAAATAAAGCTATTAACTAGAGAAAATATGTAGATGAGAATCTCTGACAGTTACAGAACAGCATGAATGCACTAGATTCTAACAGCAAATGGTTGAACAATGACCAATATTGAAATTTGCTAATGTCTTGTTCAAATTCATGAGACTATGTCCGAATAGGGAGCACCTTTAATATCTGATCTTCTCTACATTCTCCATTGAGTGACCAGTAAATCTTGGAAGCTCTGAGGTTTGGGCAGATATTAAGGGAGGATTATCACCCAGATATCGTGCTATAGAATTAACAAATGTAAAAAAATATTCCAGAAGAAACATTCTTCAGGTATACTACAGTGGTGAATATAGGTGGTTGCCTACCTATAAGAGCGTTCTTTATGCTCTTCCATCCTTGCAGATGGGACCCTGATTTTGTTCAGGTATTAGATGGCCACGTGTTTTGGGGGAAGATGAACCTAAGCCAATCCTGATAGTCTCATTACTCTTGCCATTATACTTGATTGGCTTAGACTAAGCAAGTGTTTAAATTCTGGCCAATGAAACATAAGGGCAAGTCTAGTTCACACCACCCAATTCTTATAAAGGGACACAATATAAGAACCATCAGTTCTTCTGTGATATCTGGAACTACAAATCATCTCAGGGCCATGATTATAGCCAGTATAAAAAGGCAACTCAGTATAATGAGAATGGTAATAAAGAAAGATTGAAAGAAACCGTATCCTTGATATGTAGCTTCTGAATTAATCAATCTCATAGTTGCCCTAGTTTTTTGGATTTACTAGATAAAAATATCTTATTTAAAAAAAATAGTTGTGTTGGTTTTTATTTTTCATGGTTGAGTAAATCTTAACTTTCTATAGTAGCCAATTTATATCACCAATATGGATTTGCAACTCCATTTCTTCCTTAGATTGGAGTGATTGAGATAGATGGAATATAAATTCATGAAGAGAAGATGTGAATCAGCAGCAAGTGAAAAATACGGCTGCTTTATGAAGCAGGACTCCAAAACAATATGTAAATCCATTGCCTGTTAAAAGCAAAAGACTCAATCAAAATTAATTCATCTGTGAAGGAGACAATGAATATTAAATATGCTGACAAAACTAATAGGAAGCAGACATTTCCAACTCAAGCCACAGAGCATATTACACCCAGCTTGAAGGAAGTCCACATTTATTATGCAAATGGAAGAAAACGCTGTGGGAGAAAAAAAGAGACAAAGTCGAGGTGATTATAAGGAGATTTGGAGGAAGTTCTAGTCTACTAAGTGACTATATAATCCTTAGAAGACCTTCTCCTGGGTGGGTCAGGTAGTAAGTTACTTGATTACTGGAATCCCAATCCAGCAAGCAGTCTAAGCCTGAAGCTTTATAAACTTCTTTAGCCTCCCTTCTCCGGGCAGATAAACCTGAGTCGATCATTAACCCGGCCATTTCTACACGAATGTGATTCTTGAATTCATCCCTATTTCCTGTGTGTATCCCCACTTCTATAATCCAGACCTTTAACACACCTGACGTAGATCATTTTAAAGATGTCTAATGGATCTTCCCACCGCTAATCTCCACATCCTTTCTTACCATTATCTTTCTAAAACACAAATTTGGTAAGTCAAACTCCTGCTCAAAAATTATTCACTGACTCTTTCACTGAGGGCCTAAAAATTAATGCTCAAGCTCCTTATCACAGTTTCAAATATAAAGCGTTCAATTTCATTTCTTACTGTTGCCAGTGACATTAAAAATTTCCCTTTTTTCTCGTAAAGTCATGTGCTTTTTGTTCTATTTTTAAAATCAGACACACTTATACTTACATGCTTTACTTCATTCTGCTTCTTCTTGTATTTTAGAGATAATTTCATATTCCAATTTGCTTTGCCTAGAACCTCTTTAAGTCATCTTTAGGCCTTGCTCAAATACCACATTCTCTGTGATATCTTCCCTAACTTCCCCAAGTCAGAAATGTTCTCTCCTGTTTCTGTCCTTGTTATGCTGTGCTTGCACAATGATATAGCTCTTTTCAAAGTCTCTCTGCAACATTTTTGATTATGAATTGACTGAGAGCTCTTTGAGGTCAGGAACCAGCTGCCTTTAGATTCATACCTTGTTGGATGGGGTTGGTGGTGAAGAAGAGGTCCATTTACTAGACACATGGACGAACTGGTCTCTGTGTCATTGAGTGGAAGCTCCCTGCTGTTCAGGCCTGAAAGGCCAGAGAGAAATGAAAAAATACCAATAAATGTAGGTATAAGATACAAACTTAAAGGCTTCTGACTGAAACATTATTTTACTTCTAATATGAACGATTCTACAAAGAATCATGTAACTGCAGCATATTGCCTTTTAAATAGAAGCAATGTTAGAGCAGGTTTACCTGAGTTTGAGCCAGTCACTCTCCATATGGTTTAATTAGAGCCCATTCTTTCTATCTTGTAAAAGCATAAATTAGATCCTATCTCGCCCATAATAAAAATCCTACTGTCATATTATTAGAAAACAAAAAAAAAAAACAAAAATAAAAACAAAACCTCCTTCCTTACAAGGTCTATAACATCCCTTTCAATTTGGCCACTGGTGCTTACCTCTGACTCTTACCACTTACTTCATTCATTAGGCTTCAAAAATCCAACCTTTTTACAGCCCCTCATCAAGCCTATTCCATGCCCAGAGGTTTAGGTCTTATAGTTTCCTCTGCCTGAAGTCTTCTTAGACCAGACATTTGCACAGTTGGCTCACTCATGTCTCAACTCAAATGTGTTCTTCCTGACATGGTTTTGCCACACAGAGTGTTTGGGTTTTTTACTGCCTAAAAATATTTCATTACTAATTTGTTTTTATGCTTCCTATGGGTTTCCCTGATTAGAATATAAACTCAATGAGGGTAAGACAGATTTTGCCTTTCTTGTTTACTGCTGTATCCCCAACACTGAACTTGAAGAACATAAACATAGAACACAGTTGGAGATAAATAGATATTTGTGGAATGAATAAAAGGATGAATGAATGATTAATATTATTTTCTTTTTTAGTTTCACAATACCTAAATCTTTTTTTTTATGTTCAATTTTCTTAAAAAGATTTTTGGAGCATGCTTAGGAGGACTGGACCTCAGCGTTCTACTGGAAGTGCAAGAGTATTATGTAAACTGAAATTGTGATGCACTGGCCTTTCCAATCTCCTTCCTGATTGAAGAAAAAATTGATTGAGGGAAGCTAAAATATGGAGATTAAATATGTTGAATAGACTTTTCTTTACAGTTTCCAATAGAATTGAGTGTACTCTTTTAGATTCTTTAAAAATATCATTTATTTACACAGTTAACATCATACTCAAAGGTGAAAAACTGAGAGCTTTTCCCCTAAGGTCAGGTATATGATGAGGATGTCCACTCTCACCACTTTTATTCAACATAATACTGGAAGTCCTAGCCACAATAGTCAGACAACAAAAAGAAATAAAAGGCATCCAAGTCGGTAAGGAAGAAGTAAAACTTCCATTGCTTGCAGATGACATGATAATCTATAGAAAAAACCCTAAAGACTCGACAAAAAACTACTAGAACTGATAAATGAATCCAGTAAGGTCCCAGGATATAAAATCAATATACAGAAATCTGTTGCATTTCTATATACTTTAATGAAACAGCAGAAAGAGAAATTAAGAAAATAATCCCATTTACAATTGCACTACAAAGAACAAAATACCTGGGAATTAATAAGACCTGTACTCTGAAAACTATAAAATACTCATGAAAGAAATTGAAGACCACACAATAAATGGAAAGATGGTCCATGCTCATGGATTGGAAGAACAAATATTGTTAAAATGTCTATACTACCCAAAACAATCTACACTTTTAATGCAATCCCTATCAAAATACCAACAGCATTTTTCACAAAATAGAATAGACAATCCTAAAATTTGTGTGAAACCACAAAAGACCCTAAATAGCCAAAGCAATCTGGAAAAAGAAAAATAAAACTGGAGGCATCACAATTTCAGACTTTCAGTTATATTACAAAGCTGTAGTAATCAAAAGAGTATGGTACTAGCACAAAAATAGACACATAGCTCAGTAGAACAGAATAGAGAAGAGCTCAGAAATAAACCCACAATTATATGGTCAACTAATGAGTGTGTTTTTTTAAAAAAATGAGTTTTTGACAAAGGAGGCAAGAATCTGCAATGGAAAAAGTCTCTTCAACAAATGGTGTTGGGAAAAGTGGACAGCTACATGCAAGAGAATGAAACTGGACCACTTTTTTACACCAGACACAATATAAACTCAAAATGGATTAAGGACCTAAATGTGAGACCTGAAACCATAATAATCCCAAAAGAGAGCACAGGAAGTAATTTCTCTGATATTGGTCCCAAAAACATCTTTCTAGATGTGTCCCTAAGGCAAGGGAAGAAAAGCAAAAATAAACTATCGGGACTACATCAAAACAAAAGCTTCTTCACAGCAAAGGAAACATCCAACAAAACTAAAAGACAGCTTATTGAATGGGCAAAGACATTTCCAAATGACATATCTCATAGAGGGTTAGTATCCAAAATACATAAAGAACTTACACAATTCAAAACCCCCCAAAATGAATAATCCAATTTAAAAATGGGCAGAAAACATGAACAGACATTTCTCCAAAGAAGGAATACAGATGGCCAACAGACACATGAAAAGATGCTCAACATCACTCATCAGGGAAATGCAAATCAAAACCATAATGAGATATCATCACATACCTGTCAAATGGTTAAAATCAAAAATAGAAGAAACAAGTATTGGCCAGGATATGGAGAAAAAGAAACCCTTGTGCACTGTTGGTGGGAATGACAACTGGTGAAGCCGCTGTGGGAAACAGGACGGAGTTTCCTCAAAAAGTTAAAAACCATATAATCCAGTAATCACACTACTAAGTATTTACCCAAAGAATATGAAAATCCTTATTTGAAGGGATATATGCTCCCCTCTGTTTATTATAGCATTATTTACAATAGTCAAATTATGGAAGCAGCTCAAGAGTCCATCGATAGAGGACTGGATAAAGAATATGTGGTATATATATACAGTGGAATATTATTCAACCATAAAAAGGAATGAAATCTTGACATTTGCAACAACATGGATTGAACTAGAGGGTATAATGCTAAGGAAAATAAGTCAGAGAAGGACAAATGCCATATAATTTCACCCATATGTGGAATTTAAGAAACAAAACAAATGAACAAAGGAAAAGAAAGACAAACCAAAAAACAGTCTTCTTAACTATAGAGAACACACTCATGGTTACCAGAGGGTAGGTGGGTGGGGGATGGGTGAAATAGGTGATGGGGATTAAGAGTACACATGTCATGATGAGCACTGAGTAATGTACAGAATTGGTGAATCACTATATTTTACACCTGAAACTAATACAACCCTGTATGTTAACTCTACTGGAATTAAAATAAAATAAATATATTTTTTTAATTTTTAAAAATATTGTCTTAATTCTGACATCTTATTTTAGGCTATCAGAGCGCAAAACCATTCAAACGCTCCAAAAAATATCAGTTTTTGTTTCTTAGCTGCAATAATTACCTTTAAGGTAAATTGT
This sequence comes from Zalophus californianus, assembly GCF_009762305.2. Taxonomy (NCBI): domain Eukaryota; kingdom Metazoa; phylum Chordata; class Mammalia; order Carnivora; family Otariidae; genus Zalophus; species Zalophus californianus. The sequence goes on along the minus strand of NC_045597.1, from coordinate 119,999,891 downwards.
ATCAATGCTTTGTCTTAAAAGGTTTTCTTTAGGCTTTTAACTTGGAACTAATATAAGTAGAACATAAAAACTTAAATAAAAATGTTGAACTTTTTAATGCTTTCACAGAGAATGGAAACCACATTTAACTTGAATTAGTTTTTTATTCTTAAAAATAAAGGTTATATATATATTTTTATTATTATTTTTTATTATGTTATGTTAATCACCATACATTACATCATTAGTTTTTGATGTAGTGTTCCATGATTCATTGTTTGCGTATAACACTCAGTGCTCCAAGCAGAACGTGCCCTCTTTAATACCCATCACCAGGCTAACCCATCCCCCCACCCCCCTCCCCTCTAGAACCCTCAGTTTGTTTCTCAGAGTCCATAGTCTCTCATGGTTTGTCTCCCCTTCCAATTTTATAATCACTAATTTTCCTTATTTTCTAAGCTACTGGGTTTTTTTTTTCATATTATTTATTCTTTCAGTTGATCTCACAAATCTCCTTCATCTAATGAGTTTTGAGACAAACCTGATTTGAGCAGTAACTGCCTTTTAAAACTATGTTTTTACCAGAAGGCAGAATTTCTGGCAGAAAGTTACATGAGTGTAGAGTCAAAGGTTTGGCTCTCTAGCCCTACAATTCTTACAACAGCTTTGTGTGGCTCATTGAGACATGCTGAATTGTAACAGGTAAAAGAGATCCTGGACTTTACTGAAAAACATAATAAGCTCACATCAAAGCAAAAAGCTTAAAAAAGAAAAAAAAAGAACATAGTTACCATAAAGATAGATTCAAAATTACTATCCTTTCCCTCTTTAAACATGTTGACTTAGATGACAAGGATACAGTTGGGTAGCTGAATTACTTGAATAGTTACAACCTTCATTGCTATGTCTTGTTTAAAGTCAGGTATATCTCAATATAAAAGCTGATTTATTAATCCTGGTACGAGGTGGACAGCCATTATTTAGGTAAGTCAAATGACAATGGAGTGTAGAGCCATCCCTCGTGGCAGTAGTCAAGAAACTGCTTGAAGTCACGGTGTGAAGACATGGGCAAAAATACAAGCTCAAGGGGACAAAAGCTAGATGTTAAACAATTAAATGTTTAATTGCCTGGCCACTAAAACCAAATAATTTGTTGATTTATTTTTCAAGAGTCATGCTGATCTACCAAGTGCTTGTTTGGGCATCGTATCGCTTAAGAACACAAAAGTGACTCCATTATTATGGCCATATAAGCACTTCCGGATGAGCAGTGGAAGTATTAGAACAGCCAGGTAGATCAGGAATTAGCTGCCCCAACAATGATACTGGGCTATCACAATTCATAAAGGTAGCATAAGCTACAATGCTTTGGAAAAGTTAGGTAAATAAATTGTGTTAAATTAATTAAACAAAGAGGCCATCAGACAGAAGTGACTTCAGTGCTTTGATGACCTATGTAAGCAAACCAAAACCTAATGCTGTAAAGGCCTCAAGTTAAAAAAAATCAAAACTGAAGGAAAGCCGATTACAAATAGCCAACTATACTTTTCCAAATAAGGAAAACACATAAGCCACAGCTATTCAAATAATTTCCTTGCTTTCCTCCCATATCCTATAAAAGTTTCTCCTCAGTTCCTGTATATAGGTAGAGCACTCCTAACCAATCCCATTTTGGCCTGTCCAATTAGAACTGATTTTTATTCAATTACACTCTTAAAATTTGGGGGGTGCTTAGGTGGCTCAGTCAATTAGGTGTTGGTTAGGTGTCCAACTCTTGATTTTGGCTCAGGTCACGATCTCAGGGTCTTGGGATCAAGCCTCACGTCAGGCTCTGTGCTCAGCTTGTCCCTCTCCCTCTGCTCCTCCCCTAGCTGGTCCTCTCGCTCGCTCGCTCTCTTTCCCTCTCTCTGGAATAAATAAATAAATAATCTTTTAAAAAAAATAAATGAGGTCTTAAAATTTCTAATATGCCTTGGTTTATCTTTTAACACTTGCAAATTAAAAACTGTAGAGGATTCTAATATTCTGGAGGTGAATAAAGAAGAATAACAAAAAAAAAAAGAATGAAAAAAGATAGAGTTACCAAGCTTTTGCTTCATTAAGTGTGAAAAAAATATGAAGATAGAATTTGACTAAGTGTATTTAATCTTCAATCAGAATGTGCTGGAAGGAATAAAAAACTGTTAATTATTGAGGTTTTCCAATGCTGTAAAAATCAAATATCAGGTAGACATTTGTCATAGATTTATGGCTTGGGAAATAAAGAAGGAAATACATATATATATATATATGTATATATATATATATATTATAAAGTCTCTCCCCTTCCTGAAGTCATACTGGGTAATGTTTTCTAATATCCCCAGAGCTGTCAGTGGAATCATTTTTGGGAACAGAGTTGCTCGCTTTCCTAATGGTTCATATTAGCAAGTGAGGTAGCAGTGAGGGTAATGAGAGCTACTATTTATGTATGCTACGCACAAAGGAAAATTTGGTCAGCAAGGATCTCCACCTACTCATCTGAATATTGAGCAAGTTGATCATACTGGGGAAATCTGACAAGACTTCAGGAAAACTGTAAAGAAGAAACACATTGACTTGAAAAATAGCAAAATGCTCTAAAAATATTATTATGGTAAAGATCACATGAGAGATGATGAGATTTCAAAGAGGCACACATATGCAGTCTTCTGAAAATAGCACCATTCAAGAGTCTTAGGATGCTCATAACATCAGGGAAAGAAAAAGAAAAACCCAAGTATTTTACTACTTACAGTGTTTTAATCTGTACTTTTGGGGGACCCAGACAAGGGTGAGGTCATTTGGTGTTTTGAGTGTTCTGTGCAGATATTAGAAACAATCTCTTTCTACATGAAATATAAAATTTTAAAACTTGACAAAACTAATCAAGTCCTGACATATCTCTATTTAAAATATCAGTGTATCTACAAACATGTTCAATGAAAAGCAATTCATAGCTACTGTTTTGTAAATTAAAACAAAGTTATCCTGTCTCATGTGATTATTATGATTCCCACCAATCTAGGTGTTAGCAACCTGATCACTGCCTCAAATCTGCTTTTACCTTTTGTTTCTACTTCCAGAGATTGGTGCTTAATATGCGTCTATTAATGAATAGATAGAGGAAAACATACATGAGTAAGTAACTGAGTAAATGCCAAATCCCTCATATTTTCACCGTAGAAATAATACTATTTTAGCTTATTCTCTAAGACTTGTCTAACAAAGCCTAATAATTTGTTTAGCTAGCTCCCAATACATTTTTACAAGTCAGAGGTCAATCTTCCAATTGCTGCTACTGTTTAGTTGCAACAAATATTCCAAGTCTGCAGTTAGCAAGCCCAAAGTTTTTTCTTTACTCTTTTCCTTTCTTTTGTGACAATTGATTAAGAAATCAGTCTCCTTCCTTAGTATGGTAATAGCTGATGTACCATAGCCTACTGAATTTTAAAAGTGCAATCTGCTCAAGCTCACAAAGGATCTTGTACAATTGAAATTCATTTCAGTATAAGCTAGTTTAGTTAAATATCAGATTGCCAGTCAATAAGAAAATGGCAGAGATATCTATGGATAGTGATCATTTGCTGCTTTAGAAAAGATCCCAAGCCACCATTTCATACATACTTACAAATATCATATTGACATCTACACAATGAAAACAAATGTATAGATTTCTGTTAGACTTTTACCATTTGCAAGATTTACTTGATTATATTATATCCTGGTAAAGCATTTGTACTTCACTAAATTCTTGATATATTCTGGCACCATGTCTTTCGGCTAGTAACTACTATAACTTGTTTAATCTTGGGGTCTTAATTTGTAATTTCTGCAAGTGGATAGGTGACTGAAGGAGACAAACAGTCACTGAAGAAATGGAAATGGACTTTAAAGGAGACTGACACTAGGTTTGCTAGAAATACCATGTTTAGGGCACCTGGCTCAGTTGGTTAAGCATCTGACTCTTGGTTTCCACTCAGGTCATGATCTCAGGGTCATGAGATTGAGCTCCATGTTGGACTCCACTCTGGGCATGGAGCCTGCTTAAGATTCTCTCTCTTCTCCCTCTCCCTCTCCCTCTCCCACTCCCATCCCCAACCCCTGTGCATGTGTGCTCTCTTTCTCTCTCTCAAGAAAGAAAGAAAGAGATAGAGAGAGGGAGAGAGAAGGAAGGAGGGAGGGAGGAAGGAAGGAACGAAGGAATGAAGGAAGGAAGAGGGGCAGGGGTCGCTCATTCAGTGAAACGTCTGCCTTCGGCTCAGGTCATGACCCCAGGGTCCTGGGATTGAGCCTTGGAGCAGGGAGCCTGCTTCTCTCTCTGCCTCTGCCTCTCTGTCTCTCATGAATAAATAAATAAAATCTTTTTAAAAAGGAAGGAAGGAAGGAAGGAAGGAAGGAAGGAAGGAAGGAAGGAAGGAAGACCATGTTTAATTATGAAAAGGCAGGGTGCAAGTTGAGGACAAGTTATAACCCTCTGCACTTGAAAGAGAAATAAATGATGAGATAGAACATGAGTGAATACATTGCTATGGGTTTATTTGCTTGAAAACCCACACCTACTCTGACAGCTATAATATAAATAGAGTTGGTGAGCAAAAAAAAAAAAAAGATTTAAAGGGGCATACACAGACTATTTTCTATTCTCATCAATAACTTCGATATTTCAAAAAAAGTGTTTCCCTTCTGCTATTTGGTTAGTCTTTTCTCTTAATTAAAACCACTGTGAGCTTTCCCTTATATAATCAAAGTGTCTCTATTCTCTCACTTCTTTTAATGCAGATGTCACTCAGAAGGTAGACATATAAATATAAATCTACCTTTCTACTGATAGGTTTCCTTCTTGTCATGTACATTGTAGTAATTACTTTTTAGGTATTTTCTTTGCTTTGGAATTTTTCCATTTAAAATGTGAAGTGCTAAGCTAGGAAATGGTAAAAACAAATAGTATAAGAGAAAGTTTTTACTCTTTCGGACACAGATGGTAATCAATACTGAGCTTTGCATCTGCAAATACCTTTCTGCCCCAAGCCATGCCTATGGTTCTACAAGCAACCAGGATGGGAAGAACAAGTTTGTAGGGGACGAAATAATATCTTTTTCCTCTACCTTTCTAAATTCTTGACTGGCACCCTTGTAACAAAAGACAGATTAACAAGAGAAAAGCGTATGAATTTATTGACTATAAGTCTTACATGACACAGAAGCCTTCATAAGGAAATGCAGACTCAAAGAAATGGTTGTTTTTATTCTAGGTTTGATGAAGGGTAGAAAATTGTGGAAAGAGATGAAAGAACAAAGGTGAGCTAAGTATAGCAAACTGGGGGAGAATTAGGAAGGTCTGTTCATTTAGATGCCTTCTCTGTGTCTCTTTGTCTTTGGAGATAAGGATGCTTGCTCCTTTCCTCTGGGTATAGGAAGGGTACCTCTCACAAGAGGGTTTTTTGACTTGCTTCAGGGAAGGATCAGCAAGCCCTCCTTCACATGCCATTTCTCAAATTCCTACAGCTTGGAAGTATACAATAAGCCAAGGTACCATATTTTGGAGTAGCATGTCCCGAACCACACTGAGACCCATGAAGCTATTTTGGAATTAAAAATAAAACTAAACAGTGCAAACAACATACAATAAAGTCTTAAAACAGACATGCTCAGGCACAGGGTTGGTGGGATGACCTGAAGAGAGAGATTCTGGCCAGGCAGGGCTGGATTTACAATGGGTAATCTCATACTCTCCCGTTTTATGTTTGCTAGGATTTGGGTGGAGCAGGGAGAGAACCAACCAAGTTAAAAGGGGTAAAACTTTGTGATCAAGGTTTCTACTTGCTACTGTGAGAAACCAGCTATTTTGGGACACAAGTCTGGAGAAGCTACATAGGAGAGGTTTTACTGCTGTTTCTGCATCTGGCTTGGCCACCTAACGGGGAACTGCTTGGAGCATTCAGCTCCAAAATAGGTGTTGTCTCTCTGTGGTTATAAGACCATGAGTTTCTCAGGTGGTTAATAGCTCCACAAAGAAACAAGGAGGCCCCTGTCTATACCAGTGTTCTCACAACTGTTTATTTGAAATGATTTCTCCCTCTCTACTTTGTTGCCTTACAAAAGGCAAGAAAATTCTAGAATGAAGGGCCCAAGAGTGCTCAATGAGAGATGTGCTTTATCTCTGGGTGAAGGCTCAGAGTAAGGTTCTTAAAAGGCACTAAGTAAGAAAGCAGGCATGATCTCAAGTAAAAGAACCCACTGAAATTCTTATCTCTGCATTTCTCTCACTGGTAACCCTATAAGACCATCTGTTGTATAATAAGAGGAAAAAATATCTAACTCATGAGGCTGTTATAAAGGTTCAATAAAACATCATACATGAAGTACTAGTCCAAAGCTTAGCAAATACTATGGGCTAAACACATGCAAGTTTCTCCTTCACCTCTAAATGTCCAGAGTTCCCTCTGTTAGAGTAGGCAGCTAATTAGGCTCAAATAGGATACCTGGAGAGCAGCACTGAGGAAGGAATGGCCAGCTATTAGGCAAGTCAGAGACCTGTCCTGGCAGCACTCCACAAGAAGCTGGATCAAACCAAGCAGGCCCAAGATGGCGGGTGCCATGACAGGAAACCTCAGACCAAATAAGAACAAAGAGGCGAGAAACCCTGCTTCCAAGAAATCCCTGCCCCAAGTAATGAATATTCCACCCCCTAGTTAACAACTGTCAATTAAAGATAGAAACTGGACGCCTAGAGTGTGCACACTCTTTGTCTCTCTAGACTTACTTGTACCACTCAACCACTGCATCAGTCTGTCCTTGAATTTTTTCTTGCAAGGAGACTAAGAGCCTCTGGCAACATCCCAAGGATAGGCTAGGAGGTGGCCACAGGGCCCAGGGGGTCTCCCCAGTTCACCCAGTAACACCTTCATATCTTGACATACTTCCTGAAATCCAAATTTTACCTAAATAAATCTATGGATTCAGGAGGACGAATTAATCTCCATGGCTCTCCCCGAAATTATCCAGTTAGTCAGGATCACATCTTCAGCTTAGTACTTAAACCACATCATATCTCATAGCCATCTTTGAGATAGTGCCTTAGATTTAATATCCAATAGATACTCAGGCAATACCACTGTATATGATTGGAAAAGGAGTTATTTTATTTAAGAGAGCAGATGCAATTTGAATCTGTTTAAAAAAAACAAAACAGAATTTGACTGAGCACGTTGTAAAGATCTTATTGGCTTTATTCAGTGATTCATGAATTGGGCAGCATTTCATTTAGCAGAAAGAAAGGAGCTCTGAGGGGCTATACAAAATGAAGGATTTCCATATGCAGAAAGGAGAGGACAAGGAAGTTATAACAGCAAAAAGAGGATTGGTTGTGGCAAGTCACCTTCCCTTAAGGGAAGGCAGGGGTCTATCAGGCGAACTCCCCCCTAGTGCTGACCAGGCATTTTTAAATTGACTAGTTTTAAGACTCTATTCTTGGGGGAGGCTAAAATGGAAATTAGGTTAGGTATTAAGTCTTGGTTTGGTGACTTGGGGCTTAGCATAAGAGACTCCATTTGAAGTATGTTGTCTTTTCTTTTAGCAAACCTGAATGACAACCTAGGATTTTTATTTTCAGTTTAGCAATTTGCTAAGGAAATTTGATGACCTTGAGGAGTTTAAGAAAGCTAAATTAACAAAACTACATCTGTGACCCCCGTCACCAACAAAATAAAAAATAATTATAAGTAGACTTTTGTTTTATTTTATACAATCTCAAATAATGACGGTAAAAGGACATGAAAACTGATATGTGATTGTTTCTCTAGGTATCTAGAAAACACATATAGATTACTCCCACATAGTTCATTGGAAAAAGCAACAAAGCCAATTATTACTTTCTGAAGCAAAAAAGAAACAAAAAACCTCTACAATTTAGATCTATAGAAATCTCCCATTGAAGGAAGAATGAATTATTACAAAAGACTTGGAAGAAGTAGTTCAAATCATCACACTCATATTTAAATATGGGAAATTCTAGAATGTTCTAACATGTCTTAAACTCAATAAATTCTTAATAACTCTTTATTGTTAGATGTGCATGCTCTGACCTTTGAAAATAGAACATACATTTAATTTCCCAAGCTTCACACATAATGCCAAAACATAATTCTGAATATAGTATGATTCTAGGAGACAGTAGTCAGGAAAGGAAGGAAAGACAGTGATAAGTTACTTATCAAATAATGTTCGTTTTGAAGTCACAATGACTCAGTTAGTAGTGCCACAATTTTTATCATGTTAAGTATATTTTTCCCCCAAAATATCAGATTTAACAGCATGGTTATGAGGAAGAAAATATCTTAGTGATAATGTAGTTATAATCCCAACTAAGTTATATGTATAGTTTTTGAGAAAAGATTGGCCCTTGCTACAATCTATAATAGGAGGTTTAGGTGTTCTGTCCATAGTCGGTGAACCCATTCCTTTCTACCATTAGGACACAAGTGGCATGTTTATTTACAAGTAAAACTTTTATTTCTAGGATATCAACAAAAAGAAATCGAAGACATTCTCTTTCTCAAAACATCTTGGAATTTCATCTCCTGTTCTTTGATGATAATCTTTCTGGTAAACCAAGATACTGTGACAATGGATGTTATTGAGTTTCTGGTTAACGGTCTGATTTTTATGTTTCTGGAGACTCTACCTTTTTGAAAATTATTTGGTTTGGAGGAATATCAGAAATATCAGGAATTTAAACCCTCAAATCTCCATAGCTCAATATTATTGAGGTTTATTTCTTGCCTATTTAAAGTCCAAATCGAGGCAAAGGAAGAGATATACTCTATTTAGTGATTCAGGAGCTCATATAGATGGAGGCTCTGTAGTCTTGAATACATGTCCTACAAGATTGCCTTGTGTATTGATATCCAATCAGCATGCAAAGAAAGATAGAATCTGCAGGACAGAATGGGAGATTTTTACAGACCAAGCTTGGTAGTCATGTACATCACTTCCATGCACATTCTACTGGCCATAATTCAGTGACCTAACCCTCCCAATAGAGGTAGGCTGGGAAATAGTCTAAGAAGACAAGAAAAAATAGGAAAACAGTTTTGGCAAATGGCTAGCCAGTGTCTTTTGAATTCCCTAATTCCATTAATATCCCTATAATTACATTATAATTTCAACGTGTCTTCCTTTAAAAATATTTGATCCCCAGATATATTTTTAAGCTCATGTAAAAAGCAAAAGAACATCCTTCTAAATTTATGTGTGACTACAGATTAGTGAATTTCTTATAAATCATTCTAATACAATAAAGGAATATTATATACAACAAGAAGTTATGGTCAACAATGAGACAGGTATTTGTTATAAGCACTGGTTTATGTAAAAGAGAGCTCTCGAAGGACTAAAGATATAACATAGGATGGCACCTAAGCCCATGCCCTGGTATCACTTGTATGTTCAGTGTGCCCATCCCTCAGCAGACAAAAGTGTTGCTTAAGGCTCACATCTACAACTTCTCCAGAGCCTTGCCTTTCGGTGATTAGAACCACTTCTCTGGGACTTTGCTTGGGGTTACACAGTCAGGTGCATATTCAATGAAAGACCAGTGGGGGTTAGAAAAGTCTAGCTTCCTTACCTAAAACTGGGACAGAATTATATGCAAACAATGAATCATGGAACACTACATCAAAAACTAATGATGTAAGGTATGGTGACTAACATAACATAATGAAACAAAATTTAAAAAAAAAAGGCATCTGCATTGCAGAGTAAGCTGTAGTTCCTTGTGGTATACATGGAGGCTGGAATCACCTAATACCAGGGACTTGTACTGCCGCTTCCTCTATCCTGTCTACTCTTCTCACTCCCATACAGGTTTTGTCTAATGTCACTCCCTTAGCAAATCTCTTTCATCCACGCAAATCCTCACTTCAATCTCTGTTTTTAGGGAAACTGACTCAATACAGAAGATAAGTCATTAAAATTATGTTTTTAAGTCCCCGGCATTTCTAGACATATTTAGCACAGGTAGTAAAGCTGCAGACACTGCACTGACATTCTGGAAAATATGTCTGCATCATCTCTTTACAAATCAGGTTTTTCTTGTTTTGCAACTATGCTGAGAACTTTTGGTTTCCTTTATACTCCTCAGGAACACTCATGAAAAAGCTGTGAATAAATATAAATTTAAAGAATAAAGATAGAGAACCAAAATCCAAAGAAGAAAGTTGGCCTCAGCAAGCTGATGAACAGAAAAAATGGAAGGCAAGGAAATTGATTATCAGCAGGAATTATTGCAAGTTAACCCTGAATCAGTAAGTACATTTATAACTGGAGCCAGGTATATTTAATGTTCTAAAACAAATGGGGCATACAATGAATGATTCTGACCTATATAAAGCTAGCCTGTTTTAATAGAATTTTTTGTAACTTGATGCAATTATTTAGAAAATCCAAATACACCTTCTAAATCCTAGCGATTATGGAAAACAAAAATATAAAAGTGTTACATTTTGCCAAATTAATAGATAGATGTTTTGCCATCAAAAGAAAAATCTCAGGGGAACCTGGGGGGCTCAGTGGGTTAAGTGTCCAACTCTTGATTTCGGCTTAGGTCACGATCTCAGGGTGGGGAGATGGAGCCCCAAGTAAGGCTCCATGCTGGGTGTAGAGGGTGCTTAAGATTCTCTCCCTCTCTCCTCCTCCCCACCCCAGTCACATATTCTCTCTTGCTCTAAACAAACAAACAAATAAACAAAGTATAAATAAATGAATCAATAAATCATACTGAGGATTTTTAATATTTTTAACTGAATCATTTAAAATGCAAGGGATTCAGCTAAAAGATTACTTTAAAGGAAATTTATCAAGCTAAATATATGTATTAAAAGAATAAAAACTTTTAAATTAATAAGGTATTTATTCTAAGAACTGGTTGGGGTGGGTGGGGAATCAGCAAATAAACTCAAAGTAAAGAGAGGGAAGGAAATAATAAAGATCAAAGTAGAAAATAATGAAATGGAGACACACATATAATGAAGGATCCACAAATTGATTAAGAAAGGAAATTAGACACCATAAAACAATTTCAGGAATGGGAAAGGGTACATTACTACAAATCCTTCACATTATAAATATATAAAAATATTACTATAAACATTATACCAAGAAATTAAAAGTGTATATAAATAAAAAGATAAATTCCTAAAAAAATCCAACTTATAAAAACTGACTCAGGAAGAAATAAAAACATTGGAATGGAATCCAGAATTTACCAAACCATGCTGGTCACTGTTCTAGTCACTGAACACATGTAAACTATGCAGTACCAGTGAAAGTTTTGTTTCCTTTGGTTAAATAAAATTCTTATGAGTCTGCTTTGGCAACTCAATTCTTTATGTAAACAGTTTTATGTCTTCTCAAATAAAATACTGGATTTAAATTTCACTGAATACTGATAATAGTTTTTGCAGGGAGTGCTGTATTTGTGATATTTGAGGGGCTTTTATTTAGTGTTTTATTTTATAAAATAAAACTTTAAAATAATGTTTTATGAAATGTAACACACTGAATACACTCCATTTTTTAGTTCCAACATATTTTATTTGAACGTTATTTAATAGAATACTGCATAAAATTATTTAGCAACTTATGTAATGTTTAGCAGCTTGCAATTGTGACAACTTTCTATGTAGCAAGTTGTTATGAATAATTCCAAAAAACCTGAAATTAAGAGTATATTATAGAAACATTTATTCATAGCTGGTGCTTCTAAAATGTAAAGTGATTTTCAAGGAAAATCAGGGACATATTTAGAAACCCACTATCACATGTATTCACTATGCAGTATCAACTGGTCTTCAGTGTTATAATATTAGTCAAGTACCATCGCCAAAGAATCATCTCTTACACAAATGACTCAATTTTCTAAGGCTGGCAGCTATTCTGGGCTTTAAAAATAATTTTAGTATTCTGAAAAACCTGCTTTTCCTCCCTCTTTTTATTTAAATGTCGTTTCATCATCTACACTCAGGAAATTGGAAAGAAAAGTCTTTCTTTATGAAATAATATATGTATATATAAAGATATAAGTATAAAAATTAGGTCAATCTTAAAATTGCCCTTTTAATGAGTAGTAATAATTTCACTTTTCTGTATCTGAATAATAAATGTGACCACTATCTATGGTTTGTTCAATATAAATTTATTTTTTTATCTCTCTGTTTTTTGAGGAACAATTTAAATTGCAATAGTATATCATGCTTCAAATACAATCCTGTACATTGTTCACATCAAAACTCCATTATCAACAATAATCACATAACATAACTAAAAGTATACAAAGATTTGTTTATCACATTTGAATTTATTTTCTGAAAACCACTAACTTGACATTTTGGAAGATTCCACTGCTATTCTCATCCCCCTTCAGAAACCACCTATCTAGGAAGAAACACTAATTCCTCAGTATAGAATCATACAGTGCTAAGCATAAAAATGTCAAGTAAAGGAAGGGACTCCACAATTTAAAAAGAAACACAGCATATAGTACATCACTGGTTTTTGATGTATTGTTCAACGATTCATTAGTTCCATATAATATGCTGGCTAATTGAACATAATAATAAAATAAATAAATAATAAATAAATATAAATAAAAAATAAAAAAATGAAATATAACCACATTTAAAAAAAATTTTCTTAAGAGTGATTGAAAATGTTGGCACCATTTGGAGGGAAAACTCCTCTCATTCACTTGCTTATGTTTACATAAATTGTCCTAAGCTTTTGGAGGAAAAATTAGCAAAATTTTGGAAATTTAATATGTGCATTGTCTTTGTCCCCAAAACTTCATTATTTAGAAATCTATACTAATATTCTCACATATACAATAATACAAGAGTGTTCATTGTCATATTGCTTGTAGTAGCCAAACTGTAGAGATAACTTAAAAGGTTATTAACAGGAAAATGGCACTCGATCACATTACCATGAAATTCTAGGTGGCCATTCAGTATAAAAAGGTAAATATCTTTGTACAGGAATGGAAACATGGCTTAATTACACTGTTAGGCTTAAAAACTCTCTTTACATTTTACAATCATACATACTGGAGAAATAGAAGTATTTGCACACTGGAAGGTTAAAGAGAATACAAAATTGTAAGAAGAAAATACAAACAAAAGAGCAGAGAAGGGTATCAAGTTTCCAGTTTAAATGTTGTCTCTACCTTTGAAGAAATGGATTCTAATAAAACAGTTCTTATTTTTAACTCTTTTCTCTCTAATGAGTCATTTAGGAATAGTAGTATGCCCTGGTAAAGTACCTGACTTACCATTATCTGTAAAGTGTGTTATAGATTAATTTCATGGCATTCTGCAAATTCACTGCTGCCACTTGCATTCACGATTGCTCTCATCAGAGTTAAGGTGTCTCACCAATCTTCTGCCAGGTCTCCTGCAGCTAAACACCACTCTAATTGACCTGTTAGGGGGCACCTGGGTGCTCAGTCAGTTAAGCATCTGTCTTTGGCTCAGGTCATGATCGCAGGGTCCTGGGATGGAGCCCTAGGTCTGGCTCTCTGCTCAGCGAGGAGCCTGCTTCTCCCTCTCCCTCTGCCTGCCACTCCCCCTACTTGCGCTCTCTCTCTGTCAAATAAATAATTAAAATCTGGAAAAAAAATTGACCTGTTAGGATAAACTGAGGAATTGAGATAAAAATCTACATTATATAAGTAAACTTAACAAATTTGTCATCATTTTAAAATGAAAAAATATGACACACAGAGATCACATGCTCCATCTAAAGCATCTGAATAAAAAAATTAATATTAATCTCAATTTGACAGTCATGACCATTTATGGCCTTAAGGACGGTTTTATTCAAATAATGTCCACAGTCATTTCTCCTCATTAGCTGGGTGTGATACTTAAAAATGTGTACCTCCCTAAGTTTCTTTCTGACCACACAAGAATATCTGTACAAATATTTCATACAATGGAGAGTTGAAAGGACTGGAATGAGAAGTTTAGGCTGATATATTTTATTTTTATATAATACGCATATCTTAAGTCCCCGAATTTCAAACATGAACAATACAATTTCTAATTTCTCCTATTTGCAGGTGCCTCTTTTGACAATTTTCAACTCTCTTGAATATCCAAACCCTCAATCATGTAAAATAATTCAATGTTCCTTAAATCACTCATTATAATCAAGATGAGATGCCTGATTAGTCATTGTTATAATGAAAGGGGAAGATGTAAGTAAATATTTATAAATGATAGTCAAGATGTGATCACTCTGATGAAATTCATTTTTCCACAAAAGGTGATGAAATAATCACCTCAATGTTGACAATCTTTTCTTTTGGATATAACACAATTAAAAATAAATATTAAACTATCAAAATTGTAATTTATTCATCTTATGAGCTTAAATTGTTTCCCAAAGTACAAAAATGTTTCCATATAGAAACCTTCATTTTAAGGTGCTACATGTTTAAAAAACAAACAAACAAATAAATAAAAAACTACCTTTGGTCTCTGTAGTATGTTATTTAATCCTCATAAAAATCCCTTATAATATATTATGTAATTTTCATATTGGAGATGAGGAACCTAAAGTTCAGATATAACAGGGATCTTGCACAAGTTCTAGAGCACAGATTAATAAAGTATGGGCTTGGGAACTAGATTGTCTTGATTCAAGTTTTTCTCTACTTTCTATTTATTGGGTGACTTCATTCAAGTGACTGAACTCTCTGTGTCTCAGTTTCCTCATCTATACAATGGGGTGATGGATATGATAGTACCTTTCTCAAAGACTTATTATGATAACTAAGTGAGTTTAAATGTTCTTGGAACAGTTCTTGGTACACAGAAAGTGCAATATAAGTATTCAATATTATTACTATAAAACTGGTAACTGATGGAGTCTAGACTTGAACTGAAGTCTTCTGATGTCAAGTTTGGAGCGAGACAAACCTGGATTCTGATTCTTACTGCACTGTGCAAAGGCTGTGTGAATTTTTGGGTGAGCATTTTTCTTCATCAACTGGATGGGAATAAAAAATACACACATACATAACAAACGACTTATGAAGTTAAATTTGTCAATATAATAAAGTACGCGATGTGGTCCAGAAGCCTGATGTACACCAGCAGTACAGTAGATTATTCCACTTTCAAGTCCTGAGCAAGTACTTTAATGTCTCTGTTTACATATGAAATGCTGAGTAACAACAATTTCTATGGAAAGCTTATTGTACACACACAGGGCTATGTTTACGGACTCCCTTACTTCTTAAAGTCGATCAGTAAGGCATCATCTTCATTTTAAGAAGAGGAAACCAAGGCAGAGGAAGGTTAGGCAATGTATCCAAGATCATAAAACTAAGTGATGGGATGAGAGTGAGAATCTGAACAGTTTGGTACCAGACACTGTACATTCTGCTGCCTCTGAGCATTTCCATATTTAGAGGTGATACATAACGAAGCAGTTCTTAATGTGATGACTTTTTTTTTTAAAGGAACACATAAAACTGCTATCTATTCTGGTAACCTAGGAGTCAAGGAAGCCTGAAAATGCTTCCTCTATCAAGTATCTAGAAATACTGGAATAAATACAACATTCTTCCGAATTAAGCGATATGCCCAGAGGCTAAAAATGACAAGGCATGGAAATGAAAGTTTTAATCAGTTATTAGGAGTATGCCAGTCTCCATGGCTGAGAGACTCGTGACTTAAAAGGCAAGCTATAAACAGGAGACGGGGCTTTGGACCCAAGTAAGGTGGAGAGTTGATATGCCCCACAAAAGACTGAATCTTACAAAATATGGGCTAAGGATCTATTTATTGGCCAGCAAAAGGAATGGGCTAGAAATACATCTCTCCTGGCCAGGGCTCTGAGTAGGAAAAAAGTCTCTGAGAATTCATAATCCCTAGTTTGTTGTGCAGGTTTATACCCTGTGTGGTCCAGGAAATCCTAAACAAAAGAATGGTTCAAGCAGTCCAGATTTTAGCATGGCAAGGCCCTTAGCTGAGGTAAACACAAATCATTTCTTAAGGAATTCACCCACAACAGAGAGCTCATATTATTTCCATGTATTAAAATCAGTTGAATGTAAGCTCACAAATCACATTTATAAAATAAATGTGCAGTGAATATTGTCAATGAGAGTTGGTAAAAACAACACACATCAGTCCCGCAAGGATTTTGTACATTTAAATTTTAAAATGTGGAATAGAAAATAGCATATCAAAGATAAAGAAAGGCAGGATTTTTAAAATGCAAATTAATTAATTAAACTGATGAAGTAAATGCTTCAACTATTAAAAAGAAAAAAAAGAACATGGCTGAGGAACGTGATACAATTTTAAAAAGTCTAGGCAGATTTGAAAGGAAATTAAATAGTACTTCAGGAAATGAATGCAACCATTAAAATAAAATATAACTCCAAGGACGGGTTAAGCAGCATACTTGACACTACTGAAGATGGAATTAATGACATGGAAATATGGATCTGAAAGCATAATCCCAAATGAAAGAGATGGAAAATAAAATTGAGTTTATGCAACGTGAGAGAGTGGACGGTCTTACAGAGGTCTGTGTGACTTCCAGTAGTCTGATTCAGGGTGCATATGGAGGCAGACTTCTTAATAACAGAAGACAAAAGAGAGGAAAAAATATTTTTAAGATGCTGTGAAAAAGTCAGAATTAAACCCAAACTATTAGTGAGAAATGTGATTTAAATATAGTCATCGAGATGCCAGGGTAAAATAAAGACACTTTCAGACAAACACAACTGATTTTATCACTGACAGACTCTCACAAATGGACTTTCTGAAGGATGCCCTTCAGGAATAAAGGAAATGTGAAGATGGTCCTGCAGAGATGTCTAACATACAACACAGTAACATAAAGAAATGGGAAACTATGTAATAAATGTAATCAAAGACTAATTGAATAAAACAACAATAATAGTAACACCAGCATCTGTTTGGGTAATAAAAGCTAGAAAGAACTGTGACCCTGCACAAAAATAATAGTAAGACAGGAATGAAGAGAAAGATATGAGACATTTTTAAAATTTTATATTATTTAGAAAGAAGGTAGAGATTGATTTAGTTTAGACTTCATGAACGTGGAAAATTTTTAAAGTAACCATGAGTATATATATAACCAATATATATACAATGTTTAACATCCAAACAGGTATATTATAGAAAATGTAAGTAATATAAAAGAGGGAAAAAAAAGAAAGAAAAAAAACAGGTCTTCGCACAATAAAAAGTGTTCAAAATATATCCAAATATCAGTAATCACAATAAATGTGAATAGAAAAAGAATGTTTAGAGACCAAAGATTGAATGCAAAAGAAAATCAACTTTCATTTTGTTTTATAAAATTTACTTCAAAAAAACAAAAACAAAAATACAGTCCTTTTACACACAGTAAAAAAAAAAAAAAGGAAGAAAAAAGAATACCTAATAAAATAATACCCAAAAAATGCTGCTGGTGATATACTAAGATGAGGCTAAAAGAGTCTTTTAAGACACAAAACATTGTGAGGAACCAAAAGGGTCACTACTTAAGGATCAAAGGTTCATTTTATCAGAAGTGTTGTACCTTTCTTGACTTAAAAGTACATATTAACATGGCCTTGTAAAGCAAATACTCTCTATCAAACAGAGATTTTAACTTGCCCACTAATTGATAGATGAAGCTAACACAAACATGGAAACTATTTTTAACAATACAAATTATCAGCTTGATTTCTCTACCTCCAAAGTTAAAGAATGTATACTTCCCAAGCTTGCATTAAAAAATAAACAAAATGTTATATTTTAAGGCATAAAGACAGTCTTAAAAATATTTTAATAATGGTTTCATATAAATTACAATCCAGTAAGTTAGAAAGTAATTTCAAAAAATTAATCAGAAAAAAAATACACCTAAAAGTAAAACTAATAAACCACTTCAAAATAACTCACAGACAAAAATAAATGAAAAAAATTGTAAAAATTTAAAAATTTATAGTGTGAATTGAAAAATACAAAGAACTGAATGATAAAGAAAATACTACAAATCAAAATGTAATGAATACAGGGGCACCTGAGTGGCTCAGTTGGTTAAGCAACTGCCTTTGGCTCAGGTCATGATCCTGGAATCTCAGGATCGAGTCCTGCATCCGGCTCCCTGCTTGGTGGGGAGTCTGCTTCTCCCTCTGACCCTCCCCCATCTCGTGTTCTCAATCTCTCTCTCAAACAAATAAATAAAATCTTTAAAAACAAAAACAAAATGTAATGAATGCAGCCACAGGAGTTAAGGAAAAATTTGTTTTCTTAAAGTTTTTATGTTAAAAGAGAAGCAAAAAAAATAATAATAAGCTAAGCTAAGCTTTTAATAGAAGACACATACAAAATTAAAATATAAGCAGAGATTAAAAGGAAAACAAAAAAACAATTCAAAAACTATTAAGTTGTTTTCATTAAGTCAACTAGTCAAATAAAATAGAACCAAACTTCTGATCTGAACACAAAAAGACAACAAATATAGATATGGCATAGGTGAAAGAGAATTTTGTAATTACTTTTATGCCAAAACAGATGAAATGGAAAGTTTATAAGAAAAATAAAATTAGCAAAACTGACACATAAAAAGAAAATCTGAATATATCTATAACTATTTAAGAAATTAAATCAGTAGATGTTAATCTATACATTCCCCCTCACCCACCCCTGAAAAACAACCCCACAAACTTAAGAATATAAAGGATTTACTGGGTATTTACCCCAAAGATACAAATGTAGGGATTCGAAGGGGTATATGCACCCCAATGTTTATAGCAGCAATGTCCACAATAGCCAAACTATAGCCAAGATGTCCATCAACAGATGAATGGATAAAGAAGATGTGATACACACACACATACACACACACACACACACACACACACACACACACACACACACACAATGGAATATTATGCTGCCATCAAAAAAGTGTCATTTGCAATGACATGGTTGGAACTAGAGGGTATTATGCTGAGCAAAATAAGTCAATCAGAGAAAGACATGTATCATATAATCTCACTGATATGAGGAATTCTTAGTCTCAGGAAACAATTTGAGGGTTGCTGGAGTGGTAGCAGGTGGGAGGGATGGGGTGGCTGGGTGATAGACACTGGGGAGGGTATGTGCTATGGTGAGCACTGTGAATTGTGTAAGACTGTTGAATCACAGACCTGTACCTCTGAAACAAATAATACATTATATGTTAAAAAAAAAAGAAAGAAAGAAGATAGTAGGAAGGGAAAAATGAAGAGGGGAATCGGAGGAGGGAGACGAGCTGTGAGAGACTACGGACTCTGAGAAACAAACTCTAGGCTCTAGAGGGGAGGGTGGTGGGGGGATGGCTTAGCCTGGTGATGGGTATTAAAGAGGGCATGTATTGAATGGAGCACTGGGTGTTATACACAAACAATGAATCATGGAACACTACATCAAAAACTAATGATGTAATGTATGGTGATTAACATGACATAATAAAATAAAATTTAAAAAAAAGTGATTGGCCATAAAAAAAAAAGAGAATATAAGGGATTTCAGACAAATTCACTAAACATTCAAAGAATGAATGTTATCTGCATACAAGTCTTTCATAAAACAGAATATTACTGACCCCCCCTTTTTTTTTAATGAAGCTAATAGAACCTCCGTGAAAAATTCAGGAAAAAAATTATAAGAAAGGTAAATTGATGTTCAGTATTATGGATACAGTACAAAAATCCTGACTAAAATACTAGCAACCTGAGTCCTTCAACATATAAAAATAGAGCAGGTCATGAGTAAGTTGGATTTTTACCACTAATGCTAGGATGACTTAACAATTAAACATAAATTAATATCACTTATCACATCAACATATTAAAAGACAAAAACATGACCAGTTCAATAACCATGGGGATGTAATTTTACAAAGGGACACACCTATTCATAATAAATATCATTATTACATTAGTAACTTATTTCATATATGATAAAAGGTGTTGGTGACAGAGACAATATCCTCATCAAATGTTTCATTTTCCCCTATATTTCCCCATCCTTTGTCATAAGGCAGAGCCATATGACTACTTATGCCCATTGAATTGTGAATGGTCTATGGACAATTTTCCATTTTTCTTTCCCTGACTTGATCATAAATGTGCCATAGTTCAACTTCAATCCCGAAAGAGCTGTCTGGACCTGAAGTAGAATTTGTGTCAAGCCAGAAACAAGATGCCGATGTGTTAATTCACTGACATTTTTGAGTTATTTATTAGTGCATCATAGCCTACTCTATATCATCAGTAATACAGACACAAGACTTATAACCAGAATTTATAATGAAGTGCTTTACAACTCAATAGAAAAACTATAAACTACCTAATAGAAAAAATAGGCAAAAGACATAAACAGACATCACAGAAGGTGAAATTGGAAAAACTGAATACGAAATAAACACAAAAGAAAATCCTCAACCTCACTATGAAATGGAAGCATGCAAAACAAAACCATAAAGGTTTGTAATCTCATACCTACATATTGGCAAAACTTTAAATGTCTGATAATGTCAAATGTTGGCCAGAAAGTGGAGTACCAGGAACTCCTATATGGCTGGTGGGTGTGAATTTAAGACAACCACGTTAGTAAACAATCTGGCAATATTTTGTAATGTTGAAAGTACTCATGATTTCAACATATGCTCAAATGGTAGGACCCTCTATAAACCCTTCCCTGCTTCCCAAACAGTCTGAGGCAAATTTCTTATATTTGTGCTAACTTATAGAAACTTTCATTAGAATTACAGCAGACATGAGTTACCTCGGGCTTCCCAGAATCCAAACAGACTCTCCCTCTTGGGGAAACACAAAAAGTTAACCAGGGATGGTTTTGTTATTTGTAAACAACAGTCTTGTTTTCTCACTAACTTACTTGGGGTTAAGGCAATTATCTTTTCACAGCTGTGTGCTCAATATCTAGCAGAAGACCTGGCTCACAGTAAGCATGCAAACATGACCATTTAATTTAAAATTGTTGTGTAGTTCCTGGGCACAAATTAGATTTTATTCAATGTGGTTCATTAAGACATTACTTGTAATACTGGCACAGAAACTTAATAGTCATCATTCTAATAGTCTGTATGGTGGTTATTCCTTAGTGAGGAAGTTGTTCAAAAATAAATTTATGCAACGTGCAAGATTGGGTTTATTTTATAGAACCTTCTATTTCTTCTTAATGTATATGTTATTTCCAAGGTACTATTTTTCTCTACTGGGAACAAATTATTTTTGAACTCCAAGAACCCGAAGTAACTGTCAGGATGTTATATTTCAGATGTGACAAAAATTCATTTAATTTAGAAATAGAACTAGAAAAAAAAATGCCACAACTTACATATATGTGAAATGTTTTCCACTTTACAGACTTATATGGCCTTTCCCTGTCACAGGTTTCCTGTTTTCAAATGTCCGTGAAACATCTGATAACTTTCTGAATTGGAAATCACAGGGATCTTATAGAGCAGGGAAACATCGCTTTATTTTCTAATTTTTGCGTTCTTGTACTGAGTATTACATGGCATATTCTGACAGATCAATCTAGTTTCAGCTGTGCTTTATACATCCGGGCAGGTACAGTGGTGACTGAAAGTTCATCTGGGTTTTTAGTTGATGTGCTCCTAGAAATGCACCAAAACAGATCAAAATGACTTGCTTTTAATTTCCTTTGGGGGTAACTTGCTGGAATGGGCAATGCTGAATTACCATCTTGCCTCTTTCTCTTCTTTCTGAGTTTGTCCCTTTGAGCAACGCTGCAATAGCTGCTGGCTATGCAATTTGGCATCTCTGTCTGCCTCCCCTTCAATCTTTTTCTCCTTACTAAGCTAGTAGGAAAATGTTAAGCCCCTAGGCATTTGCATCTATTAATAGGAAGAGAAGATTAACTGTCACTGTTGCATAGATTCATGATTAGTAGACTGCTTGTGGAGTTCTCTTTTATTTCCTCCTTTTTAGTAACAAGGAGGCCATAGGCATCATTGCAACGTCATACAGTGGCTCTGCAGTAGGCCCTCTAATCTGGTCTCTGATGGGAGATTATTGGTGCTCCGCCTTGAATTGTCCATCCACAGGATTAAAACAAAGGAAACGATTAGACTTAGTCCAAGATTCTGATTTCACAGAAAAGTAGTAGAGGTCATGTGACCTGTCAGAGGGCAGGCAGGTAATCAACGACAAAGAGGAAACAAATACAGTGTCTAGGTCCCTGGCTACTTTTAACCCATCCTACTGAACTTGTTATATTGCTTATTATTTCAGCACCAGGATTTAACATTTTCCATAACCAAATATTTAGAAAATTATTCTTTCTGGGATAATAGAAAAATTTATGCACAGAATTGCCTGAACAGAATTACTGCAAAAGAATTAGCTGTAAAGTCTGATATGAGGAATTCCAAAAGATGTCTTACTTAATTCCAAAGTGCTATTTCAGTTTACATCATTCATTTGGGTCTAGCTTTTTCTTCTTACAAAAGGACAATTTAAAACATAATTATGTAAGTTAAAAATTAGCAAACACAGAGGCGTAGTATGTCTCATAATAAAGTGATTCTCCAAGTGTGATGCCTGGCCCAGTCACCTGGGAACTTGTTAGAAATTGTCAACCTGAAAATAAAGAGGCAAAACGAGAGGCAAAGGAGTGTTTACTTGGGATTAAAGAATTGCAATTCGGGGAGCAAAGATTCAGGTAGAAACTCAAACTGTCTCCCACTGGTAAAATGAAAGCAAAGAGGTTTTATATGGAAAAGGAAGAGAGACAATTACATTGAGTTGAAGAAAAGGAAAAAAACTTTCTAAGAATATCCACCAATTAAGCTAATCTGGGTTCTACATTGACTGACTACCGATTTTACCTTCAGAAAATCCACAACTATCAGTCTTGTGTTTAGGATGTCTGTTCTTCTGCTGACTTCTCACACAGTCGCTTGAAACAATTGCCATTTTGCCCAGTCCAAAGGTTTGGGCCCAGTTTAAATAGAGACAAATAAGGCAGGTTCTCTGCTGTAGGGGTTCCAGGGTTATTTAAAAATGGCTCTGGTCATGTCAAGTTTTCACAAAACGCAAATTCTCAGGACACACTGCAGTCCTACTGCATCAGAAATTCTTGGAAAGGCATTTTAAGAAGCAGTCCACATGATTTTGATACATGTTGGAGTTGGAAGAACCTTGGCTGAGTCCTTCAGAGCACGGTCTCTGAAGTCAGTCACTAGGTTTGAATCTTGAATCCCAGCCTGCCACTTAGGTATGCGAACAGAGATAAAGACTTTATCTCTGTGCACCAGTTTCTTCCGTAAACTGAGGAAGCCTACGTGAATACTACTTATTCCATGGTGTTGTTATGAAGATATATGTAGAGTAGGTACCTAGCACATTATAATCATTATTATGTACATTTTATACTCTTATTATCTACATGTCATCCCACTACAACTCATCTACTAGATTAACTGACTGGAATTTATCATCAAGATTTGCCCTGAAGAACAAGATTATTAGAAATAATGAACGAAAAGAAGATTTTAAAAGGTTCTATGAGGAAGACAAGCCTGAGTTGAAGGCCTCACTGGGCTACGTGAGGATTAAGGCTGCTTATGGACCTATGTGTCTGTACATACAGTTAAGACGTATTTGTCACAAAAATGCAATAGAAAACAAGTTCGTTGCTTCATGTCTCATCATGACCTTTTTTTTTTTTTTTTCCCATCACGAGCTTTCTAAAGAAATGCCTACCTTCTCTGAATAACAGGGCTTTATTTTCCACAAACAATTCTCAATTTGTTCCACTGTTCTTTGAGAAAACTAACATGTTTTACCTGTGCCTGGC
The DNA here is from genome assembly GCF_009762305.2 of Zalophus californianus. Taxonomy (NCBI): domain Eukaryota; kingdom Metazoa; phylum Chordata; class Mammalia; order Carnivora; family Otariidae; genus Zalophus; species Zalophus californianus. Next base: position 119,975,973 of record NC_045597.1, on the reverse strand, counting down.
CTCTGATCTCTTCATGGGAATTTGTAAAGAAGAAAATATTGAAACATCCTTTGATGACAAAAAAAGGAATGAAGTCTGTCCTTTTTACTCTTTCCTGCTCTTTGGCTCGTGCTCTTCAAACTGGGCTATGCATACATATCACTTGGGGACCTTGTTCAGACACAGATTTTGACTCCCTGGGTCTCCAGTGGGGCCGGAGATGCTACTTTTCTTAACTGGCTTCCAAGGGATGCTAGTACCACTGGCTCAGCCTCCACACCTTATGTAGCAAGGATTTCTATCACATCTGATTACTAACAAATCCTGGGCTCAAAAACTTTCAGTAGATCCCCTGCCAAACTTTCATTTACTGGCCATCAACAATACGATGGGATCTCTGTTCTATTCTGGGAATACAAAGATTAAAAAACACAGGTTCTATCTCTGAGAAGCTCAGACAGAACAAAACAATTTTAAAATAATAAAAAGGACAATGATATAGATATATGCATGAAGTGTTATTAAAGCATCAAGAAAAGGTTTAGGAATTAATTATAGAGGTTACACATTAGCTGAGTTTTAATGGATGGATGAATAGCTTTGAAAATAAAGCCAGGTGAAAATAGGGAAATTCATGGAAGAAAAGTGATCAGCAGAACAGGGGCCAAAAGGCAATGGTCAGCTGCTAAATGTTTCACAGTGGACTCTGGGAAGAATATGTGCATACTTGGCTCTTTCCAGCAGCTAGGAGCAGACTTCAGCATATCATTTAATAGATGTATGCAGCAGTGTGGAAAGGTGAGCAGGGAACTATAAGTAGTTTGGTGTTACCAGAACATAGAGTATGTATTTGGCCACTATTATTCAAGATTTTCCATAATTTAACCTTTTAGGTCTAAAAATCTATGGAGCCTTGGGTTAGTCACAAAACCAACTTTCTTAGATTTCAATTTACTCTTAAAGAAACCAAGAGGTGGAATCAGGCCAACTCTAAAGGGCACTATATCTCAACTCGTACAGGTGTCATTGAATTTTAGTCATTATTTACTATCATTCACCCTCATATGCTCCATATTCTAGTGGTTAGATTTTCTAGACCACTCCCCAAAAAGCTTTGTGATTTTCCTTTCCCACAATCATCTTATAATAGTAGGGATAACAGCTCTTCAGCCAAGCTTACCGTGTATAATATACAGTCAAAATTGTTATTTAAGTCCATTTTCATTAAAGCAACCATTGCTACCAAAGCTGGAACTGTAGTCCTTTGGCTGGTTCATTAGACTCAAGATACAGAGACAGTAGGGTCAGTTAGCATGACATGGTAGTTTCACCACCTCTGGGAACCAGACAGATATTGTTCCACCACTTATAGGTAGGATATTTGGAAAAGATACAAACAGCTGGGGCTCCTGGGTGGCTCAGTTGGTTAAGCAACTGCCTTCGGCTCAGGTCATGGTCCAGAGTCCTGGGATCGAGTCCCACGTCAGGCTGCCTGCTCAGTAGGGAACCTGCTTCTCCCTCTCCTCCCTGCTTATGCTCTCTCTCTCATATAAATAAATAAAATCTTTAAAAAAAAAAAAAGGATACTGAACAGCTTTGTACCTCTGATTCCTCATTTGGAAAAGTAGAGATAATAGACTTGACCTCTCAGAGTTTCTGAGATTAAGTTGAATGTGATAAAAGTCCAGTTTAAGCGGCAGAAATATATTGGGTTCTTGGTAAATATTAGTGAGATGGCTAATTTTGTGTATTAATTTGGCTGGGCCTTCGGAAGCCCAGATATTTGATTAAACACTATTGCAGGTATGTCTAAGAGTATGTTTCTGAATGAGATTAACATTTGAGTCAGTAGACTGAGTAAAGCAGCTTGCTCTCCCTAGTGTGGATAGGTCTCATTCAATCCTCGGAGGCCTGAATAAAACAAAAGATTGAGTAAGGGAGAATTTGCTCTCCACCTGACTGTCTTCAAGCTGGGACACTGGTTTTCTTCGGTCCTCAGACTCAGACTTGGATTAGGATTTACGTTATTTGGTTCACCTGGTTCACAGGCCTTTGGACTCCAATTGGAAATATACCACCAGCTCTCCTGGGTCTCCAGCTTGCCAGCTGCAAATGTTGGGACTTCTCAGCCTCCATAATCACATGAGCCAATTCCTTATAAAAATGTGTGTGTGTGTGAATACACACACACATCCTGTTGGTTCTGTTTCTCTGGAGAACCTTGATTGATACAACTAGTTATTATTGTTATCAGAAAGAATGCCCAGAGGGACAATTCAAAATAGTCTATTCACAAAGTTAGTGGTCAGAGTGAAGGTTGTAGAAGGTCAGAAAAAAAATTTTTTTTTTTTGCTGTGACTAAGGCTTTTCATTTTCCACAGCCATTTACACCAAATTAGTCCCACATTTGGGATGGATGACTCTAAAGTTTCAAGGATTCAAGATTTATTATTTTAGATCATAAATGATCTTTAGAACACTTTGGTGTCTGTGTTGGTTATTCAACCCATATCTCTGCTGCACTGAGAGTGAGGCCTTTGAGGGCTAAAGGGGTAGAAAAAAGAATTTTCCCTGAAACTCCCAAAGGTCATAAGAAGTCTGACTGGACTGGTGGAGAATTCCTGTGTGCAGAATCATCTACCTTTTTCTCAAGCTTCTCATATTTGAAGCTACTTGTCTCATGTTGCATACTGAAGTCTAAACAGAAGATGAGCCCCTGGTAATGATTTGAGCATTCCTTCTCCCTTACTTAAAATAGCTTTCTTCCTCTGAGAAAATATTTCTCGTGTCCTTCAAGGTCCAGCTTCTCCAGAAAGCCTTCCCTATTTATATCAAGTTTTGAAGTGACCTCCGATTCTTCTTAATTCTCAGAGGATTTCATGGCTAGACACTCAATGGGGATTTGTCATATGCTTCATTATTTTTGAATTGATTTACAAAGTTTTTAGAACTTAAAAGGCAACACTCTCTGGCATTTCTAAGTAATCTGCAAATCATTCCATATGCTAGTTATGTTAGTACTTTCATAAACACTAGATGGTGATAAGTGGGTTTGGCACTGGGATAAAGTCCTGTCTTTGGGACCATATCTGAAAGGAAGATCCCTTGCTTGAAGGACAATCAAGATGTTGGAGCCAGATATGTGTATACTTCACTTGGGGAAAATACATTTCTGGCTGACCTGGTAACTGTTTTCAAATATTGAATAACCCTCCTGGGAAACTGGGATGGATTATTATTTGTGACAGAATATTCTGTACTGTATTAGTATTATTACCTCCACTTCAGGCTAAGCCAGAAGGCATTATGGCACTTTGGTTACACAGGCAAGTTTGGAAAGAGGAAGAAGCCAGTGCATGTGGGAATCAAATCTACAGGACCTGACTTGCTATCTAACCATGCACGAGAGTAGAAAGCTCACACTTCACCTCCTCAAGCTCAAAAGACTAATAAATAAGGGCTGGCTCAGAAAGAAAGCAGGACTTAATCTGGCATTTAGCAGCCTCAGTGCCTGTAGCTGAAAAGGGCTAAGGAAGGCAAGGCATAATCCGGAAGCAAGTGACAGAAATAACTATTTCATTTCAATACTTTTGGGAAATGTGCTTTAGCACTGCTAAAAAAAAAAAAAAAAAGTTCTTTGCTTATTACAATGATACAAGAAATTTTATAATTCAAGTATTTCTTATAAAACAAGGCATGCTGTCAATAGGAGACAAGTACAAGGTTTTCCAAATTGTTCTGTCCACTCTACCCAAATGACAAACAGTATAAAGAAGGTAGAGAGAACCTCAGAGCATGGAACAAAGTTTATATACGATTTAAGAGCAAGCTAAGGCAGAGTCTATAGCAAAGGCTTGTAAACACAAAGCTGTTTGGAAAATGTTGATATTGACATCTGATACTTTTGATATCTTTTTTTGTAAAATTATTTTTAGAATCATTTTTGATTTACAGAAAAATGACAAGGATAATAGAGTTCTCATATACCTATGTTTAGTTTCCTTATCATTAACATTAGCTTAGCATATACATTTGTTATAATTAAAGACCCAATATTGATACATATTATTAACTAACACCCCTACTTTGTTCATAATTCCTTAGTTTTTACCTAATTGCCTTTTTCAGTTAACATCCTTTTCAGGATATTACCTGACATTTAGTCATCATGTCTCTTTAGACACCTTTAGGTTGTAAGAGTTTCTCAGATTTCCTGTGTTTTTGAGGACTTTGACAATTCTGAGGACTACTGACCACATATTTTGTGGAATATTCCTCAGCTGGGATTTGCCTGATGTTTTACTCATGATCAGTCTGAGGTTATAGGTTTTGGGAGGAAAAACACAGAAGTGCCATTTACATCACATAATTTTGAGAGTACATACTATCAACATGACTACAGGAATTTTTCAAGTTGTTCTTTATCAAGTTGAGCAAATTCCCCTCTATTCCTGGTGTGCTAAGAGTTTTTATTATCAATAACTGTTGGGTTTTACCAATTTTTTTTCTGCCTCAATTGATATAATCATATGATTTTCCTCCTTACCTTGTTGATATGATAGGTTACATTGGTTGATGGATTTTCAAACGTTTATCCAGCCCTGCATACCTGAGAAAAATCCCACTTGGTAATGGTATATAATTTATACACTGTATACATTATTGGATTTGATTTGCTAATATTTTGGAGATTTTTGCATCTATGTTCATGACAGATATGGGTCTATAGTTTTCTAGTAATATCTTTACTGGTTTTGGTGTTAGGAGACTGCTGGTCTCATAAAATGTGTTAGGCCATGTTCCCTCTGCTTCTGTTTGATGGAAGAGATTGTAGAGAATTGGTATTATTTGTTCCTTAAATATATGGTAGAATTCACCACCAGGGAAACAATCTGAGCCTGTCACTTTCTTTTTTGGAAAGTCATTAATTTTTGACTCAATTTTTTGATAAGTATAAGGGTATAATAAGGGAGATGGTTGGGGGTGAGCTCTGGATTGGTTTGTTTGCATTTGAAAAGCACACTTGCTGGCAGGTTGCTTACTATCTCTAGATGTTGGCTAACATTGGGAAGAGAGTTCCTCCAGGGTCAGCAAGGTCCCAGATGTTAAAACATCAATAAATACAGATAACAAAAGACATCTTTGATGCATGACACCAGAGACTTCTGCTCCAAGTAAACAGATCTCACTTGTAACTCACTGAATTCTCCTGTCTCTCCAGATTTCAGGGTGGCACTTTTCCCTGCAACCCCAGTTCTCCCATGGGTCAAAGAAAAGATATTGATTTTCATTTTTTGTATTCAGCTTTTCCTTGTTGTAAGAAAGAAACTGAGGACTTTGAACCTCATTACAACTGAAACCAGAAGTCTTTAACTTATTGTTAATTGTTTTGCTGACTTCAATTTCATGCCGAACTGAAAATATTTGCAGTAGTTTCTAGTTCAATGCAATTACCCTGAGAAGTTTCTTTTTATGGAAATTTTTGCTCAACCTAGGAGTGAGATGGCAGGCAGTTCATTCATACAGTAGTACAATGTGCTTATATTTTGCTAAAATCTAAGATTAAAACATATAAAAATATTATCTCATGGTTATCTTTTTTTAAAGGAAACTGCCAGTTAATTATTTTCCTTAACAAGTTAGTTATTCAAACATTACTTAAAGCAGCTAAGAAATAAATGACACAAAACTACAGGAATCTCTGTTGTCATATGACAAAAGAATTGGACTAGAAATCCTAAGACCCAGGTTTGAGTTTTGATTGTTACTTACAAGCTGTGTATCTTGCAAATAATTCCCTCCCAAATTTCTCAGCATGTGAATTTGGATACTATCACTTATTTTCTAACTTACAGTGTAGTTAGGAGCAGGAAAGGGCATGTGAAAGCTTTAAATTTAAATTGCAAAGCAGTACAGAAATGTAGGGGCCAGGGGGCGCCTGGGTGGCTCAATCGGTTAAGCGACTGACTCTCGATTTCAGCTGGGTCATGATTCTCAGGGTCTTGAGATCAAGCCATGGGTGGAGTTCTGTACTCAGGGGGGAGTCTGCTTGAGATTCTCTCCCTCTGCCCTAACCCCCATTCATGTACATGTGCGCTCTCTCTCAAATAAACAAATAAAATCTTTTTAAAAAGAAATGTAGGAAAGTAATATCCTTATTAGTATCTCCTATACACACTCTCCTAAGTGTCAATATTAAAAGTGACAAAGAGCTTTTAATTCTGGCTGAAAGAAACCACAAGCTTCAGACCACACACATTGTTAAGAATGAGTACACTGAATGGCCAAAGAGAACACTGATGGAAGGGAGACATAGGTTCTATATTCTTGAATCCCTTTCCTGCGTTAAAAAAAAAAAAAACTAATCAAGCCTTTGGTCCTAACTCAAAATGTTCCTAAGTAATTTTATTATTACATTAAAATCAGTAATCTACAGATGTTTCTATTTCTCTACATCCTCTCTAATAACTAAGGTTCTTTTTTTTACTGCTTATGACTATCTGAGTATGGGCTAATATTCAACAATGTTTTAATTTCTACTTCTATGATTACCCCTTAACTGGAAAATGTTTTTTTACACCTCTTCATTTTATGGCTATTCATCTTTCCTCTTCTCTGAATTGTCAGTATGCAGAATCCATTTTTTTTTATTTGTAGCAGGAATTTTACAGAGATTGTGTTTACACTGTTAAGTATACAAAGATAAATTTTCTCAGTCAGTGGTTCTCAACCTTGATTACACAATAGAATCATCGAAGAAGCTTTAAAAATACCAAAGTCTAGAGTGCAGATTTCATACAATTGAAATCTTTTTATGTGCTTACACTGGCTGCTACTGCTCCCATTTTCATACCTTCACCTTGGCTTTGGACCTTGCTACTTGTACATTGCTTTTGATCATTATCCCACCCATGCCCCTCTTTTTTTCAGCTTTCAGTGAAGCATCCACCCAGCTCACTGCTGGGTTTTCTCTCATTTTTGATATACAGAGCTATTTAACATATTGTTGGGTTATTGGCTTTGTTAGCACAGCTAATCCTTTTAAATATTGCTTATATGCTTTATGTTTCACTGCAATTTTTTTCTGATATTTTGAGGGGCAATGCTAAAATAACCACAAATCCCTGTTGACTAGGTCCTCTCCATTTTTCAACTTGACAACTACCTAGATCATTAAAATCAATAAGGATTTCAATTCTTATCTTATTCATTATTCAGTCAGTGAAGTCATAAATACATTTCGTTGGCTTTCCATTTGCCGTGCACTCTACTAGGCTCTGAGTGGAGAATGATGAAACCACCATCTTGCTCTCCACCAAAAGAATGAGAAATAAAACCAAAGAACAAAATACCTGTCACTTAGCTCACAATCTAATAGGAGAGTCAGCCATCAGATAATTTCACAAAATGTAAAATTACAACTGTGATAAGTATTAAGAACTGGCTATCAATGAAGCTATAATAATATAAAATTTAGATAGTTAAATTGATAACTGAAGTTAGGAAATCTTTTCTGGGTTATTGATGGTTGAGCTGAGACCTAAAAAATGCATAATGCAACAGAAGAGTGGAGCTTCCCCTTACTTATTCCTGTCTTTGAAATACTGTGTGTTACTGTGAAAAAGAAATCATACCGTACAAATGATGGAAGAATGATCCAATATTAAATATTTGATTGTTATTTCCTTGATTAGATCATCAATGATGAAGACAGTCTGTTATCTTTGATTAAATAACAATAGCAGAATCTAAATACCTCAGAATAGATTCTCTCTTGATCATACATCATTATATGACAGGTATCAATCATAATTTTCAAGAGAATCCCAGATCTACTGCTCCGATAGATGTATCTTTCCACCTATAAGTACTTGTGACCTATGCTTTTGAAGAAATACCAGCTTGTGTGTTTATCCCTTACTTTGCTGTGGCTTTTTCATGTGAAAGTATTTCATGCATTCACACCTAACAGGAATGTTTGAGGTTTTTTTTGATACTGCCTTTTATACGCTCTTTGTTAGAAGTACTTTCTGATTAAGACTCAGTGACTGAAGACTCAACAAGATAAATTATTTGAGCTTAGAATTTTCTAGTGAGACTCCCCAGTGAAAATTTTCTTGTGAATACACTAGAGTTATAGGTCCAATCTATTTGCAAAAGTTTTAGAAAATAATATCAATGTAAGGAAAAGGGGAAAAAAAGAAATAATGATGATTCAACCTCTACACAACAGAGAGGATATCACTTTTCTACAGTAAAATTTGGAACCAAAAACAAGTGGTAATGAGTGTTGGGTTACTTTCTTTCAGTTATAATCACTTGGTTCATTCATCAATAAAGTCTTTTAAAGTTCCACCTGCTGAAGAAATTCCAAGTTGTGTTATTCTGGCTTAATAAGAATGTTCATTCCCAAAAGTTAAGAATGCAAAATATAGAATATCCAATACACGAATACATCAGTATTCTATATTACAGACAAACTGTCTATAAGAAAATGTTGGGAGAGTGCAACACTCACTCTTAGCAACCAGATGCTAACAACTTGCCAACAACAATTCTGCAAACATGATTTTAAACTGATTTTGTGGGGAAGCTTCCTTATTTGTGCAAGAAACTGAAAGAACTGGAGATAGTTAATTTGCTGTTGCAGTTGAATGAAAATGGAAGAAAGAAAATAAATCCCCTGGAAGGAAGTAACAAATATATATTAAGAATGAGGATTATAAAGATAACTCAGTAGTCAAAAATTCTAGAACTTCACTCTTAAAAGTGCAAGGGATTTTATTTCAGTGCAATTAACCTTTGGGTATACACAGAAAACATTAATCACTCATTGGTTTCTCCAAATACCCAGTCTACAGTGAGTATAACTTCGGGTGCATCCACACTCTTAGAAAAGCCAATTTCTTTTTACATATATATATACATGCACAATTATGTAGCTTTCATAAATACAATTATGTCAAATCATACATGATTTTAAATATTGTAATCTTATAGTTTTCTTCCCGTTCTTCCATTGCCCAAAAGAGGAATTTTGACTCATTTGCATTCTGAGATATTCTTAAGTATTAGCACTCTTAATATTGGATGAGCAATATAAAAAAAATCTTCTACTCAATGGAAAATATTACTTTTAGCTGTTGCTCAAAGCAGGAGTGTGTCAGTTTATTATAATGGGTTCATTATTTCTTTTATCTTGCTCTTCTACAAGTTAGATATAATAATATTAGTCTTTCTCTAAAATTTTTATTTTTTAATTATGGTGAAAATTGAGAAGTCTTCAAAGCTCATCTCTCTACCATAAGCTTTGTTCTGCATAGATGTTCTAACATATACACACAGAAAGAAGATACCTTTACATCATGTTAATGTGCCATTCATAAATCATCATTGATAACAAAATAGTATAGAAAAATCAACAACTCAATTAAATAAAACTCTATGTGCCATTACATTAAACCAGATATTCTTCTCTAGTAATGGTTGAATAATTATTTTCACTGAATCATATAACCATATAGCACATTCCTTTCCACTATTAAAATATTCTTAGTTGGAAAATACTTTCAAAATAATGTTTTTAATTTCTAACAAAATAATGAATTCTTCTTCTAGGGAATGCTTTTGTCATTTGGCAAGTGTTCCACTGAACCATAAACTATAATTGCTACCTAAACACTTAGTCTCCTGTGTCAAGGGACTAGCAGGCAAGAAGAGTGACCATTTTGAAGTGAGTTATTGACCTTGATCATTAGGAAAAAGTTGGGTTGCTATTACACAGGGAGAGCATTTAAGAATATGGTTAGCACCTAAGTGACCAACTTGGGTGCCACTTTTTGCTCCCTTGGTCAATTTGATAATAAATAGTCCAAGAAAGCCATGGTGACCTAAGACAGAACTCTCAGAGACAACAGTCAGGACATCAGGAAGACAGGTCCATTGTAATCATTAGAGTTTTCTCAGACCTTATATGAAGAAATGGATCTAAGCCACACAAAGATTGGTCTGGAAAAGATGCTGCCTATATTACCCAGACCCCCTGTAGGATTAAAAGCCCTATTATCCCAAATGCAGAAATACTGCCAACAGATCTCCTTCATCTATCAGTCCCTTTGGGAGATTGCCTTATCTAATGAGACATGCCTCAACCAAGGCCATTCTTTCTTCTCCAGGCAGACCTCAAACAGTGCCTAACTGACATGGGGTAAAGGACTGGTCCTTTTGACCCAGCTTGGGGTAGCTCTCAAGTTTCATCCCAGTAAAGTCAGCTGATACTTTTTTAAGACTGTATCTCTCTCTGCCTAATTTTGCTCCCTTTCCTTACCTTCTACAAGTGTTTCCCCCAACAGCACTTCATGACAAATATCCTACTGGCTAAACAAACAAATCAACTATGGAAAACAGAAGAGGATTTAGAGTGTATATTCCAACTCTTTATTATTAAAAAAATAATTTTTACATTATTTTTGTTCTACACATGTGCTGTATACGATTGTTCAGTATCTTCCTTTCCATCCTCCTTCATATGTTTACACTTCAGAGGCAGGAAAGCTAAACATTATTTTCCCAGCCTCTGTTATAGCTAGAGTTCTGTATATTGTTTAGGTTTTATCAACAGTTGGAAAGCCAAGGGAGAGGCCATTCTCCTGGTGAGAAGGAAACCATTCTCCAGAAGCTGTTCATGCTGTTGAACAAGGGCAGAGATATGTCAAGCAAGAAGGAAGCAGAGTTCTATAGATCTACTTGCTCATAACTAAAATAGAGGTAGCCTATTAACAGGTGCTTCATTTAAGATAGCACCCCCAACTATAAGCTGTTTAGGGACTATACACTTAGATTTCTCATACTTCAACCTTAAGAGTTTTATTTTACAGAATTACTTGCATGTATTTTTTTCAGCTTAAAAATTGAGACATAAAGCATTAAAAATAGTTTATTTTTCAAATTTGCATCCATAAAATGGATGACTGATTTTTTTCTCTTATTATCTGAATAAGAACATGGAGCCACCACAATTGGTTTTGTCCATATGAAGCAATGCAATGCATCTTTAGAATATAAATTCCCAATCCCTGTGCCAAGCGCTCATCACCAATTTCTACAGAACTTTCCAGCAGACTTGTTATATAAAATTTTAGGAACTGAAATTAACTTGTTTCTATTTTCTGTATTAGACTTTCTATTTAGAGGAACAACACACTTTAGGTTATAACTTTAGGTTAAAAAGTATGTATTTCTAGAAGACCATAGTGATACACCTGAGCATTTTTAAAATAGCTCATATAATAACATTATTTCCATCTGCCAGGAATCATTTGCTCAGTAGGATAATTCTAACACTTTAGGTTGAAGTGTATGGTTCTTTGGGTAATGTGTATGGTATTGTATTTCTATACTTATTTTACAAACACTATCGATCGCAAACAGATCTGTACATACAGAGCACATATTTTAGAAAAATGATACACAATTTCAAATAAGTAAGCTTTCCACTTGCATAAACCTATGAATCTCATTCCCTTTATGGCATCCACTTCACAGGAAACTCCATGTTGTAATTCCTCTATTTAACCTCTCACGTAAACATCTTCTGCCATCTCACCCCACACTCACTCCCAAACTCCTTCCACAGTAATGACATCTTTTGGCTTCTGGTGCAGTCTACAAAACTGGGAAAAGATAAACCCCTCAGAATTAATGGACTACTTGGAAGTGAATAAGGTGATGTCTGGAGCTCTCCAAGAAGTATGTTTTGATGCATGTTGGTATCAATTACAAAAATACCATCACTAGGATGAATATTTATCTTGAGTCATGTATTCCTGGTAAATAGTTTCTAAGAGTGTTTTCATTTCAAGAGCTAATTTTAGGATGGTGTTTTTAAAATCCTAATTTGCAAGAATTTTGCATGCCAGAGGAAATCCTACTTTCCTAATAGAGCCAAAAAGGCTATAGACAAAAAAAAAAAAAAAAAAAAAATGTGGTAGATTTCCAGAGCTGTCATAACCCAATTGGTTAATGAAAGAAACACAAGAGCCCATGAACTGAGAGTTAGACTTTCCAATTATCATCCCTCCTAAAACAAACCCCTGTAGTTAATACAGGTTGAGAGAAATTCTGAAATGGTACTACTGTCCAACAAATAAAGAAAACAAATAATAGCTTCTTGTATTTCTTTAACACTTACATGCCCAAACTCTTAACTACAACACTAGACTTCCTAGTTTATTCAGATTTCATATTTGTCTTCTATAAACCTCTGAAGTCATCAAATTCCTTTATATCTCATTGTATCCATCCAGGCTGAGAAACAGAAACCACTCTAGTATCTCAACAAAGAGATGTTAATAGAAGAAAGAACTGGTTATCAAAGTGTTGGAAGGGTCAGGGAATGAAAGAGAAAGCAGTATTACCCACAGCCCATCTCCAAGTCCACTATTGTGTCCGCAGAAAGCTGTGGAAATGTCACCCAGGTAGAATAGCTGGCAGCTAGGAGTCTATACTGATACCACCATGGGAGCTTGAAGTCTGTACTCCATCTGCAGCGATCACATACCCCCAGTATTCCTAGAGCCAAAGGTCAATTCCAGTCCTCTGCTTTTGCAGAAGACAGAGCAACAATAACTTGTCTTCCTCTTTAAATTCTACTTCAGGAAAAGTGCCTCACTTTGGCAGAATTTAACCAGCAAACAGCTGGTGAGAGAGTCCAAGAAATATAATTTTAGGCTTCCAGCCCATAACACAGGGCAGAGTGAATGTGGGATTGAACTCAGAGACATATTTAGCACATTGATGTATGCACTATTCCTAGAGAGATATTGAGTGATTTTGTTTTAAAGTTTGTTTTGGAGGGACTAATGATATAGATTAGTATGATATATAATATAGGAAATGTATGCTGTGCTGGTGTTATCAGAAGCAGTGTTGGGATAACAGTTCTGTAGGTTTGGGTTGCTACTGGTGGACCCTCAGTCGCTTTTACAGCTTCTGTTGTACACTGGAATAATTTTACCTATTAAGACCAGCAAATGATGCCATGAGCAAGTGTCTGCCCCATAATGAGCACAAAAACTGATCCTTAAATATCGCATCACGGTTAGGTCTGCTAACAGTTCTGTGTGCCGCTATGGGCACAAGTACAACCTGTAATACAAGCTATCAATAGTTCCATTAAGGTCTTCGGTTAGAACAGTCATAATGGAAAACAGCCTTTTTTTGACAGCAGCCCATACGTTATTCAGTAATAGATCATTTCTCAAGCACATCGATAGTTGTTTATGGTGCACTGTATTCCAGATTCATGTATTTCCAGATAAATTTTTTAAAATAATATTTAAATCGGACAAGTGTGGGGGGGGCGCGCGCGCGTGCATGTGTGGGCGCGCGTGTGTGCCTCTGTGGGCGTGCGCGCGCACATGCGCCGAGGGAGAGACATGAGACGCGTTGGGAAAATGTAACACTAAGATCTAAATACTTAAGGATATTAATGTCAAGGCTATAATATGAAAATAATACCTCCTAAGAGAATGCTGACCAAATAGAAATCTGATCTACATGGGTTTTTTATAATACTGTAAGAGGTAGAACACTAAGTCATTTTTTTTAATTGTTAATTGACTTTAGAGGAAATAACTGCTAATATTACAACTCTAAATGTAATGTTTCTCATATATGTCTGGTCTATCAAGTTTGGACATGTTCTTTGTTTTTCTGGCTTACTATTCTGAAGTTAGACATATCTAGTAAATCCTGTCAAATGCATTGCTTATCTTTTCTTGAGAGTCTTTTTTAGTATTTTAATTTATTAAAATAGTTAAGCTTATATGTAGCCCAATGCTATTCTTGGATACTTCTAGGAGAAGTGGGGCATGTTGTATTAGTCTGCTTATACTCTGTTGGATTGCATAAACAAATGTATATTTGGGATATTTGTAATGATTTTGAATTAAGTGGAGATATGGTTATTTTCTTTTGTATTTCTAATATTCTTGTTCTGTTATAGAATCTAGGGTAGTATTCTGACAGAGTGTGTTAGAAAACTGTATTTTTCTGTGTTCTGGAAAAAAATGTACATACATAAAAACTATGTTACTTGACGTTGCCTGGGTCTAGAGACTTTAAGGTTAGAAACTAGGATGAAGTTTTAGGTTTGAATACCATTGTTTTTAATTAATAGAAGATTCAAGTATTATACTGTATCATGAATAAATTTTGGGTATTTTTGTTTTCTGAGATTTATTGAATCCATTCATAAAGTTTCAAGTTGTAAAATTTTAATGTCATTTTTATTAAAATGTCTATTTTCCACATATGTGGTTCCAACCCTTTTCTCATGTTTAATATAGTTTCTTAATATTTGGTGCCAACCATTAGGGACCAAATTGTGCTTACCCCTCAAAATTCATATGTTGAGTTCCTGACCCATAATACTTTAGAATGTGCTCTATTTAGAGATAGAGCCACTGAAGAGGTAATTAAGCTAAAATGAGGTCTTCATATTGGGCCCTAATCCAAACTGAATGGTAGCCTTATAAGAAGAGAGGGTTATGACATACCAGAAGAGACATCAGGAATGCCATCACAGAGAGGAAGGGACATGGATGGACAAGTAAGGAGACAGTCATCGTTAAGCCAAGGAGAAAGTCTTCAGGAAAAAACAAACCTACCAACACCTTGATTTGGACTTTGAGCCTCCAAAATTGAGAAAATAAATTTCTGTTGTCGAACCCATCCCATCCACCGTATTCTGTTATGGCAACACAAACATACTAATATATCTTGTATTGATCAGATTTACCAAAGGTATATTCTTTTATTTTTCCTTCCCCTAAGACCGATTTTTAGTTTTATTTCATTTTATTAAGTTCATGGTTTTAAATTTATTTTTTCTTTAAGCTATTTCTGTTTTGGTTTTTATTAAGTCTCCTGTATTTTAAAATGTAAATTATTTCAGCTATTTTTTTCAATTTTTTCTAAACTTCCATAGTTTTATAAATATATACTTAAGGGTCATTCCATCAGTTTATCTCTGTAGTCCCTACTTTCTATCCATTTCTAAAATTTATAATTTCAGTGATATTTTCTTTTTCACCTCAAGAGTTATTTATAAGGGGCTTATATAGAAATGGATTTTGCTTGTTTCTTTTTTTGCAATCTCTTTGTGACTCAATTCTAGAGTATTGCATTGCTTTCACAGACCATATTCTATATAATTTCTAAAGAAATAATATTTTCCTTATAGCTAAAAACATGGTTTATTTTTAAATATTCCATGGGTGCTTTAGTCACTTATTCTTTTAGCAAACTTCTATTGAGCAAAATTCTTTTGTGTGCCGGGCTGCAGGAAAAGGAGGGAATAGCACCATGAACAGGAAACAAGGTCACAGGGATAAAGCTTACAGACAGACAAACAGAAGTAAGCAAATAAAATAATTTCAAGTCATAATAGAAGTTCTAACAAAAACAAATAAGGGCCGAGAGAGGGAATAGCAAAGGGAGGCCTAATCTAGGTAGGGTGCTCAGGGAAGTCTTCCCTGAAAAGATGACACTGTCTGAGACATCAAATTAGAGAAAAGCTCACCGTGGGAAGAGTTGGTTAGATGTCAGGGGAAGGATGGAGTCTCACAAGGAGCCCAAAGCCAGGGCCACACAGGGGAGAGCTAGGCTTGCCAACAAGAAGCCTTTCCTCTGGTGTTGTGACTAACTTACATTTTACGCTAAGTGGAATGGTTTATCTTCTACTTAGGCCTAAGTAACTGTGTCACTGTTCTGCCTCTCTGGCCCCAGTGCCAATTCCATGAGTCTCCTTGTCATAACATCTGCCTTATTTGGAGAATTATATGCACAGATTTAATCTGGGAAGTTCTTCCTCATGGCCTTTTCTTTTGGTCAGCCTACACCACTTCTGATGATGGAATTGTGTTTCTATCAGAGAAATTCAGCTTTGGGGATTTTCTACTTTTGAGTTGGCAGAATCCTCAATTACTTTGGGTTTCTTCTTCAAATCGATGGTGTTTGCTGTATAACTCCCTGAATTCCTATTTTGGCTTGTTGGTGGCACATTTCTAGCTGCCTACTACTGTTATGAATTTATTCTCTTAATCATATTTTTTTCCCCTGTCATTTCAATGGGATTTGGGAAATGACTGGAAGTAAGTACACAAGTCAACTCTGTTCAGGGTGGGGGAGGGAATAATTTTCCTTCCACCCTTCTGGATTCTTGGATAAGATTATCCTGTAACAAAGGACAAATTAACAGGAGAAAAACAAACAGAAGTTTAAACAATTTTATACCACCTGAATACATAAAAGTTACCCAGGAAAACTCAGTAACTCAAAAATAACTAAAGCCACCAACTTGGAGATGTTTCTTAACATCTCCAGCTAAGGAAAAGAGAAGCTGCGGGTGTGGGGAACCAGTTATGGGAGGACACCAGGAAAACGACAGTAAACAAGGGTAAGGTTCTTATCAGATTTAAGTCATTGCCTTCTCCACTGATAAAAGTTTCTAGACATTTAGAGTCACCCTTCTTTTCTAGGTACAGAGAGGGAGACACCCTTACAAATGAAAATGTCTCTTACATTATGTAAAAGGGTAACTTCTCAATTTTCAAAATTTCACCTGTGTCTTCTATTTCTTCAAAAATAACCAGCTCAAAATAATCAATATGCCAAAGAGGTCTATTTTAGAGTAGAATTGTCTGTTCCAGTTTATACTGGAGTCTTACAATGTATTTCAAAAGTATCCTTTTATATATTTAAAACATGCTTTATGGAGTTCACAAGCAATTGCAAATATGTTAGTACATTAGTTTATGAAAACCACTATGAATTGTTGTCATCTGCTTTTAGAACTTGATCTTTATTTCTTACTCTTCTATGATATTACTACTCATTTTTCTGCATTTCTAATTAGGTGTACGCAATACTGTGATTTATTATATATATATAGTCATTCAGATGACGAAAATATACTCCTCATATATATTTGTTCTTGTCCATGTTTTCTGACTCACAGTTGCAAAAACACTTGGAATTTTCTAAGTGACAAAAGTCTAAAGGTATCTCTTATGTTAGAAAGGTGACTTTTGGAAGGCACCTAAGGCTGGGGCCCGGTTGCCAAGGGAATTAACCATGTGATTAGAAGGTTGGAACTTTCAGCCTTACCTCCCCCCCCACCCCTGACCTCCCAGGAGGGGAGAGGGGCTGGAGATTGCTCAGTCAACAGTGGCCAGTGATTTAACCAATAGTTCATATATAACAAAGCTTCCATAAAAATCCAAAAAAGACAGAGAACTTCCAATTGAGGAATACTTGGAGGTACTAGGAGAGTGACATGCCTGGAGAGGGGATGGGAGCTGAGTGCCTTGTTCCCATACATTGCCCTATGCATCTCCTTTACCTGGCTGTTCCTGAATTATATCCTTTTATAATAAGCCATTGATCCACTGAGTAAAATATTTCTCTGAGTTCTTTGAGTCCCTCTAGCAAATTAACTGAGCCTAAGGTGGAGGTGGGGGGAACTTCTGATTTATGGCCGGTCAGAAGCACAGTAACAACCTGGGCTTGTGGCTGGCATCTGAAGTGTGGGGGAGGCATCCTTGTAGTACTGAACTCTTAACCTGTGGAAACTGATGCTGTCTCCAGATAGATCAAGCCAAAATTTAGTTGAATTCTTGCGGAAAGCCTGCTGGTATCCCAGAATAGTTCATTGGTGGTGTGATGAGCTCTCCACCATGCACATAAATTGGAATTGGTACTAGAACCCATCGGGTATAATAATTGATATTCCAGTGAATTATTTAATAAATGAATGAATAATGCAGAATGATTTGGTACCTCCTACATAATGCATATAAACAGAAGAGGAAACCAACCTTTATTGTGCCCTTACCAAAACCAAAGCACTTTGTACATATTTTATACAATTATACATTAAAACAACCCAGTCTAATTATAGCTCTAATATACTTGTTTTTTCTTACCTAAGACCCCAGAATTAACAGCTGGTTTAGCCAAAATTGGAACCCGTGTTTACTGTTTTAGGCACAATTATCGTTGTTAAGAAACCGATCCAAGGGGTGCCTGGGTGGCTTAGTCGGTTAAGCGTCTGCCTTGGGCTCAGGTCATAATCCCAGAGTCCTGGGATCAAGCCCCTCATCAGGCTCCCTGCTCAGCGGGGGAGTCTGCTTCTCCCTCTTCCTCTGCCCCTCCCCCACTCATGCTCTCTTACTCACTCACTCTCAAATAAATAAAAAAAATCTTAAAAAAAAAGAAACTGATCTGAAATTCTGAAATAAACTGACATGGAAAGACTACATTATATTCAGAAAAGGATGAAAGAGGGAGAGAACAGTTAACTACAGAAGGGTGCTTCTAATAAACAGGAAAGTTACCATGTACTGCCACTAGTATTAGCCCAGAATTCCAATCCTATCCTGTGACAGTTTACAGGAGAAGACAATGGTTTCAGCATTTGTTGCCATGAGAACACCGATTATATTTGTTTGTTTTCTATTTCAAGCTGCAGATTTCTCACTCCAGTACTTTTAATAGTGACAAAAGAATAATCAGTCCGCTCATCACTCATCTTTCCCTTAGTATGCTTTAAAAAAAGAAATTGGCAAGGATAATATTTTATAAGCTTGGTAAATAGCTTAATTTTTAGCAAAATATGTCCAAAATATTAGGTAACATGGCAATAATATAATGTTAAGTAACATAGCAAGTAACACAGTAATATTTACATCTGTTTTTAAATTGAGGTAAAATTTACATATAATGAAGAACAGATCTTAAGTAAACACTGATGACTTTTGATCGATATAATCATTCACATTAACTACTAACCTATCAAGATATGAAGCATTTCCATCACTCCACCAATCAGGACAACAGGTTGGACAGCACCTAACTATTCATTAATAGGCACTGATTACATCAATTATGGCAAAACAGATTATCCACTCTTTCATTTTAATAAAGCATATCTTTATATATTAACTTGGAAAGTGTTCCATATGTATTAAGTGAATAAAAGCGACTCCCATAGCCTAAGATCAAATGTATTTTTTAATCTCATATATGTGTATGGTGATTGACTTAAGCAGGACATAAGGATCTATATTGATATTCTTGTAATTACCTCAAATGTATTTTTTAATCTCATATATGTGTATGGTGATTGACTTAAGCAGGACATAAGGATCTATATTGATATTCTTGTAATTACCCCAAATTGATCTGTTAATGGCACTATTTCTGGGAAACAATTGAGAATGGAAAGAGAGTAAAGAAGTATCTGTTTCAAACCGACAAATGATGCTGTTGAGATAAAGAATAAATAAAACAAAGAAGCTAAATAAAACAACGAGGCAAAAAGAGGGAAGCACCCTCTGAGAACCTAGCTGTTCTCTGCAAATCGCCTGCTGTGAACAGCCAGGCCATACAAAACTGACTTTGTAGCTTTCTGCAATTTGCTCATTTTTCTGGGTAACTTGGGGACTTTTTGTCTGAAATCTCTGGATATGAATTAGATGAATAGCTACATACACAAATTAAAGTACCCGATGGAGATCATTTACCCAGCTTAATTCACGAAAACGGGTAGAGAGCAGGGCATCTACTTTACCCTTTACTTAAATATAGACTTTAAAAGATAGCAGTAGCCCTGGAAGCATCTCCTAATGAAATATGAAATCTAGGAACTTTATCTTCTTCTATTACATCTTAAGCATTGTCAAATGCCCATACTCCTTCCCCTGCTGAAGAGAACTGGTTACTATAACAACCACTGCGGCAGTATTACTAACCACACACACACAAACAAAACCCACAACCTCAAACTGACGAGTGTTTCTGCGTTCACAGTTTTATCAGGTAATTTAAAAATGGACAGACATGTAATAACAAAGGAAGAAAATGCAAGGGATTTGAAATTAGATATTAACACAGAAAACAAGTTTAAACAAAATAGAGGACAGAGGAAACGAACGAAACAGCTAGGGTGGCTTCCTCGTTGCACTTCAAGCCACACCGTTCCAGCTGGGGAGGGCAAGATGGCAGCGTTACAATCATCCTGAGAAGCCAAGTCACAACCTCACTTTCCAACTGATGTTGTGGCTGTGGGATAAATAGGGAAAGCTAACCATTGATGCCAGACAGAGCAATGAACGTCTATTTCCAAAAATGCACCCAGATTTCATAATAAAGACTACTGGTCGAGGTGAGAGCATCTGAAGTAGAATTTGGAAGCTTTCGTTTTGCTTGCTATAAAATGGAGATAACATTTCTCCTCCTTCCCTTACCACTGTGAGTATAAATTTACATAGCTTTCTTAGAAAGTGATTTAAAAGCAATTAAGTTTTATAAAATAGAAGTAATATTTCTTATTAATAAAATAACCAAATATCTGTAATTCACTGATAAGCTGCTTTTTGTCATAATGTTTTTAATATTGTCACTTCTCCACAACAAAAACATTTACTCATATCTGAGACTCAATACCCTTCCAATACTTTTCAATAAATTTAAGACTGTGAGTAAAAAATGAAAATAAATTAAAAAGTGTATCCAAGAATGAGTAGATATAGAGAATTTTCAAATAGAGTCGGAGTCCGAGTCAGATTATAAAATATTTTTTTTCCTCTAAATCTCAAAAGAATCACCTTTGCTTAAAGTCTCTCCATTATATGTATATTTGGTAGTCAATTAGTAGCCTTTTACCTTTCAGAATTTAGCTACATTCAAAATATCATATTCTTATTATGCTGCTAGACATATTTCCCTCCACATTAGAGTACAATGACCCAAAACAGTTTTACTCATTTAATGGAGCCATTTTTATAGCTGTGAGAAAGTATAAAAATGACATTCTCTCATTTTAGCCCAGCTTTTCTGAAACTAAGTAGTCAAAATAGCTCATTTTAAAGAGAAACAAAAAGATACATGATCACCTTGTCTCAACTGAATTCATGTATACCAAATTCTAAACTATAAAGGTATTTTTATAGTGAACTGATAGATTTTGGTAAGCTTTTACTACAGAGCTGGATTGTGTTTCTATAAACACCAGACTTAAAAAATCCTAGATGATTGTCCTATATGTTTAAACAGAGAACACTAGAAAACAATGTGAAAATATAATAGGGAGAGTGTGAGTGTGTAGCTTTAGAAGTAATGTTTGGTTTTGTTTGATCAAGTAATATCTATGATTACTTTCATGCATCACCCACCATGTTAACAAAGGCAGAGTCTATAGAAAACTAGGAAAGATACCCAGCTCATAACTTCTTCCCACAGCCTGCAGAATGTCAGCTTCTACATCAGTAAAATAGCTTTTTCTGTGGCTATGAAAGCAAGAGTATGTTTCTAGATTTTAGATTGATGTACTCTTATCTTTATAATAATAGTAAAGATAATAGTAGGCATAGTAAATTTCTATTATTCTATATATTTTTTTCTTCTACTGAAATTTTTTTCTGTCAGGAATTCTGTTAACTTTTGTTGTTGTTTAATATTTTCTAAGGGATTTCAAATCTGCATTTTATTCTTTGCTTTCATTGTAAGAGAGATTCTACTGAACTGAGAAAAATTAAGATTCTTAATCTAATTAATGAGATTTGGTCCAACATTAGCTAAAAATATGGCACAATTTCAGATGGCATTTTTGAGCAAATGTGATCAGAAGATAACATTTTTCTGCAAAGGTCCTAAGTCCTTTATCAATTTACCATTATCCATGGAAAAGTCTAACCTCTAGCTTGGCATTCAAAGTGCTCTGCTCTTCATCGCTGTCTCTTTCAATGTATTTCCTATTATTTCTCTACACAAATCATTCCAGCAGCCAAATCTGCAAGTCATCCCCCATTCATATATGTCTGTCTTTGTTCATTTGATTCTTCCTTGGACTAATACCCTTTCTGTTTCATTCTACTTGTCCACACTTAACTAATCCCACAAAGTCTATCTCAAGTTCCTTCTTCATGAGGTTTATCTGTTTACATCAGCCTTAAGTAATCTCCCCTTCAATCCAAATCTTAAAATACCTAATGCATTTTGCTCATGTAGCACACATTTGCTAGTAGACAGCAGTCATTTACATGAAGTCCTTCTCTAAGGCAGTAGAGAGGAAAATAAGAGTCCTATAATTTCATAATTCCACAGGAGCTAGCAGATTTTCTTGAACACAATAATAGTGATGATAACCAGATACATTTATGGACCTATCATTTTATTAACTGTGAAGGAAGATACGGATGTGAGTTTAAATCCAAATTCCACCATTTATTAACTTTGAAGTTTTGGTCAAGTTATTTGATATTTCTAAGACAGTGTATTAGGTATATTCTAAGACAGTATATTAGGGCCTTCATAAGTGTTACCTCACTTAAGGTTCAACATAACCTTGCATAACAATTTCAATTATTAACTCAATTTAAGACTGAAGAAAGTGAAGCCTGGGAACTTGTTTAAGGACCAAAGCTACCCAATAAAAGAGGGTAGGATCTCCTTGATCAAGAGCCAGAGCTGTGGTCTTACCCAGATAGAGGTGTCAGTTTACACAGAAAAACAACACGTTGGGTGTGTACTTGCTAGCAAAATGGATTTTAAGGTTATTGGGGGCTGACAAGAGGAGGTGAACCTTCCTAATTACAGTAAGAACCAGGCACACAAACTCAAAGGGCTTTCTAACATTAACAAGCGAGAACTGTTGAAGGACTACTTCCTATTTGCAGAGCAAAGCTAAAGCCTGCAATTTTCCCTTACACTGGAAGCCTGGGTACCCTTGGTTAAATTCGCTCCCAAGTTTTGCCAAAAAGCGTAAGGACGTGACCGGCCAGGGGAGGTCTGATGTCAGCTAGCCACAATTACAAAGGTAGTTGTCTTCAACTACACCTGGGCATTTGAAGTTGAAGCTGGTTTCCAATTAACCATTCAAAATTAAAGCAGAATGTAGAAAGGGAGATAAAGGAAATACCTCAAGCACTTCTGCTTTTTAATAGGTTTGACCTTTTTAAAGTTGAATTTTGTGACAGGCTATGCTGCAAGAAAACCTGCAAGAAATAAAACTGCAAAGTTCTAAAAATATGAAGTACAAATTGTAATTTTAAAAAAAGCATAAGCCACAATTCAGCTCAGATGTCCTAAGTACAAATACCTCTTAATTACCACCCAACACTCTCTAAGCCACACAAATAGACACAAATAGACGGTCTTTTCTGCTGTCTCCCTCTCTTTGCCAATTCCTCTCATGGCTGTGCTAGCAGATCTATTTTGTCAAAACTTCACTCAGGGTTTAAGCTGATAGTCATTGGTTACATTCTTCCAGCCTAAAGCTAACACTCTCTTCTAAGTGCTTATACATGTAGATGTCTCATTTGCATTAAAGGCCAATGGCCACCCAGTGTGTTCTAGAGGCAAATCAAGAATTAGGAAGACATGTTTTATATGCTATCACTTTTCTGAAAACTATAGCAGTTGTAAGACCTTGCCTAAGCCACAATCATTCTTGATCTCAGTTCTCTCATTTATGAAATAAAAATTGTCTAGATTATAGCCAAGCATGAAACTCATTCTATGCCTGTAAATCTACCTATCTGGCGCAGCTTCCACAACTATAATCTCTTTCTTCTTCCTTATCTTCTCTTTCTAACATTAGTTTACATTTCTTTGCTGGTTATTAGGCACTGTCCTCCCCTAAGCTGATTTTCAAGCATTTTCTACTCTTCTATGCCTACCTCTATTCAATTTCTTTATGCATTCACTTATTCATGGGATTTCAACTGTCAATTATTTGAGGCTGAATACCAAATTTTCTATCCCCAATTCTATAACCATCATGTAATACCACTTTTTCCAGGTCATTTATATTAGCGATTGAGATCATAGATCCTTAGTGTAAGGTATTTTCACATGCCCCAAGTTCCAGAATTTCTCAATCTTGGAATCAATTTATGCTCCTTGAACACTGCTGTAGTTAATTCACAGCTAAATTTTATTCCCTCTACAAACTTTCCTTTTGAGATTTGAAATCACCTGCACCAACATAATTCAACTATTGGGACTGAGAACTGAGACCATTTATATCAACATAGTTATTTGAGGAAATATTTTCCCCATGAATGTAAGACCATAACCCAGTGACAACATAACAATTTGTTTCAAGAAAAGACCTTGTTTTGTTCCAGATATGAAATCTTAATATCCAGGAGGATAACCAACACCTATGACTTTCATGCCATGGAGGAAGCATTGGGTAAGGAAAGTTTGAAGATGGAGTCAGAGGATCAGAGGAGGCACCTACCAGTCAATGTGAGAAGCCAGCAACTGTAACCACTGAAGTCAAACTAGGACGGGTGAATTGGTAGAGAAGTCTATGGGATGCTGCTGTCTCTATGGGTCTTTAGTCTGTGGTCTGGTGGTGGGCTTGGGACAGCTGTTGGTCAACAAAATCATCAGTTGGGTGGAAGCTGGACATGGAGGGGAGGAGAATGAGGAGAAGCTAAAATCTTTTACGATCTGTGCGTCTGTCTTGTCACCACAGCTAGTGATAGAAACCTTTAGAGAGGAAGGTTGCCACATCACTTCCACTTTCCAAGTCTCATGCAAATTTTCCTTTTAGCTATTATTATCCAGAACCATACAAAGAAGGGGATGAGAGGAGCAAAACAAGGCTGGGCCTCTTAAATCAAGAGAAGTTTAAATAAAGTGGTTAGCCTGAGAACAAAGAGGGATGGATTAAAGATGGCTGCAGATTCTTAAAAACAATAAAACAAACAAACATGGCTGCAAATTCTTAACTGTTTGTCCATCCGTGGGCAGAGGCTTTGTCTCCTCCCATTGAATCTTGGTTGGGCTTTGAGATGCTCTTTGGTTTGCAGAAATGAAGCTATGTCTGTTCCTGGTCTAGCCTTTTAGAGACCCTGCAGGCAGTCCAATTAACTAGAGCATCAGCTGCACTCCTCCTGGCTCCACCCCTAGGTCAATGCTGAGGCCAGCCATACTTTCCTCCAGGTGCTCCTACCTAATGGCTGAGCGTGGCAGGGGTGCTAATGCAGACCCATTGCTGTGATACTTTAACTTATGACTTTGGCTTGAGTATTCCTTATTGGCCTGGCAGAAACATAATCAGAACTGTGCTACAACCTGAAATTCCTTTTACCTGAATTTCCCTCCTTTCCTCTCCTTCACAGGTTGTAGATCTTCCATGATTTCCTTTCTGTATATCCTTCATAGACATTTCTCTCAAGAAACATCTTGCACATCTAACCCCATCTTGCTATCGGCTTCTTGGAAGACCTGAATTAACATGACCAGTTTGTGATGCGGCAACTCCTAACTGAAACAGCTGGTCGTTCTTCCACATTTGTCTAAGACTGACCTCATGAAATTCAATAAAGATACACTTACAAAATGTCCAATTATTAATAGTTATTCCTTTATAAACTTTATATAAATTGCAAATTAGGAAAAATATCCTTTGTTCAACCAGGCATTCTTTTATTTTTAATAATATGCATGATTTGAAAAATACCACATTCTCATAAAAATGTAATCTTCAGATTCATGTGCTTACAATAAGCAATCAACAAATCTTTTCTGAGTGCCTGCTTTCTGAGAGGCAAAAAGCCCTGGGGGAAAAAAAATTGACAAGACAAAGAGTGTTATCTTCAAGAAGCGTGTTTTGTACTATGGAGAAAATGAATTGACAAATATAATCAACAATATTATGAGGTTAACTTCTGGTTGGTCTACTCTCTTTATCTGTTCATTACTGGAATGGGTCAATCATTAACCCCAGCAATGTCCGCATTTGGCTACAGTTTGCAGAAAGAGTGGTTTGTAAAGGAAGATAAAGAATCAGCAAAGAGGACAAAAATAAAAACAAAAAAGAACTTAAAAAAATACTAATTATAGATTCAGTGAGAATTAGAACGGTTCATGGAAAGAAAATGGGACTTTCAAGGTAAGCCAGGCCTTTACATACTGGCAGCCTAATTTTGGTGTCAAAACTATCAGCAAGATGGAGAACTCTATCCTAATACAAGGAACTTGATGCTTATAGAGCTTGAGAATCTGGAGCACAAAGTTTCTTTACATGGCAGAGCAAGGATTCAATACCACTCTGTCTAATTTGTTCAAACATGGTAATTTACTGGAATTCAGAGAATAAGAGGAAATTTGAAGCCACAAAAGCTAGAAAGGAAGAAAACAGAAAAAAATTACATTAATAAGAGGTCATGAGAAACCTTCAAGATTAAAAATTCATAAAGTGGGAAATCCCTTTTCAAGGAGTATGGGAGAAAGAAAACACAACAAAAAAAAAAAAGACTGAAATTTGACATAGATCTTTTTTTTTTTTTTTTTTAAGTTTTCCATTTTCCTTCTAATTCCTGGCTGGTGGAAAGTAGAAAATTCTTTAAATTCTCCAATCAGAGCTCTGGGCCCCCTTTGAAAGAAAAAAATTATTAAACCAGGCAAGTTAGCCCAATGAGTTGTTACAACTTAATAATAATAATAATGGCCTCCTTTATTGAGTAGTGTTATGTGTCAGACAATGCATTCAATGTGCTATCTCATTTAATCTTTCCCAGAGGACTTGGAGTGGGCACTATTTCAGCCCCACTTTGTAGATGAGGACTCTGGCTCACAAAGTTAAAATTCACAACAGCCTTCAAGTAGTGGAGCCAAGCTTCGAACCCAGGCAAAATCTTATGTCCATATCCTTTTATTTGTAATTCAACTGCTGTTTTAAAAATATATTTGCTTATTTTTTAAAAAGCCTTATAATCACATGGTTGAAACTCCAAAGGTTAGTAGTCAGTGCTAGATTTTGATATGTCCTAAAAGAAAAATTATAAGGATAAATAAGCAAAAATGTATGTGTGTGTGTGTGTGTGTGTGTGTGTAATTGCTACTTTTAAAACACAAACTGTCACATAATGTAGGCTTCTCTACAACTTGCTTTTTTTAAGATACTAATTTTCAATATCAGCTTAGAAAAAACTTTTTTTATGGCCACCTAGTCTTTTTTTATCATAATTTGTTAACCAGTCCACTATCGGTGGACATTTGGATTATTCTCAATCATTTGTAATTATAACCATGAATAACCTTGTATTTACTTCATCTTACGTTTCTCCCAAGCTCCTCAGTTTTGTTCCTATCCATGCTGCCTCTCTGAGGGACCCAAATCATTCTTGGTATAACTCTGAGATAATTGTTTTTAAGTTAGAACATTTTGAGATATGCCAGTCTGTCACAGTAGTATTTTCCATCAGGCATGAACATGAATGTTTAACTCCCAGCATTTGTTAAACCAATAGAACAAATGGGAAACAATGTTAGAAAAAAGGTCCACAGGGTTTGAGGACAATTATGAGTGACAATCAAGTCTAGACATCAAGATGTCTTTTCTAAAAAGTGACTCCTATGTTTTAGGAAAAACTGCAGGCTATTCTTTAGAAACTAACCTCCCACAAATGTACATCCCAACTAACACACCACATGTGTTTTGCCAACTAATTCTCTCACCAAACATTTGTTGGATGCCTAGATATACTTTAAAGAGCTCTGGAAGCTAGAATAATTAGTCCTAGAGGTTATTTTTTTTTCTCACTCGTATTAATTACTTATTTAGAGAGTCAATTCATAAAACTGAACAACTATCTTCAGCAGATCTATTTTATTTTGAGCTCTTCGGAGGATACTTGTTATATAAACCCATGGTAATGTTATGAATGATACTATTCTTGTTAATAACAAGGACTCTGGAAGTTTTAATGCTTCTATTTTGAAGATATTTACTAATTCTATCTGTTCTTCTCTGAACATTTTTTCCTTCTGGTTCCTTCTTTCTGACTATGACAATCCCATTCCATTGCAATCTTATCTCACCCCATTAAGGAGAATAAGCTTTATTAAAGCTCTTTAAGGGCAGGTCAGTAGAGTGAAACCCTCATATATTAAAGTCAGAAGCTTAGAGGATGTTCAATAAATGCTATTGCTGTGATGATGATAAAATGACATTTGCCCAAGATAAGTCGGGAGACTTCTTAAGCCTTAGATTGCTCGTCTTCTGTTAACTCCTAATGATCAGAACTTGAGCAGTCTCCAGTGCTTTAGCATCACTAAGTAAAGGTTCATCATTATAAATCTTGCTTTAGAAATAAATCTTCACAGCATGCAAATGATATAATGAAAATATTTCTCATACAGACTAATTTACATCTAGCTTTTGTTGTCAATTGAATGATTATGAAGACATTTATTGAGTGAAGCAATAATCAAAGGGATGAAAGACCAGAAGCTATTTCTAAAGTGTAGGTGAACACTTCCTCAAGCAAGCAGTATTGCTTTATCAATCAGTAAGTAATTCAAAAATGCCAAACTAAAGAGCAGATTTTCTTCTATTCTTATCTCTTCTACATCTTTGCATTGATCGGTATTGTTGAATCTTTCTTGCACTCTGAACACTTGCTTTCGTGACATTATATCCCCTGGTTTCTCCTCAAACTTTTCTGACTATTCCTTTTCTATCTCTTTTCAGGGGTCCTCTCCTTAAGCCCACCCTGGAAAGTGTAAGCAGTTGTACAACTCAAGGCCCACGTCTGCTCCTACCACTCTTTCCACCCATACTATCGCTCTATTCTGTTGTCCTATTGACTATTCTCACAATTTCACCCATTTTTATGATTTAGCTACTTCATAGATGATGAAAAGACATTTTCCAGATGTCTTTTTAAATCCCCAACTGATTCCTCTGGCTTAAAATCTCCACCTTCAGGTGTTTGCTGTACAGTTTCAAAGCTGGATGTAAAAGCTCAAAAACAAACCAAAGCAAAAATCCTAAACAGAAATCTTAGCTCCCCCCCTGCAAAGTCATTTTTTCCCTCTATCTTCTCTATCTCCGCTTATGGCTAAATGTATTTATGTCCTGTGAATCTTCCCTCCTTAATATTTCTAAAATCAGTCCACTATTTCAGATCTAGCCTCCACTTGGCAAAAGCAGGGTTTTCTTTACCTCTTACTTTGGCCTCTGACCTTATCTCCCTCAATTCATCTTTCATACTGCGACCAGAGTGATCCATAGAAAATCCAAATTCAATGTGTCATTTCCCACCTAAGAACCCTTCAGTGTTTCTTATTTTTTATAAATAAATTCCCAAATCCTTAGGCTGACACATCAATTTCTGAAGATATGGCCCCTGATTATCCTTCTAGCACTAGATCTTATCTTCACTCAAATGATTCATGGAGCATTCTGTATGGTATTTAGTAGCACACAAAACATATTCAGAAATGAATAAATGAGTGCTAGAAATATGATAATAGATTATCATGGATGACTGGACAAAAATATCTATAGGCAACAAAAGGAAAGTAACATAACAACACTGCCAATAGCTAAGCAGTAGTGGTGGATAATAAAACAGCTGATGCAGCAATCTGAACACATGTGGCCCCAATAAGACAATTAACTTGTGTGCTGATTGGTATCCGTTTGCTCTAGGACTAGATACGAATAAAACCTCCTCAGAACAATTGGGCAAAATCTTTTGAAAATGAAAGGGTCCATAACACCAGTCCTCTTTTAAGTAGTCCTTGCCTGTTTTGAGTTAGAGACCCCTTCTATGGCAATTAAATGAATGCTAAAGGCACTTTTAGAAGAAAAGTGTATATGAACCTGCATTTACAAAGTTTTACATAAAATTTCAGTGGCTTTGCTGAGCTTGGCGTAAAAATTCCTGCTGTAATCAATCCTTGATGCTAATTAAATGTACCTTTTCCTTAGTTAGGTGAGGCTTAAAAGTTGTATCAAGAAAAATTGCAAGAGTATTATATACTCTATAGAGTATTAGATGATAAGTACTCTATAAGAGTAGATGATAAAACCCAAAGGCAAGTGATTGGTTTAAGAAGAATAGGTAAATTAAAAATTAGTTTTACTATTAGTAAAGATTTCTGTTATTAAGTAAGATGTGTATACATATGCTAATAGTTTCAGAGAGGCATGTTGCTGAAGTAGATATTTGAACACAAGTCCGTTGGTACAGAGACAACTGTGAAAGTCAAAAAAACATGGCTATTCGGATTTAACCTAAAAAATCCAGATGGTTGTCTCATGCATATGGCTTTCAGTCTTACTTTTCCCTTTGAATTTAGGGCATACACAGAGAGGCAAAAAATATAACAATGCTTTAGCATTACTCAAAGCATTTAATTAGTTAAAGAATAAACACTGTCATTCACTTCTTCAGCCCCATAGGCAAAGATTACATTATTTAAGGAAAAGAGAATGAAGAGCTGAGCCCTAAGTGGGTGATTCAGAGCTACATAAATGCCCCTCCTGGAGTATTCAGTCAGACTCTTACCCTTCATCAAGCTCAGGATTGAGAGTCAGAATTATATGGATGATTTCCCCATCTTGCCATTTTGCCATCTGTCCTAAAGTAATCATTATTTTTCTACAACAATTGCATTGTGGAATCTTCATTAAGGAACAAACTATTACTTGGAACAATTAGGCTGGCATTGAGACTGTTGGCCCAGCAAAGCACATTATTCACAAATTCCACATGCTTCACATATGTTGGTTCCATTGCAGTCAAAACTGAAATTCTATAGTTTTAGCCTGATTGAGAGCTTAGAAGTAAAGACTATTAAATCCAGTACATCAAACCAAATTTCGATTTTAGCTAAGGAGCCAAAGTCCAGATTTTGAAGTCTTCTTAATTGTGGGCAGTAACTGGATAATTAGATACTTTCACTTTACGATGTGTTTATTGACCACAGTTCTATTTAAAGCTTCCCATTTGATTTTTATTCCATTCCTTTGTATTCTGCTGTCAGCAATTACAGATGTCAGTTGAACTGGCTCACAACCACTGAAATGAGTGAAAGATTTTATGTGTTTGACAATCTCCTAATGTCACGCCCTACTAAGTCTCTCTAAGAATTGAAATAATATTAAATTATATGTGTACTAGATGAAAATACCAAATCCGTGTTCTCTTTATTCCTTTGTTCAACAGCACGCAGTCAATACCTGCACTAGCACATGTGATCAGTATGAAGTCCTGGAATAAAAGGTATGTTTAAAGCAATTGGGAGATGGCTGTATTTATACATTGTTATGCAATAATAGAATCAAAAGAGTAGATTTCATCTAGCTATTTTTTGTTTTCTGGTATATCAGTCATTTCTTTTGCTTGTGTTCTGTTTACTTCTGTTTGGCAGTTAGTGAAAGTAAAACACACATGACACATAAATAACAAAGGTTATTTCCTATGCATAAAATTATCTAGGAATTCTTTTTCTTAAAAGATTTAAAATATTTCATCATGAATCATCATGCTCCTGATGGCTAGCAGAAATATATCTAGGATACTTTGGGCAGACTCAAAACTAGAGAACACCAGGTCAGCATGAGAGAAATGGCAAGTTGATATATGTTACATTTGTACTACTTGATCATTCCTAAATTCCTTTTTGTCTATGCAGAAAGGTAGGGTGTTCTTCTAAATCAAATGTAATATTTTAATAGGTAGTGTAAAGAATTAGGAAGAAAGTTTTCCACAATGTATTTGTAGGAGAAATGGAAATCTACTTCTGTCGAAGAAAAGTAGTTAGGAATTTTACAAGAATAATCCACCAAGTTATTATTTTATTAATAACAATTGTCCTTTCCAGATATGGAAGCAAAAACTAATACCTTCTCTAATAACCATGCTTTGCCAAGCTTATATCTAAAATATTGTCAAATATAGGTGAAATATACTTTATACCCAATAAGATGGCTTTATAAAAACATAGAAAATAAGTGTTGGTGAAGATGTAGAGAAATTGGAGCCCTGGTAATGTGAAGATAAAATGATGCATCTACTTGGGAAAACAATATGGCAGTTCCTCAAAAAATTAAAAATTAGAATTACCATATGATCCAGCAATTTCACTTCTGGGCACATATTCAAAATAATTGAAAGCAGGGACTATAGTCATGTTTATAGCAGCATTGTTCATAATAGCCAAAAGTTGGAAGCAACCCAGGTGTCCTTCAATAAATGAGTAGATGAGCAAATGTGGTATATACATACAATGAAGTATTATTCAGCCTCAAAAAGGAAGGAAATTCTGACAAATGCTACAATATGGATGAAACTTGAAGACATTACACTAAGTGACATAAAGCAGTCACAAAAGCACAAATAATATATGATTCCACTTATATGAGGTACCCAAAGTAGTCATAGAGACTGAAAATAGAATGATAGTGGCCCGGGACAGATCTGTAAGATGAAAAGAGTTCTGGGGTACATGGTCGTAATGGTTGTACAACAGTGTGAACGTATTAAAACTGCTGAACTGTACACTTAAAAATGGTTAAAATAGTAAATTTACGCTACGTATATTTTACCACAATTTTAAACAATAAAGTAATTTTTTAAAGTTTTATTTATTTAAGCAATCTCTACACCCAACATGGGGCTCAAACTCATGACCCCAAGATCAAGAGTCTCACGTTATTCCAACTGAGCTAGCCAAGCACCCCAAAAAAGTAAAATAATTTCTAAATGTAGATGAAACAAGATTTAAAATATTTATTCTTTCTTAAAAAGTCCCTGTATGATCCAAATGTGATTGTTGAATTTTCTGTCTATATTATTTTGTATATATAACTAAAGTAACATAACTGAAAATGTGCTCACCTTCCTTCCACAAGAACAGTTCTGTTGCACCTTCTTTTAAAAAAAGATTTTATTTATTTATTTGACAGAGAGAGAGAGAGCACAAGCAGGGGGAATGACAGGGAGGGGGAGAGGGGGTAGTAGGCTCCCCACAAAGCAGGGAGTCCAATGTAGGTCTCAATCCCAGGACCCTGGGATCATGTGAGCTGAAGGCAGATGCTTAACCAACTGAGCCACCCAGGCGCCCCTATGTTGCACTTTTTCTGTATCATCTGCCTGACTTTTCTCAGGGTTGAGCTATCTACTGGAAACTGTACGGACATAAGCAAAATAAGAAACCCGACTTCCATGATGAGCGGCTTCTGTGTAACAGCCTGTGCCTAATCGGCTAAAGCAGCAGATAGCCCCAGATTCCTGGAAATGGAGAAATAAATTGCTATTAAAAAATTAAAAATTAGAGAAACCAATCCATTTGAAAACATGGTAATGAATGTGTTATATATATATAAAGGAAAATTGTCTGGAAATATAGAACAGAGTGTTAATAGCAGCTATTAATTCTTGCTCTTTTAATTTACTTATATCTTTGGTTTTGTCTATTTTATAATAAACAATTGAAAGGACAAAAAAAAAAGAAAGAAAGAAATGTAGTTGTTTTTTCTATTACAAGATACTAATATCCTGGCAATTATGGATCGTTTTGGAATCACATCTCACTTGGGATTTGATGACCTTCATTCCCAACTCTGAGACTCCCTTTTATGAAAATACTGTACTCCACTGGAGTTAACAATGAGCTTTATGTAGTACCATCTGCAGGACTGTGTAGTATAATGTATGTTTACCTTCTTTTTCAGGTGATTAATGTAAGCGATGTTGAATGTGAGGTCCCACAGAATTTCTTCAGCATTCCTCTTGATAGCTCCCCTTTATTTATTAAGAACGATCTTTATCCTCTGTGGGCGCCTGCATGGCTCAGTGGGTTAAGTGTGGGACTCTTGATTTCAGTTCAGATCATGATCTTGGGGTCATGGGATTGAGTCCCACCTTGAGCCCCCCATTGGCTCCATGCTCAGCAGGGAGTCTGCTTGGGATTCTCTTTTTCCCTCTCCCTCCCCTTTGCCCCTTCCCTCCCACACTCTCTCTCTTTCTCTCTAAAATAAATAAATAAATCTTTAAATAAAATTAAGATCATTCTTTATGATCTTAAGAATGATCTTCACCCTCAAACATTTTCTATATTCCTCAGCTAGCTTCTAATCCAAAGCTCTGTTGCAAAGGAATATTGACAGGCCTTCTCTGAAAGATGGTAAGACGGTTTAACATCTTTGTAATTACTGTTCCTCTTAAATTATTTTTAATTAAAAATTACCTCTTAAAAATACATCGTGTAGATGACACTAATGCCACAGGCCCATTAAATGTTTCTCTGTCATGTTTTTACTGCTGGCCTCATGCCCAGCCACTGGACCTTACATTGCAACTACAGTTCTCTCCTGACAGGAAACTCAGAGAATCCCAAGGTTGTTCAGAGATGTGTAATATAGGCAAAACCAAGGAATATACATTTCTCACTCCTCTAGCCTGAGAATGCCACAGCCAGGACCTCAGTAGAACTGTCCCTAAGGGGGGCTGACCCTGAACATCCCAGAAATCATAGTATCTACTAAACTCAGTTTGTTGAGGATAACCACTCATGGTGGATCTAAACTTAGTTTTGAGAAACTGAATTGAGGTTGCCTGTAGACACAAGGCTTTTGAGAAATAAAGCAGTTAGATGAAGCAGCTTGAATAAATAGTGCTTTAATTACTTGTATTTCTTAGTTTTCATTAGTGCAGGCAATTAGATAGGTTTCTCCAGCACGAAAATAGGTCATTCAACGATTCTATTACATTTAGTATTTTTAAACCAAAGAATGAGTCCATACTCCAAAACTTTAAAAAAAATTGTGCAATAATTATCATCATCTTTAAGACCAAGTGCCACTAGGATTTTTTTTTAATTTTTTTAACTCCCACTGTTTATATCATGCTCATATTTTTTCATAGCCCTCTCTGTGTTCAATTTGCAAGGGTAATTCATTTCCAACACTTTTCCATTTTCAAATAATGCCCCTTGTTTCTTTATAATACTGCATGCACAGACCGTGAGGACTCTGATATCATTTTACCACACAAGCTAGCCCCTCTACCTATATAGCCCTCTGTGTTCTAGATCTTTGCTTCTTTTTTCAACTTCTAATGTGAACATAACTTTTCTGTGTCTCATTTTCTTAAAACCACATTTTAGTGAAAACTAGCTAATCCAATGTACTCAAATGCTAATTAGTTCCTAAGACTCCATGGTAAAATGTCATTCATCTTCAGTAAAAACGAATCTAGATCTCCCAGGGACAATTAACCTAAAGAAATGTATATTGTGTTTGGGATTTCGGACACCATTTTTGGAATTAAAAAGGGACTATTTTTCTTTAGTCAGCTGATTGTTAATATCCCTTAATTCTTTGCTACTTGGCATGTGGACCTCAGACTTCTGGTCCATCACTAGACCTAATCAATAATAATCTGAATTTTAACAAGATTCCTAGGGATTTATGTAAACACTAACATATTTGGCAAGCACACTTTAAGTCCCATCATACTAATATTTATATAATAATATTGTATATTAATAGTAAGATAATGCATTAATACTAATGCACAATGCATTAAAACTAAGACTCAATTTTTTTAAAGATTTTATTTCTTTATTTGCCAGAGGGAGAACACAAGCAGGGGGAGTGGCAGGCGGAGGGAGAAGCAGGCTCCCCACTGAGCAAGGAGACTGATGGGGGACTTGATCCCAGGACCCTGGGATCATGACCAGAGCCAAAGGTAGATGCATAACTGACTGAGCCAACCAGGCATCCCTAAGACCCAAGATTTTGAGTGTTAGTCTGCACAGGCAGTGTGATAAGTACTTTGTGTGTGTTATCTTACTTAACCCACACAATAACTCTATAAGGTAAGTGTATTATTGCAATTTTTCAGATTGGTGGAGAGCCTGAGAGTTCCCA
The DNA here is from genome assembly GCF_009762305.2 of Zalophus californianus. Classification (NCBI taxonomy): domain Eukaryota; kingdom Metazoa; phylum Chordata; class Mammalia; order Carnivora; family Otariidae; genus Zalophus; species Zalophus californianus. The sequence goes on along the minus strand of NC_045597.1, from coordinate 119,940,248 downwards.
TAGCTTATCTCAATTCACAGAGCTATTACTTGGAAGAGTCAGGAATTAAACTCAGCCCCACTGCATGTCTGACCATGAGAACTCAACCATATTTTCTACTTTTTTTATTATGTTATATTAGTCATCATACAATAGTACATCATTAGTTTTTGATGTAGTGTTCCTTGATTCATTGTTTGCGTATAACACCCAGTGCTCCATGCAATGCATGCCCTCCTTAATACCCATCACCGGGCTAACCCATTCCTCTACCCACCTCGCCTCTAAAACCTTCAGTTTGTTTCCCAGGGTCCATAGTCTCTCATGGTTTGTGTCCCCCTCTGATTTCCCCACCTTCATTTTTCCCTTCCTTCTCTTACTGTCCTCCATGCTCTTCCTTATGTTCCACAAATAAGTGAAACCAAATGATAATTGACTTTCTCTGCTTGACTTATTTCACTTAGCATAATCTCCTCTAGTTACATCCATGTTGATGCAAAATTTGGGTATTTATCCTTTCTGACGGCTGGGTAATATTCCGTTGTATATATGGACCACATCTTCTTTATCCATTCATCTGTTGAAGGGCATCTTGGCTCTTTCCACAGTTTGGCTATTGTGGACATTGCTGCTATGAACATTGGGGTACATGTGGCCCTTCTTTTCACTACATCTGTATCTTTGGGTATATGCCCAGTAGTGCAATTGCTGGGTCATAGGGTAGCTCTATTTTTAACTTCTTGAGGAACCTCCATACAGTTTTCCAGAGTGGCTGTATCAACTTGCATTCCCACCAACATATGTAAGAGGGTTCCCCTTTCTCCACAACCTCTCCAGCATTTGCTATTTCTTGCCTTGTCAATTTTTGCCATTCTAACTGGTGTAAGGTGGTATCTCAATGTGGTTTTGATTTGAATTTCCCTGATGGCTAATGACTTAATCTGGTTTTGGTATCAAGGTAATGCTGGCCACATAGAATGAATTTGGAAGTTTTCCTTCGATTTCTAGTTTTTGGAATAGTTTGAGAATAGTTATTAACTCTTCTTTAAATGCTTGGGTTCACCTAGGAAACCATCTGGCCCTGGATTTTCGTTTGTTGGGAGATTTTTTACTACTGATTCAATTTCTTTGTTGGTTATTGGTCTGTTCAAGTTTTCTATTTCTTCCTGTTTCAGTTTTGTCCAATTTGTTGGTGTACAATTTATCATAATATTCTTTTATAATTGTTTGTATTTCTGTAGTGTTGGTTGTTATTTCTCTTCTCTCATATGTGAGTCTATTGTTTAGGTCCTTTCTCTTTTCTTTTTGGTAAGTCTGGCTAAGGCTTTATCAATTTTATTAATTTTTTCAAAGAACCAGATCCTGCTTTCATTGATCTGTTCTATTGTTGTTATTGTTGTTGTTTAGTTTCTATATCATTTATTTCTGCTCTAATCTTTATTATTCCCCTCCTTCTGCTGACTTTAGGCTTCTTTTCTTCTTTTTCTAGCTCCTTAGGTGTATGGTAAGGTTGTTTATTTGAAAATCTCAAATACTTCCCTTTTAAGACCACCTTTGCTGCATCCCAAAGCTTTGGACTGTTGTGGTTTCATTTTCATTTGTTTCCATGTAATTTTATTATTTCTTTTTTCATTTCCTGGTCGATCCATTCATTGTTTATTAGCATGTTGTTTAACCTCCATGTATCTGTGGTCTTTCCAAAGTTTTTCTTATGGTTGATTTCAAGTTTCACAATGTTATGGTCAGAAAATATGCATGGTATGATCTCAGTCTTTTTGTATTTGCTAATATCTGTTTTGTGACCCAGTATATGAACTATCCTGGAGAATATCCCATGTGCACTTGAAAAGAATGTGTATTCTGCTGCTTTAGGAGGGAATGATGTTCTGAATATATTTGTTAAGTCCATCTGGTCCAGTGTACCATTCAAAGCCATTATTTCCTTGTTGATTTTCTGCTTATCGATCTGTCCATTGATGTAAGTGGGGTGTTAAAGTCCCTTACTAGTATTGTATTATTATCAATGAGATAATGATGGTAGTTCTCTGTGCCTCTTGGATCTGGATGTCTGTTTCCTTCTCCAGATTAGGGGAGTTTCCAGCTATTATTTCCTCAAATTTTCTGCCCCCTTTTCTCTCTATTCTTCTCTTGGGACTTCTATAATATGAATGTTATTACATTTGATGGTGTCACTGAGTTCCCTAAGTCTATCCTTGTGTTCCATAATTCTCTCTTTTGTTCGGTTTCATTATTTTCCATTATTTTATCTTGTATATCACTTATTCATTCCTCTGATTCTTCTATCCTTGTGCTCATTGCATCAAGTCTTTTGAGTCTCAGTTGTTTCATTTTTCACTTCTGACTGATTCTTTTTTAGCTCCTTTATCTCTGCATTAAGGGCCTTCCTAAAGTCGTCCATTCTTCTCTCAGGCCCTGTGAGTATCCTTATGATTATCACTTTAAATTCTCCATCAGGCATATTACTTATATCTGTTTTGCTTAGATCTCTGGCTGTGACCTTATCTTATTCTTTCATTTGGGATGAATTCCACTGTCCTGGCATTTTTGTCTCAGTCTCTGTCTTCTTCTCTGTGTTAGAAAAACCCATTGTGTTTCCTGCTTCTGAGAGTAATCGCTTTATTAAGAAGAGATAATTTAGTGTCCAGGGCCTGGTGCTTCAGGGAGTGTCCCTGGTGTGTGCTGCATGGACTCTGCTGTTGAGTTTTGGCTGCTCTATCCTTCAGGCCTGTCATCTACAGAGGCTCTCCTTGCCTGCAATGGGCAGTATTTGGTTGTTGGCCAGAGTGTGGTGAATTTTAACTAGGTGTGCTCTGGTCTGCTTGTTAAATGAGACCTGATACTAGTTTCATGAGAACTGAAGCCCAGCAGAACTCTCTGGTTAGGACATATGGTATGGGCAAGTGTTTCTGCTGGTCTCTTGGGGGAGGGTCTCACTATGCTGGGACTGAGGCAAACTTGACCAAGAATGGCAGTCATGCTAGGATGCAGAGGTGTGGGACCTGGTGTAAGCAAGTTAGGCAGCCAGTGTCAGGGCTGAGCTGCTTTCCACTGGTAGCTCTGTGTTTACACAGGGGGATAGGGGAGGGAAATGGTGCCAGCCTTCTCCCTTGTCCCCAGAGAGGCATCTCTGAATGCCATCCTTCAGGGATGTGCTCCAAAAAGAAGAATTACCCCATTGTGTGCCCCAGGCATTCTTGAGACCTCTGTTTCCACACCATCGGCACACTCCGCCCCCCCCAAATTGTTTGCTTGTCTTCTCTCTAGGACCAGGGCAGCACCCTTGTGTCTCTATTCCAGCCAAGCCCATCAACCTCTAAAACTCCAGGCTTTAAGCTCCTCTGCTTGCAAGAATTCATAAAAATCAGCCCCTCTCATTTTCCCAGCCAGAGTCTTTGGAGAAGTGTTCTTGTGCAATCACCTGCATGCTCCTCTCTCTCATCATTCTCTGTGACCACAGCTCCTTCCTCTTCACAGAATCATGATCCATATCTCCCCCAAACCATGCTCTGCACTCCCCACCTTCGATGTGGCTTCTCTCTCCCTTTAGTTGTGGAGTTTGTTCTGTCAGTCTTTAGGTTGATTTCTTGGGTATTTAGAATGATTTGATAGTTATTTAGCTGTATTGCAGGGAAGAAACAAGCCTAGAGTGCTCCTACTCAGCACCATCTTAGCTTCTCCCACAAATTGCTCTTTTTTAAAAAGCATCAGTTGACATTCCCATCAGCAATGTAAAAGCCTTCATATTGGTTACCTCAGACTTTCAAAAATGTTACCAATATGACAGCTAAAAAGTTATATCTTATAGGTATTTTTATTTTTGTTTATTTGACTATTAGCAAAATTGAATGTTTTCATATAATTGTTGACCATTTATATTTCAATTTTTATAACTTCCTAATGTAATTATTTTGCCTATTTTACATTTGAAAGTTCATATTGTTATCTGTAGGATTTATTATGTATTATGGGTGTTAAAGCTTTTCCCTAAATTATACACTTTTCCTTAACTTGTAATTTAACTGTAACAGTATCTCTTATACAAGTACATTTTAGGAAATAAAATCTGTAATTATTTATTCATATATTTTATCTTAAAATCCAATTTACCTAATATGCTATAATCCATTTTTTTCCTGAAAAATATCATGCATATGTTAATCAATCAAAACTTAGAACTTAATATACTAAAGCCCGATGCTTCATATCATTTTTGGTCACATCAGCACAGCTAGAAAAGTTTTTATTTATTTCATTTTCCATTCTTTACTGATATTTAGCTCATAATAATAACTTTCTAAAAATTTTTTTCTTGGCAGTCGTTTTGGACTGAAAGTCTCATCCTAAACTTATTAAGACCTCCGAGAGTATAAGGTAAATAAATAAATGCATTGTGTCCACAGATCTCTAATCTGGAGTTCACACTTTTATTGCACTGCTCTTCAAACTCTAATAAATATGATAGATCACTAACAAAGAAGGTTATTCTTTCAAACAAACTGTGAGAGTCAGAAAGATTCTATGCAACTCTTGTAAGTGGGGATGGGAGAAGCAGAGGGAGAGGGAAGAGAGACTCTCAAGCAGATTCCCTGCTGAGTGCAGAGCCCAACATGGGGCTTGATCTCAGGACCCTGGGATCATGACCTGAGCCAAAGTCAAGAGTCAGACACTTAACTGACTGAGCCACCCAGGTGCCCCTAATAATCTAATTATTTTAAAATACAGGTTTAATCACTGTTAACCTTCCAAAAATAAAATAAATCTCAAGCTTGTCATTTTTAATTTTTTTAGAAAGCATTTTAAAATATTGAGTCAGTTTTACCTACCTAACTGTTCACTGGCCAAGTGAATCAAAATACTATGTAACCTACTGACACATTTTTAGGATGTAAAGAAAAGCAGTTTTTAGGGTATGTGATCCAACTCTGGATCCAGATACAAAATATTTACCATATGTGACATCTTCTGTAATTTCCTGCTTGACTTTTTTTTTTTATATATGAAAAGATATTATAACACTCCCTGTATGAAGTCAGAGCTATTAGATGTTAATAACATGTAACTTAATTTGTGAAAAGTATAAAACAAATATGCTGTTTGGGTGTCACTTTTTCTCAGCATATGTTTTATCCTCTTAGAATTACTTGTCTGACAACAGGTGGCCTCCTAAGAATACGGAATGACAGTTTCTTAGTAACTAAATTGTAAACATTTCTTCCTGGAGGACTAGCAATGCAAGTAAACAAGTCACAGTTTTCACATTGGCAGATTTGAAGAATAACAGCCAAAATTTAACTATTATACATAAAGTGATCCTAAGTATTGTTTTTATTATACATAATTAAGGCAGGAGAATGTCTATATTTTGAAGTATTTACAAATAAATATGTAAACATGGCCATTTTGTTTTGTTAACTAAATTTATTAAAGGTAACATACATACAGTAATGATTTTGAGACCCTGAACATAAATCATTTCTTCAAATCATAGGTATACCCCTCTGTGTATTAAATTCATAAGAAAACTTTCTGGCACATGTAAAGGATAGGAAAGGTGAATATTCTTATTTACTATAGTGATTTTGTTGTTGACATTGGCCTACATTATTCCATACTCTTTAAAATGCTATGACTAGGGGTGCCTGGGTGGCTCAGTCAGTTAAGCGACTGCCTTCGGCTCAGGTCAGGATCCTGGAGTCCCGGGATCAAGTCCCGCATCGGGCTCCCTGCTTGGCAGGGAGTCTGCTTCTCCCTCTGACCCTCCCCCCTTTCATGTGCACGCTCTCTTTCTCTCTCTCCCATTCTCAGTCTCTCAAAATAAATAAATCTTTAAAAAAAAAGATTGCTTTAAATTAAATAAATAAATAAAAAGCTATGGCTAGAATAAGCAAAATTATAATTATAAATTTTAACTTTCAAGATAAGGACTTTACTGCCCCGGATTATTCTTAAATTTAAAGAAGGGAGTCATTCTTCTTTTTATTAAAAAGAGCATAAGAGCATGTCAGCTCTATTAACAATTACTAGCATACATCTCTTCCCATAATTGTTAATCTCCTTCCATTTTATATTCTGGAATAGAAAACAATTATGTACTCAGTAGTCCTTGTATAATATTCTGATTTACAAATGGTTACAGTATGCAAAGAGATGATTTATTTATTTCCAAAAAATGAGCTAATAAAAAGAAATACACTTTCACTGCTTCATTACCAGGACCTAAAAACCACATCAACATATATTTTCAACATAGGATTTCTTGCATTTCTTCTGCGTTCTTTGATTAAACCTAAGCTTTTTAATAGGAGGTAAAAACAAGACTCTTTCTGTTTGGGATTTCTGACTGAGGTAAACAAAGTACAAGATGTGCCAAAGAACACTCACTTTCTAAAGTATCCGTCAAAGGCTAGCCCTCTCTACCTCCAGGCTACAGAAAGAAAGGCTGCAAAACACCAAAAGGAAGAATGCCTGGGGAAACTTCTTTGCAACGATTATTAAAGGATTGTATTCTTTCCCTTGCCCTTCTGCTCAGACAAGGGAGAACTTTGTCTTTCTCAATCAAGTTGGGTGGTGCTCAAGAGAACCCCTCTGAAAACTTAGAAGTTGGGTGTCCACAGCAACTAGTATCTTCCTCATATGTAAACAACTGCTAATGGTCAAAACCTGGCTGGAGCTGCCTCTATAAGAAGAGAAACAGAAATCTGCTCTGGGAACAAGCCATTCTTTTACCAATGACACAGCAGAGGTGCTTGTTTCCTAGAACCAACTGTGTTACCTGCAGACCTGAGTTGGAATGGAATTACCTTGAAAGGAACCCCTCTACACACACACACACACACACACACACACACACACACACACACACACACGGCCTAACTTGATGGCCAAAGTCAACTCAACACATAGTGTCTTTTTGCAATAGTAGCCAAGAGCTGAAGAAGTCATAAGCAGCCTAAGGAGGAAGGTGTCACCTGTGAAAAGCAAGGCTGCTATGGGAGGTCACAAGTGGGTGGAACTTCTAGGTAGTCACAAAATCACCCCATGAGAAAGGTAGCATTTGGGAATCTCACAGAGAGAACTTCAAAGACAAATTTAGAGAACACCATTCAAGTTAGAACTGGGCAACCCCCTGCTTGCAACTGAAGGTCTAAGATAGGGAACTAGCTAGTAGAAAAGATGATACAGATTCACAGTGAAGCAACCTTTCATGGCCCTTCCCTGCAGGCTTCCAAGCCCATAGTCTTCCAAGCCCACTTCCAAGCCTAGGCTGGGTGTTGGGGGGATGAAAGCTTTCAATTAAATGAGAGAGTGAAGATTTTATTTAGATTGAATTAATATTTTTATATCTTGAAAAATGAGATTATTAATTCCTGAGAATGTCTGGAAATTCTAAGGCCTCTGAGAGATAACATGCAGAAAAGAGAAAAAGGATTTGACAAGAGTTTTTGAATAGAGTAATGAAAAAAACGATAAATTCATTTTCTAATATGGCCTATGCTGCATTCTTCTCACTGATTCATTAGTAAATTGGTTACCCATTTTTAACTGTTTGCTTCATGTGGTATTGCACAGCTTATAGAATGACTTGATGGAATTATCATATTTGATCATCATCAAAAAAACTTCAGATGCCAGAGTAGATATCATTGTTCTTCTTTTTTGAGCTGAAGAAACTAGGTCTAAAAAAAATGTGAATTATCTTGCCCAAAGCTGTATAACTAGTACCAGTAAAGGCAAGATGCCACTTAGCACCCTTTCCTCTGCTCCTTGCTCTCAAATGAAATCTGTCAGGGATGAGTAGATTTGGGATTCACTCATTCATTCATTCATTCATTCATACATGACCACCAACTACCTTCGTGTTTTTGTTGTTGTTCTTTTTCTTTTTAAGCTAAATGCATCACTGCATACTCAAGTATTTTAACAGAAACTTAGGACAGTAAACTCACTGCTCACATACAGCTGGTGAAAAGCTCTTACTCTTTTAAACAGCTTTATAATGTTTAATTTACATAGAAAAAAGTGTACATGTTTACGTGTGCAATTTGTTGTTTTAACATATGTAAGCATCCAAGGAATCATCACCACAGTGAAGATAATACATCAATCAACTCCAAAAGTTTTCTTATGACCCATTCCTCTCTTTTCTCCCTCCTGACCTTCTTCCCAGGCACCACTAATCGATTGTCAGTCAATATAAATTAATTTGTATTTTATTTTTCTTAAAGATTTTATTTATTCATTTGAGATACAGAGAGAGAGAGAGAGAGAGTAAGCATGAGCAGGGGGAGAGGGAGAGGGAGAAGCAGGCTCCCCGCTGAGTCAGGAGCCCCGTGTGGGGCTCAATCCCAGGACACTGGGATCACGACCTGAGCCAAAGGCAGACATATAACCATCTGAGCCACCCAGGTGCCCTTAATTTGTATTTTATATAAATGGAATCATATAGTATGTACTCTTTTTTGTCTGATTCCTTACACATAGCATAATTTGGGAGAGATTCATTTACCATTTTGTATGTATCAATAATGTGTTCCTTTTTATTGCTAAGTAATATTTTCTTGGATAAATATACCATAAGTTGCTTATCTAGCCATCTGTTGATGAGCATTTGGGTTATTCCTAGTTTGGGGTTAACACAAAACAAGGCTTTTTTGAACATTTTTGTACAAGTCTCTGTATAAATATTTAAATTCTCTTTGATAAATACCTAGGAGTAGAATGGCTGGATAATATGGTAGCTGTATTTGTTTCAAGAAGCTGCCAAAAATATTTTCCAAAGTGGTTGTAGTACCCTACATTACCAGTAGCAGTACATGAGAGTTCCAGTTCCTCCATATCCTTGCCAACATTTGATATGATCAGTCTTTTTAACTTTAATAATCCTAAGAGTTTTCTAGGGGGTGTGACAGAGTAATATTAATGTGACTTTCTCTAATAATAAATGATACTGAGCTTTGCTATCCATATATCTTATTTGGTAAAGGGTCTGTTCAAATTTTTTTGAGGGTTTTTTTGTTCTCTTTTTAGTGAGGTTGAAAGTTCTTTTTATATTCTAGATATAATTCCTTTATATAATTCCTTTATCAGATTTATTATTTGAAATGTTTTTTTTTCCAATCTGTTACTTATCTCTTGATTCTCATAATATTTTTAAAGAGCAGAAGACTTTAATTTGTATGAAATAAAATTCATTATTTTTTTCCCTTATGGATTATACTTTTAGTGTCACTTCAATGTCATCTTATGGACATCTAAGAAATCTTTGACTAACCCAGGTCACAAAGATTTTTCTCCTCATTTTCTTGAAGTTGCATAGATTTAGGTTACACAATTATTAAATTTTTGTAAAAGGTGAGGGCTATGAAGTTCTTTCTTCTCTTCCTCCTTCTTCTTCTTTGCATAAGGAGCAATAATTGTTGATTCACCATTAAAGAAAAAAACAAACTACCCTTTCTTCATTGAATTACTTTTGCAACTGTCAAATTTCAGTTGTCCAAATATATATGGATTTATTTCTGGATTCCTTATTCTGTTTCATTGATGTATTTGTCAGTCTTGACACCAATTCCACACTCTGAAAATTACCGTAATTGTAGAATAAGTCTTGAAATCAGATAGTGTCGGTCTTTCAAGTTTGTTGTTCTTCTGCAACAGTGTTTTTGGCTATACTAGGTTCTTTGCATTTCCATATGAATATCAGAATCCACTTGTCAATTTCTACTAAAAATCCTGCTTGATTTTTTATTGAGATTGAATTGAATCTATAGATGCAATTAGGGAGATTTGACATCTTAAATGATACTGAGCTTTCAACTAGTGGAAAAAGATTATTTACTTAGATCTTTTGAAATTTCTCCCAGCAAGATTCTGTAGATTTCAGTGTACATACAGACCTCGTATATTTTGTCAGATTTATCTTTATTTGGCTGAGAGACTACATAAAGTAAAAACAAGTTTTCTGAGACATGAGAACTGTAGACTTCACTTTATAGAAAAAGCAAGGAGCTACACTTAAGCCCTCACACAAACAGTTGTATATAAAATAAGACATAGATTTCCCTGAAGAAATGGCTGGTTCATGTTGATAGAGGTGCTAAGTGTAGAAATGATATCTGGTGAGGCTTATGATCAGAATTAGCATTCTTGAGGACTTAAAATGAGATGACAGTCAATGAAAGAATAAAGTCTAGGACTCTGTTGTGCATATAATTATTAATTTTTTAGTGATGAAATTTAAAAAAATATTTTTAGGCTGGTCTAAAATTGCTACTCATGCCCCCTTGGCAAGATCAGATAGATATACCACTTACTGCAGTATCATAGAGTTGAACTGATCAAAATGAAATAACTGTTTTACTCTAATGCTGATCAACACCAGGATGGTTCTGTTCAGTGTTAGTAAAATCCCCATGTCTGGTTGTTTATAAAAATTAAATAGCTAGTAATCTGTGATGGATGGTGTAGGCACTGACTACCCTAGAGTCAAAAGTTACATGCCTATAGAGCCTCCTGTGACAACCCAGAGCTCTATGTGCAATTAAATAATAATGTTAAATGAGAATCCACATGACTTTAAGAAAGAAGACCATTTGAGTTCAAGTCTTCCATGTATTTCTTTCCCTTGTGCACACTCTCGAATCAACTAGGCTGTGGGGAAAATATTTGGTATTGAAATGCCTTGCAGCTCTGTTAGCTCCCTTGAGTGGCAGTTGATAGTTCTGAAAGGCAATGGCCTTGGAGGCTGATGAGTCTCCTACCCATCCTGAATTGCAAACACAGTTATTTTTAACTCCACTATCAGTGCACATGACTGTCCTTGCAGGGCAAGTGAGCCACACTGAGATGTTTCTATTGCTGAGGTGAGAGATTGGGACACAGCCAGTAGTTTCACATGATCCCTTAGGGTAGTGGATGGCAACCACAAAAGAGAATGAAAACAGCCATTTTAGTGAACTATTTAGGAATACCAGCAAATGACAAGTTACAAGGACTTTCTAATTTGATTATTCTAACCACACCTAACAATTCAAGTGTTGATGGGGTAATGGTGACAATGCAAAGACCAATTTAAGGAGATCTCTTGACATTCATTTCATAGAGTAGTTTTTAAAGACATGTTTAATCTTACCAACATTTTTGTCCTTGGAGAACTTCATTCAGCTCACATATTTTCCTACTCTTCAAAAATCACTCAGCTACTGACTTCAAACTTCAATTCATTCAATTCAACACTTACTGAGCAACTAGCATGTGCCAAGCATTGAATCAGGGCTTGAGGGGATTCCAAGATAAATATAATATAGCCTCCACCCTCCAGGGGAATAGGGAGGAGAGACACACACATCAATAATTTTAAAATAAGGGGATCTTTGATGAGTGTTTCGACTATTGTGTTGTGGAAAGATAAATTCTGGCTGTGTGAAAGAACCTAGACAAAGCACTTTCTTTTCTCCCATTGATGACTTTTGCAACTTCCTCTTATAAGACTCAGCTTTTGCTCACCATGCTATGACATATTACCAAGTAGAACACTTACAGTTACAAGTACAATAATAATTACCTAGCCTTGGTTTAGTGAGAAAAAGAAATCTCACACACAGAAAAAATAGTCTGATGTAGGTGATTTCTAAGCGAGGTACAATAACTGAAGGGTATCATTAAGGACCTGGGCTCTCCACTCTGCCAACTCAGTACTTGATTTTTTATTATTTAGCTTGTTACTTCCTGGTTGCAAGAGGGCTGCCTCGCTATAAATATCATTTGCTATCCAATCTATCCAAAGTAAGAAGAAAAGAGTAAGATTTATCACTATTTCTTTATATCAGGGACACAAATCCTACCCATTAGCATCCCAGGACATTTCTCTTACATCTTCTTTGCCAGTACTGGGTCATGTTTACTCCTAAAGGAATTACTTAGCGAAAGGGAAAACAGTCATCTTACTTGTCTTTGAGCAATCATAGTTCATTTCCTGAATCTGTGGAGGGGCCTGCTTTCCCTGAGCCTGTCATTGCTCAAACAAATACAAAAATGTGTGAACCAAAATGAGGAGGAAAAGAGAGTTGATGATCCACTGTGTCTGCCAGGACATATTCATATAACCAAAGTCTCAGAGATACAATACTGTGTTGTACATTTAAAAACTTGTTAGGTGGATTTCATGCTATATGTTCTTTACCATAGCTATATGAGCACACACACACACACACACATACACACACACACACACGTAGATGCCCCTATCACTTGAGAAACTGATTTTCAGATTTAGTTTGTATGGGTTAGAGCCTGGAGTTTTCTAGGTTTGGGTTTGGGTTTTGGTTGGTTGGTTTTGCATTTCCATGGCAATTCTAAAGTGTAACTGACCAAGAGAGTCTTAATGCTCCCCTTAGCTTGACTAAACTTAAAATATATTTCCTCCTCACTATAGGCCCTTGCCCTTCCTTTTCTTAGAGTATTTACTTTAGAAAGCTTATAAATTTTCTCTGTGCTCCTTTGAAATGTTTGCAAATATTTTCCCAGACTCTTGCTAGGAAGTGTCTTTCTCAAGGACCTGCTAACCACTCTCTGAAATTTAAACATTCAAAAGGAGTTAGTCCCTTCTCTCCCAGACTCTGGAGAGTAGGAGCCTGACTTGGAAAGATGGGCCCCCATTAGTGAACACAGATGCCATACACCAAGAATAACATTTGAAAACTCATGAATAACTCAAAGTGCTCATTACACCCCATTGATGAACATCCCTTCTAACCTCCTCCAATACTTTGCTACTAGCTCACCCCAGACCATAAAAAACCCTCCTGCACTTTGTCCCAGCAGAGTTGGCTGTTTATACTCGACCTGGGCTCACCCCTATTGCTGACAATAGTATAGGAAAGAAATCAAATTCTGTCACCCCCCTTGACCAGTGTGACTTGTTCCTTTAACATACCACAGTTAGGAATATCTAAGTGGCTTTAGAAGATCTTTCTCTTACTGTCAGTCTACTCAACCTCAAGAGACCTTCATTTCCCCAATGTAAATAGCGCCTTCCTCATAAAATGGCTGGAGAGATTAGGTGAGATAGACACACTCCCTGACCTGGGGTGGGGGGCACTCAAGAATTTCTTTCTTCCCCTTGGGAAAAATAGGTGCATGGCTAAGGGTTGGGTAAGCCTGACTTCCATAGGCTTCAGTTTATTTACCATAAGTCTACAGTGTTACATTTCTCTATTTGTCAATACAACGATCAAGAAACTAATTTCACTTCATAGGGACCGCTACGATTAACCAATTTCGCTCTTTATTCATATTTTAAGAATCCAGAGTAGCTAAAGAGCTGAGATAAAGAGTTAATTGATTTATATTTTAAAGACAATGAGAAGGGATTAGATTCTAGGAGTTAGCTCTCAGGCCAACAAAAGAATATTCATGCAGGCTGACCATCTTTTTCATTGTGTCTCTACTCTACCTTTATATATGAATACAGAATTAAATTCTTTCTGTGGACATCACCCTCCAGTCCATCTTGCTTGCTTCCCATCATATTGTTAATGCTGGGCTCTCTTTCTCTTACTTTCTTCTGTTTCTTATCTTTGTCTTTCTGTTTTATTCTTAGCATTTAACTTTACATGTGTGTTTACATCCCTCTCTTGGGCCTCACACACTCCCTATCAGTAAGGGAGACCCCATAAACCCCATTATAAATTAAGACACTGAAAGAAGTACTTTTCAAAATCCAAGTAGGTGGCCACTAGAAGCAGATGGATGAAATTCCAATGATCTAACTCTAAGCTCAGTATATTTTCTACTTTGCCATCCTAACATATTCTAAAATATATAATTGATATACCTTTATATCTAGCTTTCATGAAAATATCAGGTTAAATATCGATTTCTAGGCCCCTAGCCTTATTTTTCCTTTACCTTAAGCCACCTGCCTAACTAAATTTTTGAATATTGCTAAGACTGCTTGTTACCTGTGTCCTGAAGAGTGTATTTACACTCTTTGGATTTGCTTGAAGAAAACTGCTGAATGAGATTAAGAGCTATTGGTGAACTCTTTGCTGATGCTGTTCCAGATGCCAGCCTGCAGGGTCTCCAGCATCTGGCACAGTGGTGCCATGTTCCCACAGAACAACTAGTCCCAGAGCTTTGTTTACCACACCTTGTCTCTCTGTGTTAGGATTTCTTACCCCAAGCCTAGGCATGTGGTGGACTGTGATACACACATAGCAGAGCTGGATAAAGTCAGTTGTCAGATAAATGCTTCCTTGACTCTAATATCTTTTAAGGGGATGAGTTTGGTAATGGACTCAACCAGTCCTGTCTAAATGAACTCTTTTACAGCCAAGCCTAATAAGGAAAGAGAAAGTTTGCCTTCTTAGGTAAATCAAGGCCTCAGCTGTAGACCTCTAGGATTAAAGGACACAAATGATTTATCCCACCATTGTGTAAGGGAATTTTAATACTTAATAGTACACTTTTATTTCTATTGGCATATGTGAGAAAAATGTAACCCCAAAAGGAAAGTTAGGCTTAAAGGTAAAAGATACTACTAACAATTAAGGATTGAGATAGTTAGCCAGCTGTTTGTTTCTTTAAATTTTGCTTAAAATTGTACCTTTCTTTATACTGAAAAGCTTTTATGTTTTTTAAAATTATGTTTATATGTGTCAAAATCTAACAGTTTATTGAATCTTCCATCTAATAACTAATGCTTATCTTCTTCCCTTCACTATGACTTGAGTGTTACACAATCAGATGAAACGACAAGAACCTAGCTTGAACTGTGTGGCCCGAGCTTGAGTTCCTGGAAATAACTGGCAGAATGACTTTTTCCACATATTCTTCTATCTTAAGTTCATTTGGGCTGTCAGTTGTTTTAAAAAGGAACATCACATGTTAATATCCACCTTCCATTACCACTGTCCATTATCCCTTACTGTGCATTATTAACATCAAAATAACATCTACTTGTCAAGGACTGAAACAAAGGGAGCATCTGTTTTAGAAGGGGAAGAAATAATATAAAGTTATTTGGATGGCCAGAAAGATGCAGGAGGACAATGTTTAGACATCGAACACTAAGAAGCACCTAATTCCCATAGGGAGGAAGGAAGGATAAGAAATGGAGAAAAGAGAGTGACAAAGATAAAATTAGTCTATTTTCAGGGTGAAAATTCGTGCTATAGACACTGCTGCCTAAGGTAAGAAGACATTAAGATTTATTTAAAATAAGTCAATTGCCAGGGCATCTGGATGACCCTGTGGGTCAAGCATCGGCCTTCAGCTCAGGTCATGATCTCAGGGTCCTGGGATGGAACCCCATGTCAGGCTCCCTGCTCAGCAGGGAGTCTGCTTCTCCCTCTCCCTCTGCTCCTCCCCGCCATTCACTCTCTCTCTCAAATAAATAAATAAATAAATAATAAATAGAATCTTATAAAATAAATCAATTGATTGCCTAAGTCACCCTAAGCTACGTACAAATTTTCTACATTCAAATCCTTCCCTCTTCATGGCAGGGAAGGATAGGGCAAACAGATGACACAAGATCCTGCATGCTCCTCCCTTCTTCAGTGTCAAGGTAGAGCAGTATGTCTGGCATATGTTGACTACAGAACTGGTTGCTATGAGTGAGGAATATGGGCCAGATCTGCAAGAACAAATTCCCTGGAGACTCTGAAAATTCAGGTCTCAGCCAAGAAGGTATGTTTAGAAGTTGGACAGAAACTTCTTTCTCTGCCTGCATAGAAATCAGCCCTGTCTAGCACTTTAACTACCAGTATATAGAGAAAGACACCATCCTCTGGCATGGGGATTGACATTCCCATGTAGGTCATGGTAATGGCAAAATCTCTCCAACAAGATCAGAAAAGACCCGAGAGGGAATCAAAGCAGAATGGGGAGAAGCTATATTGGTACTGAAACTGACAGAAAGATTTGAAGGTACAGGTGAGGCATCCCTTTGGTAGTGTTAGAAACAACAGATTTCTCAGTTAAAACTATAATTAAACTACTAAAATAAACCAGCAAAACCAAACACATTCAAAAGTTCATTTTTCTTGGTAAGGGCTTAGACAAATTGATCCTATGGTAGCCACTCCTCTCAGATAACCATGCCTGGACCAAGTTGTTTGCCATTAAAACCGTGGGCAGAGTGCCTAAGGAATGACCAGGTTATTCAGGGCTTACACATAAAACTCATGAGGCAAATTTAGGTATCACATACATTTCCAACCTTCGCTAGAAGTTAATAGCCAACTGCCAGCCAGATCACTTTATCCATTTTCTGAGTACCACTGTAAACACAAACTCATTGACTCTTTCCACCTAAAATTAAAGATCTACTTTTTGGGAAAAGCCTAAAAATTTTTATCCATCAGAACTTTCATGAAGTCTAAAATACAGAACTATTATCTCCAGACAAACCTTTTCTCCAAAAATGAACATGGGTAAATGTTTTATGATGAGCCCAGGAACCATTTCTCCCCTAATTCAAAACAAGCGTTCATTGACCAAATGAATATTTGCACCGTAATGGACTTGGGAAACACTGGTGAACAAAGGAAACACAGCCACCACTCTGACTGGAATTACAGCTTAGTGGAGGTAGTTGAGCATTAAGGAAATATGCCCAGTAACAAAAGTGCCCTGAAGGAAAAAAGATCCCAGCTTGTACTTACAACTAGATTCTTGGCCTTGATTATGGCCTAAGAACCCCATAAGGAAGTGACAGGAGGAGAGAGGGGGAAGGATTAAAGAAGTTAACCAGATAAGATTAACTCAACTTTAATTTAAACCAATGTGACTAAACAGCACACCAGAGCCTCTGCAGTCGAAGAACAAACTGCAAGAGATGCAGTTTGGCCCCCAGCCATAGTCCGAGCTAAAGGTCAGAGCTACAAGACTAGGGAGAAGGAAATTGTTGTTCATGTGGCAGACACACCTTAGGAGTTTTTCTCACAATCAATGCTTTTATATTAAATATGATTTCCCAGGGTGGCTGGGTGGCTCAGTCGGTTAAGTGTTGGACTCTTGATTTCAGCTCAGATCACCATCTCAGGGTCATGAGATCAAGCCCCACATCTGACTCCGTGCTGACCATGGAGCCTGCTTGAGGTTCTCTCTCCCTCTGTCCCTCCCCCCTTTCTAAAAAGCAAACAAACAAGGAAATAAATAAATAAATAAATAAATAAATATATATATATATATATATATATATATATATATATATATATATATATATATATATATGATGATCCCCTCCAGTGCAGACTATCAGGCTTGCAGACAAGCCTGGCGTGCATGCACAGGGCACTGGTTCCCTCTCGTTTTCTGCAATTCCATGAAGAGTGGCAACTCCTGTTATCTGTAATCTGTGTCATCATTGCTGTGTGATGACTGATCTTACCGCAAAAGTATGTAGTAAAATTTGAAATCTTCCTGGCCTTAAAATTCCAATAGTGTTTTAAACATGTCACTGTGAAATAGTAGAAAGAACAATCATAAACATGGAAAAGCCTAGGAAAGATGCAGACGTGACTGTGGGGATTTAACGTTCATGAAGCTTTTGTCTCCCGACCGTGGCAAAATCACTCGGTGATCCTGAAGGTCACCTACTATCAGTCTACTAAGTGTTCCCACCTATATTAACAGAATGGCTTTGTTATTTTGCTCTTCCTCTAGCTTTTAACGGTAGAATAACACAACCTTGAGTGTACCCATCTTCCTTCTCTACTTTGTTCTTCCTGATTTTAGGGTTTTTTGTTTGTTTGCTTTGTTTTTAAATTAATGAAGTGTTTCCTTCTTTGGTTTCATAAAATCTTGCTCTCTACCCCGTGAGAAAATAAGGCTATTACGTACATATAACAATTTGAAGAAAAATGAGATCATAGGTGTGAAAACAATGTGAGCTCTGGAAGAATGTCATCATCATCACCATTTTTGAGCACTTGTTGTGTCGGACCTTTTGTTATTAAACAGTAAACATGGATTATCTCATTTAATGTTCAAGACAACCATATGAGTTAGGTATTACTACTAGTGCATTTTACAGAGGATAAACTGAGGCTTGGAGAGAATAACTTCTCAAGGGGATACATTTAGTAAGTGTTAGAACTGGCAAGTTCTTCTTGAATCTGTGTTCTGAATTATCTTCTTACCCCATCAAAATTATGTAACTCTTCATCTATAGCTGGATTTACCTAAAAAAAAAAAAAAAAGATTTAGCATGCCAAATTGCAAGGCAAATTCTCAGTAAAGTCTTTTTTTTTTTTTTTTCCATTGATAAACTCAAATGTTGACAGCAAGAAACTTCCTAGGTAGCATTCTTCAGTGCTTTCACCTTTCCAGGTAATAGGAAGTAATTCAGATAACAAGTCAATATACCCATTCCATAGGTTTTTTTTGTTCAGGCCTGCCATCTTGGGAGGGAATCTCCAGGTGGATATTCACACCACTCTTAAGACCATGACATGTTTTATTTTCGCTTAAGAAATTCAATCTAGCAGATTCAGGGTATGAAAAACATATATATATATATATGTATATACAGGAAGAAATTAATTAGTAGTGCCATCCTTTCTAGCACTTCTTTGTGTGAAAATCATACAGAATCTCCAGGGAGGAATAAAAATAGACCAAACTCTACACCCAGTTCCCTGCCTTTTAAACACATTTCCTTGAGGGCATTTGAAACCACAGTTTCAACTTGCTAGGGGAAATATTAATAAACCCCTGAGAATATTCTAAAAATGTGGATACATTCTCTTCCCATTTTTGTCTTTTAAAGACTGAATTCCATGCTCTCCTGTAACTGGAAATTGCAAAGCTTGGTTTCTGAGTCTGAAGATTCAAATCTAAAATTCTTTAAAGAACAGAGCATAAGGAAACACGAAATCTCTTCAGTTGATATAAAACTAGAGAACAGAAGCCACCATTCAGCTAATTTAGACAAAGCAAGGGTGTTGGGGATTGGGTGGGTAGTTCCAATAGTATGAGCTTAGTAAAAAAAAAAAAAAGAAGAAGAAGAAGAAGAAGCTTTTAATGACCAACATGCTAAATGTGTTCCTCATTCACGAACTTCTTAGGTGAGCCTATTATGGGTCAGGCATGCTGCTAAGGAATCTACAAGGGTGTTGGTACATACTATATATTACTATGGGTTTTCAGAGCAGAATAATAAAAAGTAAATGGACTTCTGGTTTAATTTTCATCTTAACTTCTTACTGTTTATGTTACAGTAAACAAAATAGTTAACCTGTCTGAGATTCATTTCCCAACTGTAACAGAAGGGCAAATAATACTCACTTATTGTTACAAGCATTAAATAAAGTAATGTGTATCACAGAGAGTAGAAACTGTCTCCTAGATTTCTTTGTATCTTCTGCAAAGCCTTAAAAATACAGAGATTTACTCACCATTTTTTCTAATTATCAAATGTCATTTCTGGTAATTCATCATTAGTGTTATCCCCAGAGCAATAATATTTGATAGTTTCCATTTATATAAAAACAATACCAGCATCATCACCCAATAGTTTCAATTTATAAAGTCCACACATAAAATTTTATAATTTTATGGCCTTTTTCCCAAGGTGCTGTGCAAAGCAGTTAGTTGGAGAGTTTGCTTTTGAGACTTTCTCCTCTGACTGTCTTGGTCTGTGAATCATTCCAGGCTTCCCACTCTCTTTTCTCTATCACTCCAAAGGCCAGACCTGCTCCATTCACTAAGGGCTTTGGTTTCAACTAGTTCTAATCTCATTTTGATTGGGTGCTTCTAAACTGTTGGATTCACCCATTCATTCCACAAATATTTGTGAGGTGCCTGCCACGTAGAGGAATTGTTGCTAAATGTGAAAACATTATACATGACACAAGCTATTAATTTTTTTTTGAATCAAGGCTCTACTCACTATCAATCAAATCATAGCAAGTAAAACCACTTTGATACCCTTAAGATGGCTTATTTTATAAAGATTAAATTAATAATGGATCAATTCCAAAGGCCTGTAAGAAAGAATTTTAAGTTCTTCATTAGGGAATGACATTGAAAGCAGGTGGCAGAGACTGGAGGTGATAACCACTTTTCTTACTGCTCCACACTGGAAGCAAAGACATATTTGAATATGAGTCATCCTCCACAGCACGTTTTAATTAAAGGGCTAATTACATGTTTTGTTCTAGAATAGAACAAAGAGAATTAACCCAGCAGATTTTCCATCTAAGACTAATATGCTAATATGGATATACACACACATTCTGTAAGGAAACACCCCAGAAGTCCTCGATCAAATTGATACAGAGATTACATGGATATGAAAATGTTTGCTTCCAATGTTGATCAAGGGGAAGTACCTTGGGTTAGAAAACTGGGATAAATAAAAGTCAGTGCCAAGTTCAGTGCTGTTTCCCATTTTAGGGTTAAAAAAGAAGTTTCATTTTTTTCTTGTAATATCCTGATTTATCTTGGAGTGATAAAAGACTTTAAATCATATTCCATGTTGTATGTTCTGGAAGATCTTACTATTAATCCTATTGCCATTCCTTAAATACAGTAGAAACTTCTTTTAGTAGGTGTATAGCAGAGGTTTAAAAAAATTCCCTTGACCTTTTCATTGTTAGTTCAGGGAAGAATAAGAAATAAAAATGGGTAAGATGTTCTTTTGAGAGCTAAAGAAAGAGATGTTCTTTCTCTCCTCACTTACTGCCCCAGTGAAATATCTCTCAAGAAAGTTAATACCCTCAAAAGGCAGTTTGGTCTTCACTCTATTTTAATCAATATTGGAGAATGGAGGTCCTTGACATCTACTGTTTTTTAGCACTTGATATTTCTTAGAAATCATTCTTCACAGTTCAGCTTTTTGAAACTACCTTGCTTTCTTTTTTCTACTCATCAAGTTACCATCTCTTCTACTTGTTTAAGAGAATTCATGAAAATTTTCTAAATCTAACAAAATTGATATAAATCTTGGATTTTTGTTTTTCTCATTGTGTATTATATGACTCATCTTCTATATACCTCTCTTGTTTCCTATTATATCTCCATGCCTAATGCCTGATATGCAAAATAGGCATTATTTATTAAATGGACTGATGAATTTTGTTTCCATAGGAATCACTTCCTGTCCCCAACACTGAGGAACTAAAAATCCTATCAACGGTGTTTACTTGTCAGTTGTAGTAAAATACATGCTGTAGAAGATTGAAATTATTTATCAAAATGAAACTTAAAAAAAATAAACCATGACTAAAATCTTTAATGATGGAATTGGCATAATTTTCATATTTGGCATAGAATAATTATCAAGAACACTTCTCTAGAGTCATGGGGTTGGGAATGAAATTCTGGCTCCAACACTCATTACCCATGTGATTTGTGTAAATCATTTACAATCTATGTGCTTTGCTTTCATCATCTGTGTTAACCACCTCTTAGAGTTGCAGGCAGCTTAATTAAGATTATCCATATAAAGGGCATTAGGACAGCATCGAGTCCATAGTAAGTTGTTGTCTACGTTGTATCTATTCCATCTTATCCTTATATGGAGAGATCTCTGATTTCCAGAAACCTTCTAATTGCATACAGGTGAATCAGAGTGAGTATTGAGAGAGCAGATCCACCTTAACTTAAATGCTCCTGACCCAACCCCTTTTCTCCCTTGCATTTGCCATGTACTTGGAAATGGCATAAAGAATAAATACAGAGAGAAGGGAGTATAGAAATCAGGAAGGGGAGGAATTGACACCACTCTACCCAAGTTGGAGGTCCAGAATTTATATGCTCTGTGGAAATAAATAAAGGCAACCTCATTTTTTTTTTTTTGAGAGAGAGAGAGAGAGAAAGAGAGAGAGAGAGCAATAGAGAGCATGTGCATGCAGGGTGGTGGGGGGTAGGGGCAGAGGGAGAGGGAGAGAGGGCATCTTAAGCAGACTCCATGTCCAAAGTGGGACTCGATCTCATGACCCTGAGATCATGATGGAGCCAAAATCAACAGTGGGAAGCTTAACCGACTGAGCCACCCGGGTGCCCCTAGGCAACCTCATTTAAAATGGACTAGAGAAGCCATGAAGTGGGTGCTGTCCCATATATACCCCTGGCTGCAGCCTGCATAACCAGCAAAGAAAGGTAAGGATTGTCTTGATAAGGAAGGATATTTTTTGCATAGGAAATTTATCTCCTGTTTTTAAGAAAATGAAGGAAGACCCCTCTGTACCCCAGCAACAACGCACTAATCATTTGCAGCCAAAGAGGAACCACCACATCCTCGAATTTTTGTTCTTCTCCAATGAACTTTTGTTTAAAACAACCCTTCCCACTTTCCTCATAAAACCTAATAAGAGCTGACCTTCCCTTTGTCTCTTCAGATCTGCCTATGATTCAATACAGCTTGCATGTCCCCAACTGTTATTCCTCTGCTCTTCCAGAATAAGCTCATTTTGCTAGTAAATAACTGGCTGTTTTATTTTGAAGGTTGACAGCTCCAAAAGAAGGTAGCAATGCCTGCCAACCGTACTGTTTTTCTGCCCCCTCAATTTGGAGATAGACAGTTTGGGTTCTAGTTCCAATACTGGTACTAATCGCTTTGGGCAAAAAAAAATGCAGCTGTCTGGGCCTCTTTGTTTCCTCCTGTGAGAAAGAGGTTAAATGAAATGATCTCTGTGGTGCATTTCAGCTCAAAAGTTGCATGATTTTAAAGTCTTACTTCTTACACTCTTCTCAGAAGGGATTATTTTGACACGATTTTTAGTAGTGCCAAAATTATTAAGTAAAATTTTTATTTTGTCTAATAATTGCAACCTGATAGCTATTTCGTTGTAATTTACATGCAATAAATATCATCAACTTGTTCAGGAGTAAACAACTATACTTCCAAAATGGAAGCATGTTGATTCTACATATTATGATTGTTTTAATCATCAACATCATCATTATTGATTTCATTCGAATTGAAAAGCATTGCTTGCACAGCATTTTATATTACATGGTATTGCTGTTATTAGGAAAACAAGTGAAACTTATATTAGAATCTTAACATTGGATGAATTGTTAGCTGCACTTTTGTGAGGATTTTGCTCTTCTGCATTTTAGTAACTCTTTTGTAATTATTGGAAATTACCTGAGGCAGAAATGAAATTATATTCTTGGAAATACACAAAATGTTTTAGAAGTTTAGCAATATATATCCTAAAAACTTTAGCACAGATGAGACTGAACTCTGTCAAGTTTACGTACGGTATAGAGTTTAGAACCTCTGCTTCGTTTGGGAGAAAGCATCTCTGCAGAAAATGAAGGCTGTCTTGATGACATATAGATCAAGTCTCATTGTGTTTCAGCTACCAATTTGAAAGGAAGTGTTTCAACATTTCCAGGCATCTCATTATTTTCTTAGTTTTAATAAGATTCCAAATGACCTTTAGAAACATTTTGAAAAATATTCTCTGATGCAAACTTTGGAGGAAAACAATAATGCCCTGAGCAATCAGACACATGCTGTCTGCCAGCCATTAATATACCCTACGGATCTACAGCAGGAGGCAGAAGCCTGGAGGATGTATTTTCCAAACATTAGCAGGGTGAAAGCTGCCCTACTCTAGTGGGTATATTTGTGCAGCTGCCTTGGAAAACATCCCCTTGATAGGGCTCCAGTGAGCAGCTTTTTCAGCAGCTTTCTTTCCTTTCTGGTAGTTGCTTAATCTCTTAGAGCTGGGTTAAGCGTTCTTTTCTCTAATTTCTCCCAGACTGCTGCATTCATTCATTAATTGCGCACCCACTAAGCACCAGGGCTCAGGTGGGCTGGAGAACAAAGAGGGCAAGCAAGAGGGCACAAATACTATCTTTACAAGAAAATCATCAGGACACAGTTTCTTTTGAGAAAGGGGGGTTAGCAAATGGTGCGCTGACCACGGCTGTTAGGAAGCTTGACCCTGGTGGCCCATTACCTACCACAAGAAATTATCAAAAGAAGGCGATAATAAAAATCTGAAATTGAGGGCTAAAGAGAAGTCATAGTAGTAACTTCTAAAAAAGCGCTTTTAATTCATAGTTTTAAGACAATTTTAAAGATTTACAAAGCTAAACCCTTTCATTTCTGTAGCTCTGTTACAAAACATTACTTTAAAAACATTTAAAACCAGAAGAGTGGGGATGCCTGGGTAGCTCAGTGTGTTAAGTGACTCTTGATTTCTGCTTCAGGTCATCATCTCAGGGTCATGTGATTGAGCCCTGCATCAGGCTCCCTGCTTAGGATGCAGTCTGCTTGGGATTCTCTCTCTCTCTCCCTCTGCTCCTCCCAGACCCCCCCCCACCCTCCTGCTCATGCTCTCTCTCTCTCTCTGAAATAAATAAGTAAATAAAATCTTTTTTCAAAAATCAGAAGAGTGTTTTACTTTTTCAGTCATTGAATATCAGACACTGGACAAATGTTAGAAATATTGCTGAGCTGGATTCTCACCTCAAGAGCAGCATCCTGCTTATTATAATACTTTGTTTTCACTATAGAGTAACATACATACATATTCTTTCCCTTAGGATATATAGAAAAGGAAGAAACATACAGAATCACACAATTTTCAGGTTTTCAAAGGACTTTAAATTAGACTGTTCCTTAAAAAATTGTTTTTTTCACCAATAATTGAGCTTTCATAACTTTTAGAAACCAAAATATACATTGTTTTAGACATATATAACTCTAATTATGGAAAATTGCAAATATACATTGAAAAAGAGAGACTAAAATAAACTCCCATGTTCCTATAACCAAGACTCAACAATTATCAACATTCTGCTTTTATTAGTTCATCATTAATTTTCTTTATTTTCTATATATAGGTAGCTAGATCTACTTGTGGAGCATATTGAGCATTCCATTGTATTCTATCAAGAGACATATTGTATGGGTTGTCTGAATTTAATATTATAAAGATTCATCAATAGTTTCCTACATTGTCATCCATTTCTCACATCCCTATCAAATTTGCACAGAAGAATTTTAGCATCTATTAATGGTATTGCCAAGATATATTTTTCCTTTAGATATTGGATTTATATGACTTTCTAGTTTTAGCACTTCTGCATTGATTAACCTTGATTCTTACTTTATCAACAATTTGACGATTCTGAGTCTACTGAAGACAAAGTAATGCTTGAACTTTGTCAATTCTCAAAATAATTTGAGTTAAGGAGACCAATAATTTTTGCTCTGTTTTCTCATTTGTTTTACTTTAGGAATCCATGGATTTTAACATATTTTATGATTGGTCCATTGCAGCCATTATTATTATTGTTATTGTTGTTATTATTATTATCATTATTTTGATATTCAAGCTATGCTGTCAATGCCAGTGGCTCCTGGCTCCTTTTTCTTTGATGGATTTCTTGCTTTTACTGCAACAATCTATTTCAGGCTCATCTTGTACATTTCCTGCCCTAGACTCTGAATCAGCCATTTTCCCAAGGACCCTGGTTCCCTTCACTTAGTAAGTTGCATTTAGGGATGACAGTATGGGCATTGGGGATGCTCCTTGCTTCTAGAACTTTTTAGAGCTAGAAAATATACAAATTGTAGAAAACCAATATACAAATTGTAGGAAAACAAAACATCCATGAATTCATACTGATACTTGCAATTGGCAACACAGGGTTTAATCTGTAAAACTTTACATGATTTTTAAAATATGCATATTTATGTGCTTCTAAAAATTTAGGATTCTAAATGATGTTAGTTAGCATAATTATATTTTCTTTACCTTATTATAATATAGACACATAACATAGTTTGTACATGTATATTATATAGTTTTGAAATACAATTCCCCACATTGTCATTAAAAACAAGCCTGCCCACTGAAAGCAGTTTACAATCTGTGTGGTTCTTTTCAGAACTTAGAATATGTACTTCTACACTTTTGGGTCAAAGAATTGTGTTTTTAAAAGTCATTTCAAATAACTTCTGCACCTGGTTATTCAACCAAGTTTACATACTAACAGGTTCATTTTTGGTTTCTTTCCATTTTAAGGGATTACTTTCATTTTTCTGTTTATTTTTGTTTAATTTTGGCTTTTAATTCATGAAAAATATTAACATGATTTCAAAGTCAAAACTATGAACTAAAATGCTTTCAGTTTCCAGCTTATTCCTCTTCCCTCCTTATGCTTTCCCACAGAGAAACTATTTTTCTTACTTTCCAGATCATCTTTCCACTTAAAAAAAAGTTAGCATACTTTACAAACTTCTTAAATCTATTAGGATTTGATTAGTGAAGGAGAACCACTATGAGTGATATAAAGGATTTATTGTAGGGATTAGACATTATGCAATCAGGAAGGCTGGCTAAGCCGTCTACGTAAGCCTGGTGCCTCTGGATCTGGTGCTGGGCTTGAAGTCAGCTGGCCCAGCAGTCAGGAAGGAATGATGCACATAAAGGGAGGAGAATAGAGGCAAACCAGAACCTGTGAAGTTGCACTGGAACCTCCATCTGTCTCTCTGCACTGGCAATGGTGTTTCACCACCTCCAAGCCTCTGACTTTGATGATGTGGATGACCTGCAAAAGAGCTGGAATGCTTTGCCACAATGTTAGCCCCCAAAATGATCAGTATTTGGAGAAGCTGAAGGAGGAGATCCAGAGGGATATGGAGGAGCTGCTTGCTGAGCTGCTGCCCTCTGCAGATCCACCACAATGACACAGGCTGTATGAGCTTCAGTGGTGCCTGACCTCACATTGATCTAAGTATATGTCTCCAGCTGATTCCAATCAGTCTTCAAACACCATGCAGATTTTGCTTGTGGCCAACCCTAACCTAGAACTGTACATGGAAGAGAATAGTAGAAAACTTAGCTCCAACTAAGCTGACAGAATACAAAGCCATCACAGTCCATCCTTTGTCAACTTGTTATCCAACATATAGCCCTCTTTTAATCATACTTAATTGCCCCCCAAAATTCAATAACAAAATCATGATTCCATCTAACATAATGCAACTATACCTCATATAACCAAAAAATACCACCCTCTCCCCAAAAGAGGACACAAAGTTCTTTTATTCATCTTGTGTAATGTTCATTCCTCTTCTTGCTGAAGCATGCTTCCCCTTTGGTAGTCTATAACTTAAATATGGACATGATGCTTCCTACTCTTAACACATTAGATAGTAGAGAATGGTAGAGAGTAAGAAAAATATGACTTACATATATACGTGTGTGTATATATACACACACCTACACACCTATACACATCTATATGTTTAACGTATTCATATCAAAGTAAGGAAAAAATACTCAAATGACAAATGGTCATAACTGATACGTTCCATATCCCCTGTGACCTTGGCAAACACCTTAACGGATAATGTTTCCTTGCCTAGTGGGGTGGCCTAAATCTTCATTCCTGAAGGTCTAGGCCATTGGAATTGCTGCCTCTATTGAGTTATTCTAGTTACCACTGACTTTAATGACAGGACATGGGAGTTCCCAGAGGTACCGTAGAGGATCTCCTGAATTTAGCCATACTCTTCCTTACTCCCATAGTATAATGGTAACCGAATTTTCCCTTGATATTTAGGATCAATCTAACCTACAAGTGCAATAAGTCTCTTTTTGCCTATTGTTTCCAATTCAGTGATTCATTCCCGTATCCCTGGTGGAAGAATTTCACCCTTGCAATCTAAGACATCCAAACAAGCAGAGCCCAGTGTTACAGATAGAGGAAACAACTACTATATCCCTGGTGTTATAGACAGAACAGCCACTCCGATTCCCATTCCTTGATTCCTAGATCCATAAATCCTAACTATGGGAAAAACCATACTATATATTAGTCACTCGTTTAGAATGTACACAGCATCCTGGGAAATATATACCCCCACCGCATAATGTATAGCAAACAAGCTGGTTCCATTATTAAGTCTTCAAAGGCTAATCCATCCAATAAGCATGAACTCATTACAACATTTGCTGCAAAATTAGTTTCTTGGTCAGAAGTGATGCTATGGTAGAATATCATGAAGGCAAATAAGGCATGTTGTAAATCCAAGGATGGTGATTTGGGAAGTATTGTGGGAAGGAAAGCAAATCCACATCTAGAATTAGCGCCTATTCCAGTGAAAATAGAGTACTGCCTTATCCATGGTGAATATGGTCAAAAGTAATCAACCTGGTGACTGGCAGAAGTTAATTGCCATTTATAACCTAGTCTTGGAAGTGACATAACTCACTTCCACTATACCTTATTTTTTTTTTAAAGATTCTATTTACTTATCTGAGAGAGAGAATGAGAGAGAGAGAGCACATGAGAGGGGATAGGGTCAGAGGGAGAAGCAGACTCCCCGCTGAGCAGGGAGCCCGATGCGGGACTCGATCCCGGGACTCCAGGATCATGACCTGAGCCGAAGGCAGTTGCCCACCCAACTGAGCCACCCAGGTGCCCTCCACTATACCTCCACTATACCTTATTAACTGAGACAGCCAAAAAGTCTCCCAAGTTTCAAAGGAAGGGAGATATATATATTTACACACTCTACCTCTTAAAGGAAGGTTCTGATGAACATGTTGATTTGGACAAAAAATACGCTGCACAGTTCCTGGAAAATATAACTGGCTATTCTTCTATAAACTGATGTTTTTATCTAGAATAGGTATTTGAGATCACTACATCGTAACAGAGATAGATGGTATTATTTTTATGGCTGCATGATATTCTATTATGTGATTATACCATAGCTCATTCAACTGGCTCCCTATTGATGGATATTTTGTTTTGGTATAGAAAATAGGTTTTGTTATACAAAAATAATTATTATACAAATAATGCTGTAATGGATAGTTTTGTTCAAAAGTCACTTTTTTTATTTTGTGTGTGTGTGTGTGTCTTCAGAGTAAAAACTGCAATTGTAAGTTTTCTATTTTTGCTTTTTGATTCAGATTCAGTGAGGAGCAAAATATTCTATTTTTTTCTTGAGATGAGCCCCCTTTTATTCATAGATTCTTAGAGGAATGCATTTGTGGACTATAAATTAACATTATACAATAAAAACCAAATAATATCCCACACGTAATTTGAAATTATAGTACACATTACATAACAAAGAAGCAATCATTGGATAGATAGTGTATTAGAATATTCATTATGCAGTATTGTGTAGTTTGTACCTTGATGAGAAGGCAAATTAATCCTTCTAGATGCTCAAACAAGTCCCAAAAAAGAGAAAGTCTTTTAAAAAAGCCATTGATTTGTTAGGTGCCAGCATGAAATTTTTATGACTACATGGAATGCTGCAGAAAACAGTGATCCG
This sequence comes from Zalophus californianus, assembly GCF_009762305.2. Lineage (NCBI taxonomy): Eukaryota > Metazoa > Chordata > Mammalia > Carnivora > Otariidae > Zalophus > Zalophus californianus. The sequence goes on along the minus strand of NC_045597.1, from coordinate 119,910,979 downwards.
TGCTGTTTCAGATCTATTTAAAAGCAGAATTGAATTTTGATCCAACTAAGTCTGTGGGGATTTCCTATAACATCACCATAGCTTTCTCTGTGAAAATGAGGACTTTTTTCTATGATTCAAGTAAAAAAACCCATTCAGTCTATCAAATCTAAGTCCACATGCACCAATTTCATTAAACTTTTCATTGAAAAATACCGTATTTATGTGAGATAATTCAGCTCTGAGAATTGAAACTGATGATTTTCCTTTTTCTTTTTTTTTACATTCTTAGTCATGTTAAGGTGTGAAGTAATCTAGGAAGTTCAAAGTACCTGAAGTAGAGTGTTCGTTCTTAAACTGGTATGAAAGGATGCTGAAAAGAAATGCTTGAAGCTGATGTAAACTCAGAAATTATTATAGAAAAAGAAACGGGATACTGAGAAAAGATGAGGGTTCAAGAAATAGGGCAAAAGTAATCAACCTGGTGACTGGCAGAAGTTAATTGCCATTTATAGATGAGCCACTCATATAGGATCAGTGGGCATAAAATAAGGACATATTTTTGGTAGGAGCAGGATGGATAAGACGTGCAATAGGCACTAAATCAAATGGTGAACTACCCAAAGTTGACTCCATCAGCCTGTGGTTATACCAGAAACTTTCATTAAAAGGAAAAAAAAATAAGTAATTTTCATTAAAAGGGAATTATATTATGGAAAAGGGATGAGATCATGCCATGTGGGTTTTGCAACTCATTACCTCCCTGTCCCCCTTTTACTTTCTCAGTCACCTCCTCTTATTTCTCTTTCATGTCTTTCCTTACATGGTCCCCAGGTTTTGTTGTCAGTTTTCTCGGTTTTTCAGTCTACATCATTGTTTTAGAAACTTTCTTGAATGTTACTCATAGTAATAAATATATATTTATATTATGATCCAGAACATAAATCTATATAACTAAAAAAGTAAAAGCTTTAAGGAAAAATACTTTCTTCCATTGCATTCAATATATGTTCATATTTTATTTTCTATACAACCCTATTTCTATGTCACCAAAAAAGAATGTTGGTTTCCACCCACTAGGTGGATATTGTATCTAATATTGCACAATGCCTTAAAGTACTACCATACACTAATGATTTCTAAATCTAAAACTCTAACCTAGAGCTCATTCCTGAAGCCTAGACATGCATTTACATGTATTTATCAGGTATCTTTCTATAGATGTCCTATATGTCTCCCGAATCCAACTACCTCAGGTAAAACCTTCTCTCTTCTATTTTCCACCCTACTGAATGGAACCAACATCCACCTTGTCACTGAAAGTAGAAATTTGGGAGTTGTGCTAGATGGAGAAAAGAAATCATTAATCAATGTTTTTTTGACTATAAGTACCAGAAATCTTAGCTCAAAATGATTTAAACAATAAGGAGATTTATTTGATCATTGAGGTTGGCTTAAAACTGGCTTACTCTTAAAGGCAAGAAACTTCTTTCCTAGAAGCCCACGGAAAAACTCCCCTGGCATCTCGTTGACTTTTACTGACATGCTCATTTCTAAACTAACATCTATGTTTGGGAAAGTGTTAAGTGTTGATTGGCTTCATAAACCAATCTGTTTGCAAAGGTAGATTGGATACCCTATCATGAATATCCATTGAAGTTCCCTTATGTGATCAACTTTTCCCAAAGAACGTGAATTATATCTCAGAGGAGTGGCTGTCAGAGGGACAACTGAAGTTCTGGAAAGAAGAGAGAATGGGGAAACAGTTTCTAGTTAGGCAACCAGTAATGCCATTTTCACATGACAAATGTGTCCCGTCTCTCCTCTCATGCCAAGGAACAATGTTTTAATCCATCACTTTTCTAGAACCTATTCAAATAGCCCTCCAATCACTCTGAACTGAGCATTCCCAGGAGCACTTTAAATTCATCAGAGTTATCACCCTGTGTTGAAAGCTATTTGCTGTTCCTGCTCTGAATTCTTCCTCCTACTTCATCCCCATCCCCCATCACCTATTAAGACATACAATTTCATCTCCGACACAACCCACTAATCACACCTATGTCACAGTTCTATTTCAAGGCCTAATCCTTTCAAGCCTAAACTATTGCAAAATCTCAATTTCTCAACTCATCCTTTCTGATTTTAAAGAGGTATTTCTAAAATGCAGATAAAACCATGTCACTAGCATGCTTATAATCCTTCAATGATTCCCCATTGCCTATAAAAAAAAAGTCTCCAAATCTTTATCAGACATGCAGAGCTGTCTGTGACCTGACCCCTTATTTCTTATGTCTGTTTGCCCCCATAAAAGCCCTATGCTCCTGTCATAGGAAACCTCATACAACTCCTTGAATTATACCACTAAAATTTATATCTTTATGTATTACACATATTCCTCTGCTCAGATAGTTCTCCCTCCTTACCTACTAACTTTTTTTTTTTTTTTTTAAGATTTTATTTATTTATTTGACAGAGAGAGACACAGTGAGAGAAGGAACACAAGCACGGAGAGTGGCAGAGGGAGAAGCAGGCTTCCCGCCGAGCAAGGAGCCCGATGTGGGGCTCGATCCCAGGACCCTGGGATCATGACCTGAGCCGAAGGCAGACGCTTAACGACTGAGCCACCCAGGCGCCCCCTTACCTACTAACTTTCTCTCACTGAGGCATCCCAGGGTTCACCATATATATGCCTTGCTGTAACACATTAATAAACCTAATTTTGCTTGACAATGGGTGTGTTTCTCATTGTCTTTGGGCACTGTGCTTCATCAGTATACAGCAATGCTTTATGGCACAGTCTGGCAGCAAAAAAAAAAAAAAAAGCATCACCTGTCTTAAAGACTGAGGTATGGCAACATCTCAGCATACCTGTTACCTAACATCTAGTGTGAAGAGTTCTAACAGAAGATTTGGGGAAAATGATGAGAAGGTAGAAAAGTTTACTTTTGGCAAAAATCCTGTATATAAACCCCCACCAAGCAAACCAAAGACTTCATCAGAACCCCTTTCCTAACAAAGAGATTACACATTGTTACCAAATGTTTGACCCTTAAAGGAAGTAGTTTCTCATCCCACTGCACTTTCAATCCCCCATCTCTTTAAATAATGTATTTCTTTGATCCACAGACAGAATAAGGAATGAAAAGGACAGCACTCTTCATCTTAGCATATTCCCAGAGAGATTTCTCCACGCCAGTGATATGGTAGTATTTCCTTTTTCAGCCTGACTGGCCTGCTTATTAATGGAATCCTGTCCATGTGGAATTTGGAACCACTAATTGGAGAGTCAGGTGGAGTAGAAAGCCTGAAAATAACATTGCCTACCTCTTAAGGTTCTTAGAGGAAGTTGGGATTGATGATCAGCAATATTTGTTAAAAAGGAACTAGATAATAGAGGATAGTATTACAGAGGAAATGTGTGAATATAAAACAATATTTATGTTTTTTGGAAGAAAGGGGGTGTGGAGGGAGAAGGGCAAGGCATGCATAAGGTATAGAGCATGGATAAGAATGGCAGTAATTGAAGGCGACTAAAGTTTCTCCATGACTTTCTTAATGCTCTTGGGGGCTTTGGGGGAGTTTTGTTTGTTTTTTAAAGATTTATTTATTTACTTGAGAGAGAGAGCAGGCAGAGGGAGAGGGATAGAGAGAATCTCCAGCAGATTACTCCCCGCTAAGCATGGAGCCCAATGCAGGGGCTCGAGCTCACGACCCTGAGATCATGACCTGAGCCAAAACCAAGAGTCAGACGCTTAACCAACTGAGCCACCCAGGTGCCCCCTTAACAGTCTTGTTTTTGTGGGTGAGCTTTAAAGGAAGAGGCAAACCTCAAGTGTTACGGGTTGGATTGTGTCTCCCCCAAAAGATATGTTGGATTTCCTCCAGTACTTCAGAACGTGGCCTTATTTCGAATAAGGTCTTTCCGGGTGTGAGACAAATGAGCTCATTAGTGTAGGCCTTAATCCCGTACGACCAGCCTATAAAAAGGGGAGATTTAAAGGCAGAGACAGACATGCACAGAGAAGACAGTATGGGACATGATGGTCATGTGACTGGAGTGATGCTTCTGTATAAGTCAAGGAACACCAAGGATTGCCAGCAAACACCAGAAGGGGAAGGAAAGATTCTCCCCCTATAGGCTTCAAAGGGAGTCTGGCCCTGCTGACACCTTGATTCCAGACTTTAGCTTCCAGAATAGTGAGAGAATAAACTTCTATTGTTTAAGCCACTCAGTTTGGTACTCTGTTACAACAGCTCTAGGAAATGAATACACAGAGAAAGCATCCTGAAGACAGCTCGAAAGAGAATGAAAGCCTTGGTAACCAACAGGGTTAGATCAGCTCCGACAGGACAGGAATCTTCACAGAAAGTCCCTCTGTTCTTCCCACCCCTGCTCTGCTCATAGACAATGGCGAAAGTGCCTTGAAGCTTTATTTTCTGAAGTTTAGAAGAAGATGAAATTCAGATCACCCAACTTTAAACTCCAAGCCTAGTCCATGAAACCAAGGGGAACACAGGAAGATAGTGTTAGCCTGGTTCCAAGCCTATAATATATGGGTTTTTTTCAATTTTTTTTCTTAACCAGAACTCTCTACACACATACACAGACCCACATGTACACACTAATTGATGAGTGATTTTGAAAGGTTTTACTTCAATAGAATTTAAGAATATTTTTATAATTTATGATTTTGTGCATTGACTTTAGGCATACATTTTACAGCTATTAGGAATCCTGATTTTAAATCTTTGCTAGGAAAACATGTCATTAAAACACTTGCTTTAGACTCTGAAGGACTACCTTTGATATTTTATTCTTGCTATCATAAAGCTACTTTTGTTTCAAGCACTGACTCAGTACTACACCTTTCCCACAGACAATATACTAAATGATATTATATTACTATAATATTGCACATACTCCATTCTATTAGACAAAATTAGGAAGCTATATTCTCAGATGACACACGAAGGTAGGCAAAGGTGACAATAATGTTGATGTCTTTTCATAATATTATTATTTATCTTACTGAATTGCTCCTAGAAAGTAGAAATTGGGTCTATTAAAATCATTCACAAAGTATTTAGCTTTAAGGCCTCAGAAGATAGGTGCTTGGAAATAATTTCAGTGATGAGCACTAATTTTCATATTATTACTTATGTCATTCATAGGACTACTCATAATTTAAAATAATTTAAGTGATGAATATTACTTAATATTCATATTACTCATGTTAATCATATTATTGCTGATCTTATTTGATAATTTAAGTGATGAAACTATTCACTCAATTTAATCAAATACAAAGTGGTTTATCTTTTCTTTTCCAATGTAAGTTTCACCATTGCTTTGATCCAATCATAACCCTTGTCAGTCATTGCTACAACTTATTTCTAGTTGTGTCTTACCTTTAAAAAGACTCTCATTGGATGCTATAGATTTGGGGAATCTATTTTATGGGAGGCAGAATTATAATGGCTTCCTTTATAAAAGGTTATACAGAAGTGAAGGTTTTGGCTATAAACAGGTGGAATTATAGTTTATAATTACTGTACCCAGCTGCTATTTAATAAGCCATTTTTATGCGACAAGCCATTACATTTTAGAAGTAGCAAATGTAGTCCATACAATATTTTTATTTTCATAAAAACTTAAAAAAACTCAATTGAGAGAAATTGTGTTATGAAGGCCCACTTTTACTAAAACACTGAACATTAAAGAAAAAAACATCACAGTCATTTAGCTTAAACTCTAGGTACATTAATGGTGCGGAAGAATTTCATTTGGGTACATAATAATGTTTGTTGTACATGCTCTTTTTCTTTGGTGTGTTGGAAATAAGAGTGGATAGAAAAAACTAGTTTCTTCTGTATACCCTCTTAATTCATGTACAACCGAATGCTTTGCATAGATTACAATTTTGTAAGAGATATATGATATGCGTTTTATCATTTACTTTGTACAAATAAGGAAACAGGCGCAGCCAGTTAATGTAATTGATTAGCTAGCATAATCTTATTTTCAGGTGCCTAAAACCCAATCTAAACTAGTTTAAGGAAAAAGGGGAGTTATTGATGTATTAGTTAAGCAAAAGAAAGGATGAGGGTAGGACTGGATTTAGTGATGCTTGGGTCTATGACCCTAATCTTCTTAAACTCTCCCTTTTTCATTATCCTCTACTCTCTCTCTGTAGTTTCTTTCAACTCATTTCTGCATGAAGCTGTAACATAGGCTCTTTTGATTCTTAGAGAAAATGAGAATATTTCCCAATAGTTCCAAATAGAACACTTATTTAAAAATCTAATTGGCTTAGCTGCTATCTCAAGTCCATTTCCGGAATAATCACTACAGTTGGGGACAAAGAGTTCCACTGGCTCATTCTGGATCATGTGCTCACTCCTGTGGTCTGAGTTTGTGACCTCTTATCAGAAGAGGGTACGAGGTGGGGATGGGTTGTAGTGGTTGGCCCATGAAAGCAATATTTTTAAGATACTTTCCCAATGCTGCAATTGTCAATTTATTTGTGCTCTATCAACTTCAATGCTGTCCTTTCTAATATACCATGTTATTGTAATATGCATTTGCTATAATTATGGAAGTTTTAGGTTAAAACTGAATCAAACTATACTTTGAAAGAACATCACAAACATTCTTTTTTGACTATACAGCTTTTAACTACAGGGGACACTTCTTATTTTCAAGCAATAAAATAAATAGTTATAATAGGCATGGAGTCACAAAATAAGTCAATATCACAGTAAATGTGTGAGCATTTCTCTCTATCCACTCGTCTCATCACAACCTTAATATTCAAGCTGCAGTCTCATCACAGAGCATCAGTCAGAAACTAGATTTACCTAATTATATGTTAGCTCAAGAGCTTTAATTTGAGAATGAATTTTTTTTAAAGATTGATTTACTTATTTTTAGAGAGAGAGAGAGAGAGCATGCAAGTGGGGGGGGCAGAGGGAGAGAAAGAGGGAGAGAAAGAATCTCAAGTGGATTCCCCACTGAGCACAGAGCCTGATGTGGGGCTCAATTGCAGGACCCCGAGATCATGACCTGAGCCAAAATCAAGAGTTGGATGGCCAGCTGACTGAGCACCCAGGCACCCCAAGAATGATTTTTTAGGGCGCCTGGGTGGCTCAGTCGTTAAGCGGCTGCCTTCGGCTCAGGTCATGATCCCAGGGTTCTGGGATCGAGTCCCGCATCAGGCTCCCTGCTCGGCGGGAAGCCTGCTTCTCCCTTTCCCACTCCCCCTGCTTGTGTTCCTGCTCTCGCTGTCTCTCTCTGTCAAATAAATAAATAAAATCTTTAAAAAAAAAAGAATGATTTTTTAACCATATTCTCTACCAATGGAATACTAGCATAAAAGCATAAGGATTCATGTTAATATATCCTTGTTTTCAGTGCACTTAGGTTAGCAGATCACAATTTTCATAAGCTATGCATGTTATTTTAATCAGGGCAATATTTTTTTTCACAGAGATTTATAAGAATTTCTATTAAAAAAATCTCTCACTTTTCGACTTTTTTTGTCTTAATCCTACCTTCCATTGCCTCAGATCTTGGCAGATTTCCAGAGTGCCAAAAAGACATCATCCTTCTAATTGTGTATTTGGTTGTCATGTAAGTGGAGGGAGCTGGTTGGGAAAAAGGAGGGAAAATCAGATTGAACATTCTGCCGGAGTGGAGAATAAAGAATGAAGAGATCTCTTCTGCTTTACTGGGTCTGTTACCCTCTTTGAAGCTTATGACTTGATGAGTCAATTTGAATTTAACTGTTAAAAAATTGCAAATAGATGTTTTTCACCTTTGTTTAATTTTTGGAGAGTGACATTCAATAGCTAATTATGTAATAACTGTTTGATACTTAATTATAATGCACACTACAAGTCCACACACACCACACTGCGTGCGATCACTTACTTGCACAAAGTATTCTTAAACTAAGCTTCCTAGCAAAATTCAGAGTATAAAAAAATCAGTGCATTTATCCTTTCAGAGAATCCAGCATTTGACCAAAACTGAATAGTTTCAGAATCACAAACTGTACCTGTAGTCAAATGTTTCTGACTTAGTGACTTTCTCTGTAAACAGATTAAAAATTAAAAAAAAATAGAAAATATTCCAACAAGTCATTGTGGGGAAAATAAATGGTTCTAATTTTCAGTTCTTGATAATAATGATATTTTTAAGTTCAATGCTACAGGCAACTTCATCTCATAAAGTCAGAACTAATTTCTATAATGACTCATGTATAAGCACATGTACATTAACTTGAGCTTTGCTGATAATTGCGTCTTCTGAAAAACAAAGCAGCAATAACTCCAGTAGCACTGGAAATCTTTTGAAAATATTTATCTGTAGAACCCAGAATCAGGGATCGGGAGAGCTTCTCACAAAGAGTTTTGTGTTTCAGTATGGTAGGCTACTGAGGAACAGCTAAAAATGTTTGCATTCTGGGCTTCTGCAAATCTAAGTTGCTTCTTCTCAGAGAAGCTGATCTGAAGAGCTTCTTACATAAAGTTCCTAAATTCCACAATGTATCTGCCTCAGGGTGCTCTAGTTTAAATTCTGTTCCACTGATTGTGGGGCCACAGGGATAAATCCAGGGGTTTTAGCTGCTTATTGTGCAAAACAGAAGTCAATTTCCATACACGGTGGAGGGATAAGATAAACACAGAATGCCTGGACATTTCTTATCAAAAGCATCCTTTGTGTCAGCTCTTCTACTACGTGGAGGAATCAATAATGAACATGCCAGACATGACATAAACCTGCCCCGTGTACCTTATATTTTGTTCAAGAAGCACTTACCCGAATCATTGCTAACCCTCCCAAGTGCTCTTTGAGGTATGCCCCAGGTGGGCACGTTGGCTGATAACGACCAGGAATATGTGGCCCAAGAGAGAGGGTAACATAAGTCACCTGGTTTCAAAACCCGTATTCTTCCCACTATACTCTAATTACAGGGTTAAAAGGTCAGGACTCATCTCCGTGGTTATTATCTGAGCAAGAATAGCTCGTCTGGGGCTTGACTGGTATCGAAACAGATCTCTGTCAGGTGCAAGCAACTGTCATTAGATCCTCAGTGTCGGCCCACTATAGTGTAGCTAAGGAGAACCTGTGCCTTCCACCTCTTGCCCAAAGTGATACGGTGGCGAGAGCCTCCTGGATCTGCTCATGGCATGTGGAAAAGGACAGAGGTGTCATAGTGTAGAGGTGACACCACACCACTTAAGATCTGAGAAACGTAAGAGGGAAAACCCCATCTACTTGCCCATCTTCAGGAACTTGTGCACATAAATTTTGACCCTAATAAAGGGCACAGTGGGGAAAATGTAATTTTCAGGATTTTTTGAAATTTATAAATGTATGCTATGTATTTTCTTTAAATGCATAAACATATATCTTTAGGAATGTCTAAGTGGTAGGTATGTAGTTTTCAGAAATAAATCTTAGAAATCACAATAAATTTGCAAAAATAAAGTTAGTCTGTGATAGCAAACTTTTTTTTATGTTTTGGTTGATCACATCTCTAGCTGTCTTGTCATCCTAACATTCCATTATCCTATCACAAAATACCATGCTTCCATTAAAGGAAAAATGCTCATCTGGGTCATATCAAATTTAATTACTCTAATACTCATATAATTATGGAGTTGTCTCAAGTTCCAAATGCATCCTTTATCCTAAAAATTAATAGTTTTGCAGTGAAGAAAGACAGTGTAATCCTTTTGGCAGGAGGACATTAAAAAAGTAAAGGGGAGGTTAAAATATCAACACAAAAATAACAAGACAAATCTTAAAGTCCTTCTCTCTCTGCCTCCCCTTTGTCCTCTGCATATAGGAATACAGTACACCAGTAGAGGGGAGAAAAAAATGAAAATTAATCTGACACTCAACAAATATTTGTTGGATGCCTAGTACATGCTAGGTATTGTCCTAGACACATGCAACATATCACAATGATGATGAGATCCCTGCTCTTTGGTATCCTCAAGTGGTGAATGCTTGGTAGGGGTGAGGTGGGGGGGGTGGAGAGAAAGAGGTAATAAGTAAGCATTAAAATTAATAAGTAAATTAGATAATACATTAGCAGGTGATAAGTGCTATGGAACAAAAAATTGAGGCAGGGTTATGGTTTGGTTCACCTGGCAAAAGTGGGGAGGTAGGCTACAGTATTAAAATGGGTGGAAGGGGGTCCTATTGAAAATGTAAGTTGTGATCAAGGTGAGGGAGTTAGCATGTGGATATCTCAGAACAACTATTCCCAGCAGAGGCCCTAAACCAAGAGCATGCCTGGTGCGTTCAAAGAAATGGCAAGGACAGTGACTGTGATGAAGCAAACAAGGAGACGCGTAGGAAAGGAGGCCAGAGAGTTAATAAGGGTCAGATCATGAAGTGCCTTTTAGGCTCCTGTGAGGCCACAGTCTTTTGCTCTGTGTAAAACAGGAAGCCAGGGGAGGGTTTTGAGCAGAGGAGAGACAACATTTTAGAGCATCATTCCGGTTGTCTGTTGAGAATAGACTGTGGAGGACACAAGGGTACAACCCATTGCAAGAGCACTGCAGTAAATCCAATGATGACCCTGACCAGCATGGGGTAGTGGAGATGTCAAGAAGTAGTTGGACTTGAAAATATTGTGAAGGTGGAGTCAATATGATTTTCTAATTGAGAAGGAGGTATCAAAGACACCAGTATCTCTGGACTGAGCCACTGGCAGAATGGAGTTGCCATCAACTGAGATGAGAAAAATCTCTTTGGATAGAACACATTTGTAGATTAAAGTAAGGAGTTCAGTCTCATACACATAAAGTTTGGGATGGGTAGTAGTCATCCAGTGGAGAAGTCGAGTAGATAGTTGGATTTCAAAGAGTTTGGACCTGGGGAGAGACATTTGGTACTGAGCAGCATGTGGTAGGTACTGAAATCCACCGTTCTAGAAGACCTCCCCAAGGGGGTGAGTGCAGCAAAGAGACAATGACCCTGGAGCACTCCAATAGTAAGAGACGGGAGGGACGAGGGAGGCTGCCAGGGCAGGAGCTGAGAGCACAGGTGCCACTCAACTTTGTGAAGGCCATTTTCAATTGCTTAGTCTTGATCTCTTAGTCTCTGCCTTATATAAGTTATCACATGGTCTACAAAGGGCGCTTGCTGTACCACGCTCATGTGTCTCATTAGCAGAGAAAATTGTGAACAGATGTTTGCATGTTTATCTAGGTTTCCACTCCACAAAATTGGAGAAGAGATTTGTCAGCAGAAATTCAGTGAACTCTCTATCTGCCAACTCCGATAGTAGAAGCTGAGATTGGTAATTAATATCCTCTGTCATGTGGAAAAAAATAATTGTTATGTCAGAAAAGAGGGAGTTAGCGGAGACCAGCAAACAACTCCTCCACCGAGGAGGCGGGAATGCGCAGTTGTTGAGCTGAAGAGTCCACGTTTTGTTTCTGCCAGGGGCTGAAGAGAAGCAAAACAGGGTAAGGTACAGGACTGCCAAAACCTGAGGTGGATGGTGCTGTTTTACTGGGTTAACTTGGTTGGCATTTGAAATGCAAGGCTGTACTGTGGGGGCAAGAGTTAAGAGAACAGAACGTAGCAGAAAGAAAGCAGGTGTAATAGAGAGTCCCACCTGGTTACAGAAAGCCAAAAAGGGACTTAGTGTGTGTAAGACACAAAGTCCAGTGGGGCGCCTGGGTGGCTCAGTCGGTTGAGTGTCCAATGTCTGACTCCTGATTTCAGCTCAGGTCCTGATCTCATGGGTAGTGGGATGGAGCCCAATGGCATTCTGCACTCAGTGGGGAGTCAGCTTGGGTTCCTTTCCTTCCGCCCCTCTCCTTGCCCTTCCCCTCTCTCTCTCTCTCTCTCTCGGATAAATGAATACATCTTAAAAAAAAAAAAAGACAACATATAGCAAGAAAACATTCTTTACTCTAACTGACAGTCATAGAAAAATTTTCGGAAAACCAATGAGGTATTCATGATGTTTACAAATCAATGAGCTTCTGAATCATGCAAGCAATATTTTAGGTAAGTCTTCTTCAGAACAAAATAAAATATGAAAATAGTGTTAGAATACTCCCACCCTCCCCCCTTCCTTCTCTCCTTCTTCCTTTTTTTTTTCTTCTTTCTTTCAACTTAGCAAAGGAAATGATTTATCATTTTCCCCCTTGAGTTTGTGTGTGGTTGATCCTGGGGGATCACTGCCCTTGGATTGTGTAGCCTCATCCACCCTCGCCTCCTAACCCTGATGGACTGTATTCCAGAATTCCAGTATCAGAAGCAAGGAACTGGCCAGGACTCATAGCAGTCTGGGAAATAACGTTCATCATATAATATGAAACATTTTAGCTTTTCTGCTCAAGTCATTTTTATAAAACAGAAAAAGAAAAAATATCAATTTCAAATCATTTTAGAACAAAAATTAAAAAATGATAAATTCTTAAAACCATGCACATTTTAATGTTTCTACTCTATATATTTTTTTGCTATCAAAATTGTACCAGGATCACAATATTTTCTTACTGCTAAGAGATATCCATAGGCACTTAATCATTTATTTAAATAATCTACAAAATGGAGCATATGCATAAAAGACTGAACTTGTTTATCTGTTTAAAATACTAACAACTTTTTTTAAAAAAAGACAACATATAGCAAGGAAAACTAAATTGATATTTTTTAATTCTACAAAAACATATAAATATTTAAATTTATAGCAAAAGAACAATTATACCATTTAGTAATGCTTACAATATTTAAAATGTGTAATTCTTTATGCACAAGCTACTTTTATAAATGTTAAAAGAACGGTGTGCCAAGCATATATCTAAAAGACTTTTGAAATTACTTTGCTTTAGCTGTGGCTACACTCAGTGAAAAAACAAAAGCTCCAAAAGAAAAGAAAAATCATATAATCATCAAGTTATTTTTCACTTGTGCTATTTTTAGCAGAAAGTACAACTGAAACCAAGCAGCAGCTTACGTTCATTTTTACACCAAATTAAACGCATGATGAAAATTTCATTTTTTAAACCATTATAGATATAGCCTTAATCATCTAATGTTCCATTCTCATTCGAACTCATTAAAAACCAGATGTTAAGTGATTTGTTCTCCCTAGATAAAAACAAAAACAAAATAATTTTATATAACGATGACATTGGTTAACATAGAAATGGTCTTTATCTTAAAAGATGGTTAACAAAAGAGCTGCCCTGCATCACTAGGTTTTCAGAGAGATTTTTTGAACACATACAATGAAAATTGCCTTTAGAATTTATTGAACAATATGAAACAAAAGTTGGACACAAATGTACACAAACTATTTAAAATACATTGCTGGTGCTCATTCACCACCTTAATTCCTACAATAGTTGATACTTAATAGTTCGAGCATGGTGTAGTCACACCAGATGTGTTCATGTGCTATACAGAAGAGTGCTGATTTTACCGATTCCATGCTTAGACATATTGCGGGAAAAATAAGAAAAAAATGGTGGGTAGTGGCTGAATCTTGAAAAACAAAGTGCTTTAAGACTTAATTGAATTTTTGCCGTCCATCTGAATTGGAAATTTATTCAAAGTTTACAGATATCCGCAAACAGCTGAAAGACAGCTTGTGGATGATGACACATCCATTAAGATCTTGAATTTCTTGAATTCTTCATATTTGTTAAATTAGCATACTTTATGACTTATGAATGCGTATAAGTTTTGCCTCATCTGAGACTAGACCGAACATCTATAAATAAGATGCAAATAAAATGTTTGTGATCACATATGATCATCATTTCTCAAGTGGTAAAATATATTGTAAGTGGGCAGGCAATATTTTAAGGTTTACTGAACCAATTCATACTACTCTCTTAACTTCCCACAAAATGAAAGGTAAAATCATGCCTGTTGTTCTACTCTAGTTGTTCTTTTTTCTTTCTTTCTCTTTCTCTTTTTCTTTCTCTCTCTCCGTCTCTCTCTCTCTCTTTGCTTTTTTTCCCCCTTTTTATTTATTAGGCTCTTTCTAAGAACCCTGGCAAAATTGAATTTATGGGTTGTGTTTCCTGGAGTCTAGAGAGCTCCACTGGGAAGCCTAGAAGTCTCTGCTGATTACCCTGTAGTCTTTAAACCTGCATAGCCTAGAATCTCTCCAGTGTTCACAATAGTAGATGGTCTAATGCTCTGTGCAAGCTGTAGGCCAATCATTTTTAACTTGAACATAATTATATGGAAAATAGAAGTGAGGGGAAGGTATGCTCCATTAGTTACTGCTTAAGAGGCTTTGCTTCCCTGAAACTCATTTTGGCCAGTAATGCCAGGATGCTCTGTAATCATGCTGTTTCCTGTTAATTTCTTTATTTTTGCTACAGGTCTTTATTTCCTATGGTATTATTTTGTAGAACTAATCTTATTTAAATATGAAAGGCAGTGAGAAGTAATATATCTCAAAAAAGTCAATGTACTTAGCACAAAATGTTTAATGAAGACTTTTTTTCTCATTATTGTACCCTTTCTACTTTATTTTTGAATGCTTTTTAATTGAAGACTATATTAGGTTATATTAAGAATGATGAGTTCTGGGAACACAGTTTATAGTTATCTGACCCCTAGGCAGGCTACATTACATATCTGGATGTTGGTCTTATTTGTAAATGGAGAAGCAAGGAATAGATCATCTGTAAATTCCTCTCAAAGTTACTGTGTTTGTGTTCCATTCATAGACTTGTGCTTAGAAAATACATTAGTAATAGCTTCTATGAAACTGAAAATACATATGACTTTTAAGAGGATGACATGTCTCCACTCTAAAAATAAAAAAATCTCACTCCTTCAGGTAGCCATTGAATACAACCAAAAAGTAAAAATAAAAATTTTATCTTCATAAAGCAACTTATATAATAGAGCAGCATGTTTATAAAATGTCATATTTCACTTCCATAAGGCAGGCTATTTTACCATAGAGAACAAAATGTAGTCCCTACTTTAATGTAAAGAATATTAGGGAGAAAATTATCATTTGGAGACAAAGTTATGCAAATCTTGTCTAAATATATTACTAGATTTTATTTAAAAATTTTAAAATACAGTGCAAAAGAAAAAGATATGCTACAGTAGCATTTAGCAACTTTAACACCCATTTTTCAGTTCATTAATTCAAGAAATATTTAAAGAATACTTACTTTGTGCCCAGAACTATATTAGATGCTTGGGGATACCACAGTGAATAAAACTGGCAAAGCCTGGCCTTTATGGGGCTTACATTCTAGGGTGTGTGATGAGAATGTTGGGAAGGGGGCAGAGGTGGAAGGGTAGATAGGAAAAAAAACACATTTTTAGTTTGTCAGAGAACATACAGGGAAGAGGGAGGGTACGAGGGAGAAGGGTTTGCCTTACCGATGAGACTATTTGGACAGCTACCTAAAGAAAGTGAGGTGAGAGAACTCTGTGGGACAGAGGGAGCAAAACAAGAAGACAAAAACCTCCTTGGCAGCCAGAGTGGAGCACGTGAGGGGCAGCATGAGGACATGCAGTAAGAAAGGAGCGCTTGCTGGGTATGCAAAGGAGGGGGGCGGGGGGGGGAGCTCACGCGCATGTGCTTGAGGAGAGCCGTGTCATTCACCAAGGACCTTCAAGACCAATGTAAGAAATTTGGTTAGAGAGACATGGAAAGTCATTGGAGGGTGGTGAGCAAAGAAGTGACACAATCAAATTGATGTTTAACAAAATCCCTACGGCTGCTGTAACTGATAAATGCTGTTGGAGGCAAGGGTTGGGAAATGAGGGGAACCAAATTATAAGCATACCACAGTTTAAAAAGCTAGAGGTGGTGGTACACAGTGGATGCGGTGGGAAGTCGTTGGCTTCTGGTTATATTTCAAATATAGAATCAAGGGATTTTACTGATGGATTAGATGAAAGTGGAGAGAAAAACAGAGGAATCAAAAGTGACTTGAGGTTTTTGATCTTGACATCTGGAAAGATGGAATTGGCAATAACTCTGCTGTGGGGAAAACATCAGAAGGGGAAGTTTGCAATCATTTGAAATATTTGTTAGTCTAGCCCCACGGATAAGATGAATGCACCGTGAAGCCAATCATCATTTTTAATGTTCTGTGCTGAATACAGTAGATTTTTTTGCTTAAACTGAATGTTAGTCATTGCTTTCTGGGTTTTGGTGTTTTATATTTTATGGCATTTTTTTGTTTGTTTATTAAACACTCTAACACAATGTGTTTAAACCATCTGAGGGTTCTTTGAAAATCTCTGGCATGAAACTTACACAGTTTTAATTTTTCCTGTGTTGTTGCTATGACCATAATGGACTTTGAAATATTTAAAGTGTTGCTGAAATGTGTCAAATTCAGTTCCCATGGAGCAGCTGTATATTAAAAAAATGTGTCATTGACCATTTTGTAGATAATATAAGCATTTTGATTGACAAATCCACAATAAGTGGAACAGATAGTATAAAAGAGTCCTTGAGGGTTTGAGCTTTTCTGCTTTAAGGAAGAATGTTGTGCAGGGACATTTTACTGTATTTTAGTCAGCACAGGAAGAAAAGAGAGCAAAATGGAAAATGTGATTGTTAAGCCAAACCTTGGGTTGTCTTGTGAGGCCACTATCAATTTAAGGCAGTGGTTCAATAGCTCTCGGGAGTCATAGCTTCCTTTGAAGTTTGCTGGAAGCTACAGATTCTTTCCTCAAAACCATATGCCCTGACATTCAAACTTTTGTTTAAAATTTTAGGAGATTCAGGGATTCCCAGCCAGCTTGAGGTGAGGGTGTGTACACTTTAAGGAGTAAACCTGAAATGCTTCAGGTTGTAGAAATCTTCTTTAGAGTTGTACCAGTATACAGCCAAAAGAGAAAGGGATGCTAGATGGGAAAATCATACAGGATTTTACTGGCCTTCAGAAAGTGTTCTCCTTTTTATTATAAAACAATGTATGTGTGTGTGTGTGTGTGTGTGTGTGTGTGTGTGTGTGTGTGTGTGTGTGTGTGACAGAGAGACGGAGAAAGAGACAAAGAGAGTTTGTGTGTAGCCATACTGATTACAAGTTTCTCTCAGAGATTTTTAAAGAAAAAATGAGGGCCAAAGATGTAACATCTTCTGCTCCAGGGGATGCTTTTCCCATTTTCCCCCTAAATTTCTATTAGCAGCTGAGTGCAGTTATAATGACTAAGATACATACGCTGTGCAACTTTATGAGCATTTTAAATGGTATCAGGTCCTAAAACTTAATAGCACAAATCTCAGATAAATTTTCTTCCCTTTTCACATCTTCTACTCATGTATTTTGAACATAAAGGGTTTGAAGATGGAAAAAGAACATGTGAAGCTGGTCTAATTATGATTGTCTTCCTTGAACTATAATTTATGGCAAATGATTTTAAGCAGCTTAATTAAAATAAAGTTTAATGGATGTGTATTGAGTCCATTCCCCTGGTGAAAATTTTAGATACTATTGGATGGCAGTGAAATTCTGATAGAAGCACATTATTTTTTAAAACATAAAATTAAAATGGTAATAGTGGCCTAACTAGAATCTTCAAATGCCAAAGAATTAAAAATTATGGAAAGTACTCTACCCTTCACCTATAATTCTGTACAGCATAAGAGATAAGTCATTCTCTACCGTGAAAAGGGTCTGTATAGTTTCTGTTCGACAGAGGCAGTGGTTAAGAATTGAATTTCCAGCATCAACTCTGGGACCAACATGATTGTTATGCTCAACCTGTGCTAGGAGTGATCACAACCTGAACAGAATGTCTTTTATAATCATCTGTTTTTTTTCAATTTCACTTCATCTTGCTCCCCTCAATGCCTAGCTAGTTTCCTCTGATTTCATCTACTTGAAATTGAACTTTCAAACTCTCCTCTATTTTGTTTAACGGTGATGCTTTTATAAGGACTCTATGAGAAGTCAATATCCAATGTAATTTTTTTCATACAAAATTGAAACTTGTACGATGAATTCACTGCTCGGAAATAATTCAATATGTGGCCTTGGTGACATAGAAATCCAACAAGTTTCCATGAAGGTCCATTAGAAACAGAGTGAGTTTTTAAAACAATTGATAATATATCATAATGAAGATATTTTATAAGGCATTTACACTGTCTCTCTTTCAATCACTATGACAAAAAAAAATTAAAATAAGCCCCTGACTGACCTTATGAGATGAGGACAATAGAGATTATTGTTTTAAAGCAAACCCAATTTATTTTTCAAGTTGTTCTGATGTTTAATAACAGTTTGCTGTTATTTATATTGTATGTGCTTCTTTTGATCGGATACAAATTTTAGTAGGGAAATAAGCAAACATTCCTAAAAATGAATTATAAACAACTGTATTTTAGAATACTAAAAGGATTTTAAAACCTTCAATTCAGCAAAGTTAATATCTTTCCCTAATTGAAATAATGGAAAAACAAAAGTGTAGACACTTTCATGGCTTTGGGAAACAATCTTCATGCCCCCAATGTCATGTTCCTTAGCAGCCATTGTTGGGATCTGCTTCCACTACAGTCCTGCATGGTAGGAACCATTTTGTCTTCTTCAGAAGGTTCATCGAGGCATTGGTTACTGTTAACATGTCTCAAGGTGAGTCTCTGTAAAAGATAACCAATAATCAGTGCAACCTATTTTATCTTTAACTTCACTAGTTCATTAGATTAAATCTCTTTTAAAAAATCCTTTATAATTTTTTTTAGTGCACACAGTGATATGTTTGTAAAATGAACTATACACATGGCTCTGAATTATTACACAAGTTTCACGGTTACAGTTTCTTCGTTGTCTAATGCACCTTTAGCTGCAGATGGTTAAAGAAATTGGCTGACATTTATCATGCATTGCCAAGAATTCAGGCTCCTTTGCAAAAAGCCCATTTGTGAGCTCTGAGTTCACTTGAGGGCTGCAAATATTAACATGCTTTCACAAAAGCTTAGTTTTCTTAGGCATGTGTTGATTCAGTAACCATTTGGTAAACATGCAAAGAGATGTCACAGCTGTGACCCAAATGAACAAAACCGCTAGAGATGTTCCCATTTCAAAATACTAAACACTCCATAGTATCTGTGCCTATGAGACATTCAGTGTACACGAATGATTATCATAGCAATAGCAACAAAGACCTGTGTTACTTGATAGTATGCTCACCATATTTTGGTTTTCATTTTTAAGCATCTTAAAAAATAGCAATACCAAATATAGAAAGAGATGTTATGGTCATATGTTTTGAAATATTATATGTGCATTTTACTTTGTGCATAATAACGATATTCATTAATAAGCATCCTCTCAGTGCCTGAATGCTGAAATATAATTCCAGTAATTGTAGCATGTGAACCAGTCATCACATGTCTTCTGTTTTGAGTTTACATTTATATTTTGAAATCATATTTTTTGAACTTTTCAGATATACATTTTAAAGATTTTTTTAATTTATTCATTTGAGACAAAAAGAGAGAGAGATGATGAGCAGGGGAGAGAGGCTGAGGAAGAAGGAAAAGCAGACTCCCTGCTGAGCCAGGAGCCCGACTTGGGGCTTGATCCCAGGACCCAGAGATCATGACCCGTGCTGAAGGCAGACACTTAACCATCTGAGCTAACCATGCACCCCCAGATACACATTTTAAGACCACGTGTTTTATACATATTAATTTATGCACACGTATTATATACATTTCTGCTCAGTTTCATGGGCAATGCCTAGAACCATTTTATATGAAAAACCCTAAACCAGAAGAAAAGCGTTTGAATGTATGGGAGGTGATTTGCAGGTATATCTCGAGAAACAGCACACCATATACTTTTGTTGCCAATACTAAAATTAAGGGTAAACAAACATTTTTGCACGGGGCAGCTCTTGAAATTACACTGAAAGTTGGATTTAAAAAAAATGCAGGGCAGATGCAATAAAAACGGTGGAGAAACACTGCCTGGACAATTTTAATTTGTTTGGATTAGGACTGCATACCCTGGGCTGTACTGTCCTGAGGAAAGACTGAATGGAAAACAGGCTTGTGGTGGGATGCCTCATTGGCAACGAGCAGGAAATTAAAAGCACAAGGCTATTACACAGGAAAGAGATTTCAAGATTGAGGCTTTTGTTGCTCTTTCAATACATGAAATCAAGCTATTTATACAAAAAAGAGAGACAGAGAGAGAGAGAGAGACAGAGAGAGAAGACGAAATGGCCAAAGGCCCAAGATAGGCAAGAAGATGGTTGACTTATGCTTATGGTGCCAGAAAAGATGCTGTTGGCTTATGAACCAGCCACCAACTTGAAAAAAAAAAGATACAAAACAAACATTTTTTTTTCCTAGAAAGTTTTAGTTAAAATCAACAAAATATTCTTTATTTTTGTTACATACCTGAGGTCCTTTGTGTATATATGTCTTCTTTCGAAAAAAGCCATTCGCCTTTGCTTGCTTTTATTAGATCTTTTTTTTTAAAAAAGTATGTGAATCACCATACATTACATCATTAGTTTTTGATGTAGTGTTCCATGATTCATTGTTTGTGCATAACACCCAGTGCTCCACGCAGAATGTGCCCTCTTTAATACCCATCACCAGGCTAACCCATCCCCCCACCCCCCTCCCCTCTAGAACCCTCAGTTTGTTTTTCAGAGTCCATCGTCTCTAATGGTTACAATAAAAAAATATTAAAAAAAATATGTGACTTTAAGGATCAGATCGAATATGTGTTGTCAAGTACACAAATAATGATAGTTTTAAAAATGTTAGTATTTTTTTGGTAAAAAGTATTTTCTTTGAAGGAATTCATTAGTCAAAAGCCACCATCATAAAGATAACAACTCACCAAAAACCTCTTCTTTTTAATGGAGTGCAGGAGAAAGACCAGTTTAGGGTCAGACAGACCTACGTGTGAATTCCTAGCCATGAAAATTTGGGCAAGCTACTAAATCATTCTGAGGAATCAGATTCTTTGTCAGAAAATGCATAATTATACTTACGAGTGTTTAAAAATGCCCTCCTCTCTGCTGCTTAAAAAAGTTAACCTTTAGTCAACTATGTAACTGTGATCCTTTAGCAATCTGGTAAGAGTAACAATGTTAACATGTTTCTAGGCAACATTGCTTATGGTGGAAATAACCTCTGAAAGATAAACTGCATCTGTATCTGATAAACTTCATTGCAAATACCTGATAAGAAACAAATCGTGGACTTTTCAAAGCGCCAAGACTTGTAATTCTGCATATGCTCTTGGCTTCCTGGGAGCTGGGCCTGTGGAGTTGTTAACAGAGATCTGTCTCCATGGGTCATAAACCTATCAAGCTGGGATGGTTGCCACACCAGCCTGATAAGGCTCTCATCTCCTCAAGCAGGCTGTCACCTGTGGAAAAGCTGGCTCCCCTAAGGCTAATATGAATTGCTACAAGGTCTGCTGAGAGAAGCAAGTTGTGGTTTCTGTCCGAGAATTCTGTAAGTAAACTCAGGAGACTAAATGTCTAGTTAAGCCTAAGAAGACCCCTTGCTGGGCGTTACACTGCCAGGTATGCTTTGGAAACAAACATAATATATGTACATTGCCTTGTACACAAGTTCTCTGTGCAGAGTCCAGACTTTCCCAGCTTTCTAACACATCTCAAATATAGTTCTAATGTAAACAATGCCCCTTCTCTCCTCACCTCTCTATACCTCATTCAGCCTTGTCATGAGCATTCCAAGCTCAATTGTGTCTTCTACTAACATTTAACTGGTTCACTGGAACCAGAATAATGCCCTAACTTCCCACGTGTTCTCATAGGAAGGTGCTGCACAACGTAATATCCTTTATTTACAGGACAATAATCCCCTAAGATCAAGAACAAGGACATATACTTATTTGCACTCTTTCTAAAAATTCTGTAAGTTTTTTAACTTCAACTGAATAAGGATTCATTTTATTGCTTACTGAGAAGATATTCACAAATCACACAAGTGATAAGAGATAAAATTTTTAAAAAGCTTTTATTACTATATCACTTTGCCAACCACCAAGAAATACTTAGATATAATTTATAAAGTTATTGAAAATTACATCTTAGTTTTTAAAAATGCATTTGCTTAAAGTTTCAGGTTAAAGTAGATTTTAGAAAAGCTCTCCTAAATCTGCACACAATGGAAGTACTGGAATAAAAATTAATAAAATTAATTTTAATGTTCCAAAAACAATCCTTTTTTTGGCTATGTTAGATTTTTTTTAACTGATTTTTCTCAGCTCTAATGCAAAATCTACTGTTACATAAACATGGCTGTAGTTAGCCTAAAAAGGAGCT
The DNA here is from genome assembly GCF_009762305.2 of Zalophus californianus. Taxonomy (NCBI): domain Eukaryota; kingdom Metazoa; phylum Chordata; class Mammalia; order Carnivora; family Otariidae; genus Zalophus; species Zalophus californianus. The sequence goes on along the minus strand of NC_045597.1, from coordinate 119,888,703 downwards.
AATTTCATAATGTATTCCATTAATTATATTTATGCATGTATAAATATTTGCAATAAAGTGAAAACTGGAAAATACTTATTAATTAATAATAGACCAAAGAATACTTAATATAATCAGCTTCCGAATTAATAAGCAGCTAAGAAGTAAAAGACAGAAAAATAATTCCATGGAGAAACAGCACATACAGATTTTTCTTAAGTACATTTTAAAGAAGTTTCTAGATTTCGATAACAGAACATAACAAAAATAGTAAAATAAATTTAACACAGTCTACAACACAAACTTCCAAAACTTATTAGAGAATATAATCAGTAGGATTCTCAAAAATATTTCTAAAAACTTCCATTCTTGTATAGTTTCTTAGTAGCCATTTTTGCAAAGGGCTATCATTACATGTTTCCACAGTGGACTGCTGGGAGCCATCAGCTACTTTGCTTACTGAGAGACAGGACTGGGTGATTATGTGAAGAAGAGTGTGGGTCTGTTTGACAAAGAAAATAATGAATAATGACAAAATCAAGTACAAAGGCAGTAATCAATCAATCATTCTCAGCAACATACAATTTCTACTGGATAAGGATGGCAAGCACACATCACAGTAATTGCATCCATGGAGCTAGGAGCCACCTCCTTTTTAGATGGCGTTAGTACCAACTGTAGTAAGTAGGTGTAAATGAAGATAAGCCTGGGAAGCTGGAGAAAAGCCTGAGATCAAATGGTGAAACATTTTAAGCAAAGGTTATTTTGGACAGAAAAGGTATATTCTCAGTGTTCATTCTAGGGATAAAATGTTTTTTAGTGCTAAATGAGTTATTTTGTGAAGAGATATTTAAAACCGCTGAATATCCAGAGAGTTTTCAGTTATGGTTCTTGCCTTCTTCATTCCTTTGCCCTAAATTTGAGTGGATCCAAGGGAAAATCTAGGGGATGATTTAGCTTTAACTCTTTGCTTCACTTTGTACAGTGGGGTACTTGAATTGTTGCCACTACGTTTTCACAGGGCTAACCTATGTTAACAGAGTTGCACATAGGCATGGCCACATTCATCTAAATGTCAATTAGAAAGTTAATGAACTTCGTTTGATTTATTAAGGAGGCTAGTTTTGTTTTCATTTTTGTTTTTTTTAACCATACCTGAATTTCCTATCTATATTGTCTAAAATTCCTAAGCTTGTTAATCCTCTACCTTCAGTGATGTTTTTTTAAATCAAATTTTTCTTGATAAATGTCATGTTAACATCAAAGACTCCAGTGTTAGTGATTGTGGATTTCACCTGTTATTAAAAAGAAAAATGAATTATAAAGTCGCCCTTCGTTTAAAATGAAACAAAACTTGATCTCACTTATACTCAGGAAATATAACTCCAGAATGTAAGTACAGTATAATTTTTTTCCATGAAAAAACATTTGTAATATTTCCCCCAAAATATTATCATATGAATGACCATGAAAAAAATTCAAAGAACTTTCACTCCTGATGCTTCTGAAAAGCCATTAAACCAGAAGAAAAATTAGAACTCTCAAATAATCCCATTGAGATGAAGGGTATTTTTCATTTAAAAAAAACCTACAAAAACATTTAGTGTTTTCATT